>NC_057719.1:57708375-57731725 GCF_004010195.1 Chiloscyllium plagiosum
TCAAGTTTGTGAGACATGATTTCCCACGCACAAAGCCATGTTGACTATCCCTAATCAGTCCTTGCCTTTCCAAATACATGTACATCCTATCCCTCAGGATTCCCTCCAGCAACTTGCCCACCACCGAGGTCAGGCTCACTGGTCTATAGTTCCCTGGCTTGTCTTTACCGCCCTTCTTAAACAGTGGCACCACATCTGCCAACCCAATGTCCAGCACATGTTCTGATACCTTTGTATCAGTAAGACAAGACGCTACGCAAGACTTGAGGCTGCATTTGCAGAAATATCTGCTTATCTTCATGACTATCGAATTGCCTTTGAATTATACACTGCTTCATTTCACTGTGTCCCATTGTACAGTCCTACCGTGCCACGCATCTTCCACAGACTGAAGTCCCTTGTGATATTATCATCTTTAATGGAGTTTACAGCTTCTACTGAAAATCTCATGGCAGATAGGAAGAATCTCAAAGTAAGTTTTAATGTCATATCTAAAGATATTAGTTCAGTTCCAAAAAAAAATGGATTATGGTACACTGATTCAGAAGTTCAAATTGCATGGAATCAATGGTGAATTGGCAAGTTGGATATAAAATTCACATGGCCATAGAAGACAGAGGGCAGTTGTGGAGGGGTGTTTTTTGACTGGAGGTGTGTGACCAGTGATGTTTTCCAAGGATCAGTGCTGGGACCTCTGTAATTGATGATATATATATATAAATGATTTGGATGAAAACGTCAGGGGTCTGATTCGCAATTTAACATATGATAGAAAATTTGGTGGAGTTGCGGATAGTGAGAAAGGATACTAAAGGATGCAACCGGATGTAGATCAGCTAAAAAATTGGGCAGAGAAATGGCAGATGGAAATTAATCTGGACAAGAATGAAGAGATGCATTTTGGGAAGTCCAATGTAAGAGGAAAGCTTACTGTAAATGACTGGATTCTTTGGAGTATTGATTTACAGATGAATTTTGGGGTCCAAGTCCATGCCCGCATATAAGTGGAAATTCAAAAGGATAAGGTGGTAAGGAAAATATATGGCATGCTTGCCTTCATTGGTCAGGGCATTGAGTATAAAAGGTGGCAACAATTTAACATATGATAGAAAATTTGGTGGAGTTGCGGATAGTGAGAAAGGATACTAAAGGATGCAACCGGATGTAGATCAGCTAAAAAATTGGGCAGAGAAATGGCAGATGGAAATTAATCTGGACAAGAATGAAGAGATGCATTTTGGGAAGTCAAATGTAAGAGGAAAGCTTACTGTAAATGACTGGATTCTTTGGAGTATTGATGGATTTTGGGGTCCAAGTCCATGCCCACATATAAGTGGAAATGCAAGAGGATAAGGTGGTAAGGAAAATATATGGCATGCTTGTCTTTATTGGTCAGGGCATTGAGTATAAAAGGTGGCAAGTCATATTGCAACTGTATAAGAGTTTGGTCAGGCCACACTTGGAGTACTGTGTGCAGTTCTGGTCACCACACTATAGGAAGAATGTGGAGGTTTTGGAAAGGGTGCAAAAATAGTTACCGGGATGTTGTCTGGATTGGAGTGTATTAGCTATAAGGAGAACTTGGACAAATTTGGATTGTTTTCACTGTAGCATTAGAGGCTGAGGGGTGACCTGATATAAAATTATGAGAGACGTGCATAGGGTAGATAGTCAGAGTCTTTTTCCCAGGGTAGAAGTGTCAAATTCCAGGGGGAAAATGCTTAAGGTGGGAGAGGGACCAATTAACGAATATGAGCGAGGTAAGATGTTTACACAGAGGTGCAGGTGTCTGGAACATGCTGCCAGTGGAGGTGATAGAAACAACGTGCATAGGGTAGATAGTCAGAGTCTTTTTCCCAGGGTAGAAGTGTCAAATTCCAGGGGGAAAATGCTTAAGGTGGGAGAGGGACCAATTAATGGATATGAGCGAGGTAAGATGTTTACACAGAGGTGCAGGTACCTGGAACATGCTGCCAGTGGAGGTGATAGAAACAGATACAATATCAAAATTAAGAGGCACGTAGACAGCCACATGAACAGGCAGAGAATGGAGAGATGTGGACCATGTTCAGGCAGATGGCATTAGTTTAGAATAGCATCCTGGTTGGCACAGGCATAGTAGGCTAAAGGGCCTGGTCCTGTGCTGTATTATACTATGTTCTATGTAATAATGCCAATAATAAAAATATTGCTTGTCAATAATATTCACTTAGTTAGTTCCTAATGTTGTCATTGTGACCATTATCAAGATTGTAGATTCTTTATCATTATTTGAAATGTAAACAAAGGCATATATATTTAAGTCACATAAATTAGAATATGTGCTTTATCACTGGCCAAGGTTTGTTTAGGAATGATTCATTGTAAAATATAAAACTGTGATCATTCAGTTATGAATTGGACATTCTGATTCTGAATGTGCAGAATAGTGAAAATTACTTCATCCTTATTCAAGAAAGTAATGTTCACCACATTGGTATGTGGTTTAGGCATGATGAGTTCTAAATGTGCACACAATTTCCCCTCTCTGCAATCACAGCCTGTTCCAGAAGTGAAACCTTGGAAATGAGTCATAATATAACTTGGAATTATTCACACACTTTCAATTCAAACAAAATCATTGGTCAAAGACCTATTTAAGTTTGAAAGTCACCTATTTAGACCACTGACATCTGCACAACTGATTCTCTAATATGCATGAAAACCAGGACTAACTAAACTATTCATAACACTTTTTTTCAAACACCAGTAAACTTATTCTTATAATAAACTTAACCAATGTCATTCTCCAGCTTGTCTACCTCTGTGGGCCTCAGCTGCTGATCCTCATTAAATGTGTGCTTCAGGAAAAAAGCCATGTATCATATGTTTGCTGATGTCCCAGGATAGTAATACTAGCAGAAACTAATAAGATTCCCAACAATGCTGCTGAAAATTCATGTTTCATTCCTGCAAGAGTTAGGCATGTTTGCTGATCTAGCAAGTCTCTTTGGACTTAATCACAAGAAAAGAAAGATCTCGCCATCCCTTATATTAAGAAAACAATTCACTCCAAAAAAGCTAGATTGAATGTTGGATCTCAAGAGTGCTTAAAAGATTTGGAACTGGCTCAAATTATGAAAGCCAACCTAACTCCAAAACAGTTCAAAAAACTAAAGGCTTTATTTCACATATTCAAATGAAAATAACTGATGATTTGAATTGAGCAACTTCCAATTAGGATTAAACTGTATATAAAATGATGTCTGACAGTATTTTGTGGTAGTTGTTTCCATGACCAGATGGGCTGGGGTGGTGAGCACAAAGAGGCAAAATGTGGGTAACGAGAGCTGGAAGAGCTGGGAGTAGGTAAAATTTTCTGTGGGTCCAGGAGGGGTATTTCAGTTGCTCTTGGACTTACTCCAAAAAAAAACTTTTCCTGAATCATTTTCTCAGAAGGCTCCTGCAGTCCCTTTAAGGACTGCTAGCTATTTACTACTGGTAAAAGTGAGCAATTCATGCAAATTGCTTGCACCAATGTTTTATACCCTAAAATTACAGTATTACAAGTGATTCCCACCTACTTTGGCTGCCAAAACCAGTACCTTTGTCTCAGATAGCTGTCGCTGAAGTGACAGCATAAATCAGGTAATGAGTAATTTAACACCCCATTTAGAAAGCATCCCTAGGTCCTTACTTTTCGTGGACAAATTGTTCTCCAGTGATATTCTCCAACAGCACAGCTTCGATTTTCAATACACTGAAGATAACTACCATGTTAATCTTCCAATGTTGCTAAATTATTAGATTGTATTACTAGATGAGGGAAAGCTTCTTCCCATTAAACAGCAGAAAAATCAAAGCTCTTGTTTTCAGTCCCTACTTCAAATTCCATCCCCTAGCTATTGTTGCCATGCCTTTCCATGATAACTGCTTGTGGTTAAACCTATTTATAAACTTAGCAGCATATTTCAGATCTGAATGAATTTCTCACCACATATCTATATTTTGACTAGCTTTCCTGTTTCCACCTTCCTACTGTGGTTTCATACTTAATCATTTTTATGGATTTGAGTTTGAAGAAATTATTTTACAAAGATCAATGAAAGCATAGTGGAACGTATTTTAAACAAGATAGCCACATGTTGCTTGTTGACTGCACACCCTCGGCTGAGTTTAAAACCGTCAGGTTGCAGCTTCTACATTGCAGATTGTTTGGATTGTTCAGTTGCTTGTCAGCCCAAGGAAGGAAAAGAGCTTCTCAGCACAGCTCTAAAAAACCTTTTATTATAGGTCTAGTGTTGTACTTGATGTCCCATTGTAAATCCTGTTTGTTCTCCTGAAGAACATAAGGAAAAATCCTCAAAACTGTTTTCTGAGCAAACTGCGTTTCAAAGATCCCAGACACATCTTGCTTGTCTTTGATGACATCAGTCCTTGTGCACCAGAACGTCTGACCAACAGCTGCCTGAACATTCCACACCTTGTCCTTTCGGCCTTAAAGAGCTACGACGTATTGGTCAAAAGTGTTTTTTCTTCCCAAAGAGAATCTCTTCAGAGAAAAGTCAATTATTCTTCCTCTGGTGTGTGTGTGTGTGTAGGTTTTTTTAGAGGAACAAACATTTACAATATCATACTACATACTCAATGTGTTAACCAGTTTTAAATTGCCATTGAATAAGTTTAGTTTATATTAAATCAATAATTTTGCATTTATTATAAAATCCTGGTTTATTTATCTTTCTAAGTCTAATAGAGAAAAAGCACATTTAGAACTAAGTAAAACAATAAATTTATGCTGTGATCTGCATAGTGGCATTAAAGAAAGACAAAGCATTTCTCCCATCTCATTCATAGCATCATAGTGGAGGCACTAATTGGAAATGGAGTAATAATAATTGGAAAAGCAAATAAAATAAATACACCAAGTTTCTTGTCCATTACTAAATTAAAATGGCTTTGACAGTTGCTAAGACTTATCTAGATCGGAAGATTTATCTTTAAGTGATGTGTAAAAGGTAACCAAGACACATTCGTGGATAAATTGAAGTTAGAATTAATCATTGAAGCAAGGGAAGGAAAGATAAATGGATTAGTAGCAAAGCATTTTAAACTGGAAGAAGGGAAAAAGCAAAGTAGATGATAATTCAGGTAAGTAAGCAGGAATTCAGTTGCAGACGAAACCATTTAAACAGGAAAAAGAGTTGGAAATGAAAGGAACCTTAGAAATAAGGAAAAAGAACCAGCTGTTAAAAATTCTGAATTAGAATTGTAATGATAATGACAAAATGGTAAAAGAACGATGAGAAGGGAAAATAGAAAGAAGACAATCTGGCTTAAAAAGGCTGGAATTATAAAAAGGGCTTCTAACTCAGTGGAAAATTCTAAGAAGGAAAGTTTTTGAGAGGGAAAGAACTGAGTCCAATCCATGGCCAAGTAGGGAGGTGTTTGTGCAAGCCCTTGCTAAAACTTGATGAACGAATGTGGAGGCATTTTTATTTCATTTGACAAAATAACTAAGCAGATTAGGTGGCAGAAAGAAATCTAGACACTGATCAAGCAAAGCAGGTTGAGAGGCAGAGCTTGTACGGTTTAGGCCTTGTCTTCAGAAGTGGATTCTATAAGGTGACAAAAAATGCTATTCCCAGTGTGCACAATTTGGTCCCTGAGGCTTATAGGAAACATTTCAAAATATCCAGATGCAACCTGAACAGACATGTATGGAGTTTAGGAGGGTAATGCAAAATTATATTGACTGTTGGATGCTCTCATTAAAGGTAAAGACTTTGTTTGATCCCCTTAGGGATATATGTTTTCTGGAAGAATTCAAAAGTTCACTTCTTCTAATTGCAATAACTCTTGTAGAAAGCTAGAAGGGTGCAAGAGTCAGTCAGGCAGCCAAGATGGCTGACAAATATGAGCTGGACTTGAAATCCAAATACATATTTCTGTCATTGTCACAAACCTGAGAAAGGTAGAAGGTGGAAGGGTGAAAGAAAGGGATAAGTTTGGATACCTGAGATGCTCCAGGATTTGCATCTCAGGCCAGAAAGGAAGGAAGATAACTAACCATCTGTCCTGGACCTCCCATATAGATGCAATAGTCAAGAAGGTACAACAATGCCTCTTCTTCCTCAGGAGACTTAGGAAATTTGGAATGTCCATAAGGACCCTCACCAATGTTTACAAACGCGCTATTTTCTATCTGGGCGCATAACACCCTGGTACGGCAACTGCTCTGCCCAAGGCCGTAAGAAACTACAGAACGTTACGTGCACAGCCGGATCATCATGGAAGCCAACGTCCCATCCATGGACTCCATTTACACCTCTTATTGCTACAGAAAGGTTGCCAACATCATCAAAGACCCCTCCCACCCCAGTAATACAATCTCTTCCAACCTCTTCCATTATTCAGAAGCTGGAACACACACACCAGCAGGTTCAAGAACAGCTTGTTCCCCGCTATTATTAGATTGGTGAACACACCGCTCTAATTTCAAATCTAATGTTGACCTTGCTTTTGTGTACCTCCTGTGCAGTCATAACTTTATATGCCTCACTATGTTTAAATACCCTATGATGTGTATGTCCTTGTTTGCTATGATCTGTCTGCACTGCTTACAAAACAAAACTTTTCAATGTACTGAAGTACACATGACAACAATAAATCAAAGCAAAGGTATTGAGGAGGGAAGTGATGACTGAAGGCCTAAATATTTCCATTGTTACAAAGTAGGACACCGTTGTGAAGATTGCTGAACTTTGCAGGGTCAGACTACGGGACTTAATGGAGTACATAAAGTCAATACAGAGAAAGGAGCCTGAATGAGTGCACATTGAGTACAGGAGTTAGGAGGTCATGTTGCGGCTGTACAGGACATTGGTTTGGCCACTGTTGGAATATTGTGTGCAAGTTTGGTCTCCTTCCTATTGGAAAGATGTTGTGAAACTTGAAAGGGCTCAGAAAAGATTTACAAGGATGTTGCCAGGGTTGGAGTATTTGAGCATGGTGAAAGTAGTAGAATCTCCGTGAGTACAGAAAGGCCAAGTGAAGTCAAGGGAACAGAGTAACTGTAGGAAAAGATTCCAGAAGTAGTTCCTTCATGTGTAGTGATCCAAGTAATGGTTAAACAAACTCAATTATCAGAGGTCAGGATGGCACCACAGCCATATATTTGGTTACCTGAAACTTTCTTTGGGAATTTCAATAATCAGAAGGAAATTTTCAATTAATTTTCACAAACTGAGTTTCTGCAAGCCAATATGAGTTAAATAATATAGTCCAATCAGTTCAACCTGAATTTGAAGCTGAGCGAGTTCCAAAATGCTGTTATGTTAAAAGATAGGAATTCATTGAGGAAATCACAGATGAAGAGTGAAGATGATGGTACCACACAAATATCACCAAACACTATCAAGGTGCGTCCACAAAATTCCTATGGTGGGATATGTAAGGACCATGAAAACCCAAGCTTGAATATGATTTGGAGATGCCAGTGTTGGACTGGGGTGTACAAAGTTAAAAATCACACAACACCAGGTCCAACAGGTTTAATTGGATGCACACTAGCTTTCAGAGCGACGCTCCTTCATCAGGTGATAGTGGAGGGCTCAATCGTAACACAGAATTTATAGCAAAAATTTACAATGTGATGTAACTGAAATTATACATTGAAAAATTAATTGTCTGAATAAGTCAACATTTATTTTACTGCCCATGCTGTCATAAGAATGTGTTACAATGTTGTAATTTGTGTCAGATGCGGCAGATGGTGGGAAAAAAAGGCATGCAATCAAACCAGCATTCTTGCCATACCAGCTTTTAAGGAAGCATTTAGTAGTGTGTTAGCACATCATATGGGACCTTGGTCAAAAACAAAAGCAGCTGCCAGTATATCGTGCTAAATAGCTAACTACAAAGTTCCCAGAAGCTATCATTTTATTTTACTTTACTTTTGATTGTCGACTGAGATGGGATAAGGGCTATTTTAAAAGCGAAGAATTATTGACTACTGTACTTTTTAAAAGCAAGTTACCTGGCACTCATTGTAAGTGCTGTTTACATAGCTGTTGGTTCAAACAGTAGGGGAAGTTTAGGTAAAGACTAGCTGGACCCTAAGAGTGTGTACGAATTGAGCTTCAACCAGCCTAAAGAGGCTAATTTGTCTGTGGTATGGTGACCCAGTTATCAGTGACAAAGACCTTGTGTTTATATCTACCTCCCAGGTTGCTGAACAACTTGGGAGTGTGAATGTTTGAGGGAGAAGCCTCAGATCCTCAAATGGGAAGCTTTCCCTTTTCTCTGCAGTAAAACCCACCTCAAGCCTTAAGAAAACCAATTTTCTTTTCCCTTATTAGTTGCTGTAAACTGTGGCAATTTAAGCAATATATCAGAGACTTCATAAATGTGACACAGTGAGCCACCCTTTGTCTCCTGTAAGAAAGTGAAAGCACCCAGAGAAAGATGATCAAGGAGCAGCATCCTGAAAAGCCAAAAAAGACCATTTGGATGTACCCTGTGGACATAGACCATTGAACTGCCTTCTCCAGTCATTTTCCTGTCGGTATCGTTATGATGCCTGGGAAGAATATATAAGGGTCCAACAGTTTTAAATAATAGAGTTGTATGGTGATGGTTCATAATTGCTCATCTGTAGCGAGAATCTACTTATTTAGAATAAATAGTAATTCTTAAGTACAAAAACCTGGTCTGTGCTTTCTGTCACGGCTGAAAAATGTGTTGCTGGAAAAGCGCAGTAGGTCAGGCAGCATCCAAGGAGCAGGAGAATCGACGTTTCGGGCTTGAGCCCTTCTTCAGGCTTATGCCCGAAACGTCGATTCTCCTGCTCCTTGGATGCTGCCTGACCTGCTGCACTTTTCCAGCAACACATTTTTCAGCTCTGATCTCCAGCATCTGCAGTCCTCACTTTCTCCCTGTGCTTTCTGTCAACCTGGATATAAGGACGCAGTAAATTGGGGAATTATGCATGCCCTGAGCACGTGAGTAGGTTGGGCAGATGCCATGCCATGTTAGTGGTGTCAGGAATTGGGATGGGGAAAGTGAGAGGAGATGATGTTGCAGACGCTAGTCAGGATAATAAAGCATGAGTCTTGGTGGGACATAGGTATAGTAGAAGAGATAGAGTTAGTGTGAGGCTTCAAAGTGATGATGGTGGTACTTATGTTGACAGAGTGAAGAATGTCATTGACCTCTTCCTACTTTGTTGTGCATTCTTCCAGACAGCTGAGACTGCACTGATCTTAGTGGTGACCTTGGACTACACTGCCATAGTCTGGTATCGTGGCCTCCACTGTCATTCTTAGAGGAAGATGGACATCCACCTCTTCACCACCACATCCAGCAGGATCTCCAAGACCTCATCTACAAAGTGAGTCACCAAATTTCCATTGTCTTCCATGTGTGGGTAAAATATCAGGAACCACGCAGAGCAGTTCCGTACTCACCATGCTTGACTGTGTCTGCAACAGCATTTTAAGGTTTGTGCTGGTGTCAGGGATACATGTCAATTCCAAGATTTCCCAGCTGTGCCAAGCTTTTCTAGGAATAGCCTGTTGTCGGATGGGTTAGAATTGGCCAAGATGGGTGGCATGGTGGTGTGGTAAATAATCACTAAGGTGAGTTTGGTAGGATATGGTGAGAGACCTTGCTAAGTCTTGTGGTGAGAAATCTTCTAAGAAACTCAATGAAACTGACACTTAGCCAAAGGAATGTAAGATACAGCCCCATGTCTCCACATTCTAGGAATGGGGCTCACAGGAGTCTGCAAAGCATTTCAAGAACACATGGAAACATCATAAACAACCAGGAAAGAACGAGCTGAAAAAAGTAACAAACTCCAAATATGTCATCTAAGGATGGGGTGTTAGTGTTA
This sequence comes from Chiloscyllium plagiosum, assembly GCF_004010195.1. Taxonomy (NCBI): domain Eukaryota; kingdom Metazoa; phylum Chordata; class Chondrichthyes; order Orectolobiformes; family Hemiscylliidae; genus Chiloscyllium; species Chiloscyllium plagiosum. The sequence goes on from NC_057719.1 coordinate 57,718,250, forward strand.
TTGTCAAAGTGTATTGTTTAGTGGTCCATAAAGGATAGTCAAAAGGATTTAGCAAGTAAGTTATTTGACTGACTCCCTAAATCAATATGCTAAAGCAATACCACCACATGGAGGGGAACGGTGCAGGCATGTCAACTAGTAAGGCCCCACAGGCTTACTAAGAATGAGGCAGGAGGAGAAGTAGAGAACTTCCAAATTGTACCTCCTACTATCAGTTAGCTAGCACTGTACTACTAGGGAGACAAAACACCATGCTTTCATATTTACAGCCAGAAAAATGAAAAGACTGAGCAAGACTACTTAAAAAATTTGCAAAGGTCTGTAGAGAAAAACCTGTCTGTAAAATTTTGGCCATACATGTGGTGAATATAGAAGAATCTTCTTCTATAAAACATTGCTCTCATTAATTAGGTCCAGAGGAACAGGCCCAGGGAAAAGCAGAAATCCGATATTAATCATCAAATTAAATCTAGTCAAAGCTGCTGGAGATCCCCAGTCACATTCGTGTCTAAGCCCAATGGTTCAACCATATTCTGCATTGACTACAGAAAGGGCAGTGCACTAATAAAAGCAGATTCTTACCTAAGTCCTTGAATGGAAGATGTATTGATAACATTGGCAGTGCTAGATTTCCTACCAAAATACATTTGTTACAAGGATAATAGCAGGTTTCCCTATCACTCCAATCTAATGAGATATTGGCCTGTATCACATCAGATAGGCTTTTCTAACTCTGAATGATGTCATTCAGGCTAAAAAATGGCCCAAACATTTTTCAAAGACTAATAAACCAAGTGATAGCCAGTGTTGCTAACAGTGTTGTTTAATTGATGAGCACTGGTATACTGTATATTGAGACATGGAAGGACCATTTGGATCAATTAGAAACTCTGTTTAGAAAATTACAAACAGCTGATTTCGTGACAAGCCTGGTCAAAAATGAGTTTGCAGAAGTGTCAAGTAACCTACTTAAGACTTATAATAGGGCAAGAACATGTGCTGCCAAGAACAGCAAAATTATAAGCTTTAGTGGAATTCCCTGCCCTTCAAACTAAATGAGAAATAATGAGGTTTTAGCAGATGTTTGGTTTCTATTTGGGATTGGGAGTGTCGGAAAGGTGCAAGCTGTGTTGGCAAAGATTCCAGAGACATCTGCTTGTATTTGATGATATCCATTTTTAAGTGGCAGAACATCAGACCAACATCTGTCAGAGCATTCTTCACCTTATCTTACTTTATTGCCTTCAAGAACTGAGACTTATCAATCAATAGTGTTTGCTTTTCCAAAATGAATCTCCTTAGAGACAAATCTATACTATTTTACTTGTTTGTGCATGCATTTTGTTTTATTTAGAGAGGTAAAATTTATATGTTCACACTACAAACCAGGCATGTCAAGTAGTTTTGCATCATTATTGAATAAGTTGCTTTTTATAATAAATCAATAATGTTATGTTTATTAAAGGAATGTGATTGATGGATCACTTTATTTGATGTCCAATAGACAAAAAGCATTTGATTGACAATAACAGGATCTGGGTAAAACAACTAAATTCACTTTGTGACCCATGGAATAGTGAATCTAGATAAAAACAGTGTATTCCTCCCATTTTAGTCATAACAGTCTCCGTAATACTCCCTCAGTTTGACTTTACCTTAGCTCACCTGAAACTCTCATTCATTCATCAAAGAGCAAGAGAGAGGAGGACCTTGAGTTTCTGAAACAATGTGAGGGAAAGTGTGAATAGTGTTGGATAAACAGCAGAAGAAAGAATGGGGTCAGCAGTTTCTCAAACCATGTGAGAAAGCTGGGGGTGGGGTGGGGGCTGCAGCTCGGGGCTACATTAAAGGTTTTGAACAGAAAGGTAATAATCTATGGATTACTACCTGAACTAAGTGCAAATTACTGTAGATTAAATAACAAAAGTAATGAATACCTCAAAGACTGGTGTTGGAGAAATAGGTTCCAATTCATGGCACACAGGTATCTGTACTGGGGAAAGAGAGAGCTGTTACATTGGGAAGGACTTTATTTGAATGATACTGCAACCAGTATCCCAACTATTTAATCATTAAGGGGCTTTAAACTAACTAATGAGGGGAAATTGAGGAGAACTTTTAAAAATCAAAAAGAAATGATAGAACAGAAGTGCAGGGTCGCGAAGAGTTGAAGAGTAATCAACGTGTGACAGGAAGGGATACAAAATATGTTCAGATGAGTATAGCAGAAATGAGAAACAAAGTAATAATGGTAAATGTCAAAATCTAAGTCTCTTTATCTGAATGTGCACATCATTTTTAGAATAAAACATCCTTTACTGTCACATGTACTCCATTGTAGAAACACTGTACAGTGAAAAGCTTTTACAATAGCTGCCTCTTATGGCGCCATCTTAGGTACAAGTACAACAGAGGATACAATGGAGGAATAAAATATAGTTTAAAAATAAGTTAGAAATAGGACATGGTTAAAGTGCTGACATTACAGTAAGATAGGAAATTTCAAATAAACCTTACATTGCAGCAGCTCAGTGCAGGGCCACCCATGTCAGACCCTAATCCAACAGCCATCCCTGCTCTGCTCCAAGCCTCCAGTCTGCTCCATACCGACACTCAGTTGCTCCAAGGCAAGTGTAAGGTCTGCCTCCCATCGTGCCGGTCTGCACTGGGACTCCAGGAATCACAGCCGCCTGCCACTGCTTCAGGATTCACCTCCGGGGCTAAGGGGAGATAAGAAGGGAAAAAAGAGTAAAAGCAAGGAACAGAACAGGTGGAGCATAGGATCTATGCTATCTTGCCAGAAGGGGCAAGGTGGTAAATGAGCTTACAGCTCAACTAGAAACAATTAATACAATCTTGAAGCTAATAAGGAAGAGTGATTACAAGGTGGCCGAGATTAGGTACTCAAAATACTAAAGGGTGGTCCATGTTAGTGGCATGTAAATAGAATGCTATGATTTTCATGATTGATCTGAATCTGCATATTGACTGACAAATGAGATTGACAAGGGTAGAGTCATATAGTCATAGAGATGTACAGCAAGGGTAGAGTCATGAGTCTTCTAGAAGAAAGTGAGGACTGCAGATGCTGGAGATCAGAGCTGAAAATGTGTTGCTGGAAAAGCGCAACAGGTCAGGCAGCATCCAAGGAGCAGGAGAATCAACGTTTCGGGCATGAGCCCTTCTTCCATGCCCAAAATGTCGATTCTCCTGCTCCTTGGATGCTGCCTGATCTGCTGCGCTTTTCCAGCAATACATTTTCAGCGAGAGTCATGAGTCATAGAGATGTACACCCTTCGGTTCAACTCGTCCATGCCAACCAGATATCCTAACCTAATTTAGGCCCATTTGCCAGCACTTACACCACTTCCCTCTAAACCGTTTCTATTCATATACCCATTCAGGTGTCTTTTAAATGTTGTAATTGTACCAACCTCCACCACTTTCTCTGGCAGCTCATTCCATACAGGCACCACCTTCAGTGTGAAAAAGTTGCCCCTTAGGTCTCTTTTAAATCTTTTAAGTCTCACCCTAAACCTATGCCCTCTAGTTCTGGACTTCCCCACCCCAGGGAAAAGACCTTGTCTATTTACCCTATCCATTCCCCTCACGATTTTATAAATCTCGAAACATAAATTTAAAATCACCAAGCTTTCGAAGCACTGTTTCTTTATCAGATGACTTTATTATGATTGACTGTCTTTTATTGACTACAGGTAGTTAATCCTGCTCAAGCCAATTACAGTGATGTGAATAAAAGAGATGTCTAAAGCAGACTGATTAGATTACTTACAGTGTGGAAACAGGCCCTTCGGCCCAACAAGTCCACACCGCCCCGCCGAAGTGCAACCCACCCATACCCCTACATTTACCCCTTACCTAACACTACAGGCAATTTAGCATGGCCAATTCACCTAACCTGCACATCTTTGGACTGTGGGAGGAAACCGGAGCACCCGGAGGAAACCCACGCAGACACGGGGAGAACGTGCAAACTCCACACAGTCAGTCGCCTGAGGCAGGAATTGAACCCGGGTCTCTGGCGCTGTGAGGCAGCAGTGCTAACCACTGTGCCACCGTGCCGCCCAGATGGGAAAATAGACTGAGGGGAAAGTTAGTGAATGAGCAATGGCAGATATTTCATAACACTCAGCAAAAATTTATTTTTGTCACATTAGGAAGAACTGTTCACATGAAAAAGACCATTATGAGTTTCTGCATATTTAGAATAATAGAAATTCAACAATGTAGAAGCAGGCCATTCGGCCCATTGACTCCACATTGACCCTCCAAAGAGCATCCAACCCAGGCTCACCTCATCCCTCTAATCCAGCATTTCCCATGGCTAACCCACCCAGCCTGCACATCCCTGGACACGAGCAGGCAATTTCCCATTGCGAAAGTGAGGACTGCAGATGCTGGAGATTAGAGTCAAGATTAGAGTGCTGGAAATGCACAGTAGGTCAAGCAGCATCCAAGTAGCAGGAAAATCAACATTTCGGACAGGAACCCTTCATCAGCAATCAGAAATGGCAATTTCCCATGTCCAATCCACCAAACCTGCACATCTTTGGACTCTGGGAGTAAACCGGAGTACCCGACAAATTGTAGAGTGCATCAGGAAAAGTTTCTTAGGGCAGTTTGTTGCAGAATCTACTGGAAACCAGGCAAATGTGTGTGCATATAATATATATGTGTTACAATGTAGGATTAATAAGAAATCTTAGTTAAGGATTGTCTCAGGATTAGCAATCATAATGTGGCAACAGTATAAATTCAATTAGAAGTTGAGCAAGCCGGGTCTCAAACCAATGTCCTCAACTTAAATGAAGCCAATTACAGAGATGTGAATAAAAGAGATGTCTAAAGCAGTCTAGGAAAATAGACTGAGGGGAAAGTTAGTGAATGAGCAATGGCAGATATTTCATGACACTCAGCAAAAATTTATTTTTGTCACAACAGAAAGGACTCAATGAGCAGGATGAACTACCTGTAGTTAATAAAAGGCAGTCAATCATAGTAAAGTCACCTGACGAAGAAACAGTGCTTCGAAAGCTTGCTGATTTTAAATAAACCTGTTGAAATACAAACTGATATCATGTGACTTTTGACTTTGTCCACCCCAGTCCAACACCAGCATCTCCACATCATGTGCAAATTGGCATAGGGCAAATGAGATCAGAGAAATGAATGCATCTTTCAAAGACTGTTCAGGGAGAAGTGGGTTTTGATTCATGGAGCACTGAGGTCAGTACTGGGAAAAGTGGGACTGGGATGGTCTACAACTAAACTCTCCAGTGGCTAGCAGAGGAGAAGTGAAGAGATTTTTAAAAATAATTAGTGGGAAATCAAAGAGAGGCAAAACAGAATGGTGTTTAAAAGGGAAATGATAATACCATGACTATAAAAGATATAGATCTAAGCATAAATCAAAACATGGCGAAAGCTATAAAAATAATACAAAATCAAAAAATACAGGTGCTGTATCTTAACGCATGTAAAATTGAAGACCTGGACCCCTGGCGGGGTCTCTCAGTTCCACAATCAATTAATAAACACTCACAGTCGGCCTGGTTCTTTGAGACTTCATTTTACATTTTTCATACAGCTAGGTACAAAGCATTCGGAAACACAGAGGATGTGCACTTTTGTATTCTTGGAGGAGCTGCACACATGGCTTAAAACAAAGGCATTTTTATATTTTTCTTAAAGAAGGGTACAGACCGTGATCACATAGTACATTCAAACAATTACCAATCAATACATGATATTTGTTTTATTGACAGTTACTTGGTCCAATGATATTTCCTAGGAAGCAATTTTATGTTCCAACATTTAGGCTACTTTTATCTCACAAACCGAGCCACCACACCTGCACCTGAAGGTCAGCCAGGACGGTTAGTCCTTTCTTATCTTGTCGAGTTACTTCGATACTCTAAAGGGTGAATTGTCTGCTAATCTCCTTTGGCACAGACTGTGGTTAGTCACTTATGCAATTTTAGCAGAATTAGCAGTTAGTAACCTAAAAGCTATTTACGCAGCTTTAGCAGAATTGTCAGCAGCCTAGAAGCCATTTTGTCATGTTACTTGCATCAAGAAGCTATCTTGTTGCCACCCAAGTTATTAAGGACATCTATTAGGCGGTTGCCCCTGACTACAACGAGGTGCATCAGCCTGTATTCAAGATTCAGATTCTCAAAATAAAAAAAAACAGATTAAATCGCTGTTGCAATCAGAAATAAATAAGTATAGTCTGATAGTAATCCCAGAGAAATGGCTGCTGAGTGACATATATTGGAACTTGGATACTGAAGAGTACATGAAATTTCAGAAGGAAAAGGTGGAGAAATGATTCTGTTAGTAATGGTTAATTAATGTTAAATAATGATGGAATTAGCACAATAGAGTGAGTAAAATGAGTGTTGACTCACAGAATGTGAGTCTGGAGAATTAATGGTGATGACAGTTGAATTAAACATTTATTTTGCATTAACTTCATTATAGAGGACAGAAGTAACTTCCCAATAATAGGTATAAACCTGGAAGTGGAAGGGAGTGAGGAACTAAAGAAAATAACCATCGCCAGGGAAATGTGGGAAATGTTACAAAATAAGTTGTTGGAGCTGCAGGTCCTTGGATCCTAATGGATGCAAAATCAAAAATTGCTGGAAAAACTCAGCAGGTAAGACAGCATCTGTGGAGAGAAAGCAGAGTTAATGGCCCCACTTCAGAACTAATTTTAGGGAAAGGAGTAAATGATAGGTGGATAGGTCGCTTCACCTGCTGCTGTGCAGGCTCAGACATCTGTTATCAGTTCTCAAAGAATCCCACAGGATTTGATTGCTGTTCTCTAACATGTTGGCTCAATGGTTAGCACTGCTGGCTCACAGCACCAGGGTCCCAGGTTCAATTCCAGCCTTGGGCGACTGCCTGTGTGGAGTTTGCACATTCTCCCCGTTTCTGCATGGGTTTCCTTCCACAGTCCAAAGATGTGCAGGTCAGGTGAATTGGCCAGGCTAAATTGCCCATAGTCTTAGGTGCGTTAGTCAGAGGGAAATGGGTCTCGGTGGGTTACTCTTCAGTGTGGACTGGTTGGGCTGAAAGACCTGTTTCCACACTGTAGGGAATCTAATCTAATCTAATCTAACAGATTACTGGAGTTGCTAGGATGCCACCCAGGAGTTGTAATGACTCCACTGGGCTCAAACCTACTGTTCTCTCTCAAGGGGACAGCATTCACCATCCTTCCACTACCACTCCACCAATGTCGCCATCATTGCCTGTCAGCCAGCAAATCTGAACTGCCAACCAAGTCAAGGTGGTGTAATCTGAAGCCAAGTTTTCTAGAAGTAGAGTTGCTTTGTAGCATCTTGCAATGTTATCTGTAAACTTCCAAACTGACAGTCAACAATTTTCTACTGAGGCGTACCTATTGTGACACATTAGGTCATGCCAACACACCTGTAAGGCAGGCACCATGAGGAATAAGGGTAATTAGTTGCTTTTACATTGAAAGTCAGATCCTTTATTTGCTAAATTGATTTGGAAGAGTTGTTTGTGGTGCCTTGTATTGCAGCCTTGCAGCAAATGCATCCAGTTATGGTCAATGTCAGAGGCAGGGTTAAATGGAAGACTCTTATAGAAATGAAAATTGATGTTGATTGGTGTTGACTGGTGCCACAATCTGGGCTGAGCAGGCAAGGGGATGCACTGGTTTTCTCCTTTCTCTCACATTGGTAGGGTTGCAGAATACAACAAACAGTATATCAATTCATGATCAGCTCGCCCGAGTACTGCAGGTCTCTTCCAGAACAATGGAATCATTGCTTAAGCACCCCAATTGTCTTCCTGTGAGTGGCTGCATGGTGCTCATTAGATACATATGCATGCAAATAGTTGGTTTGTACAATTGAACCAATAACCAGCTGGTCAAGAAACAGTCCTGGTTGCACAGCAGCTTTGATTTGATTTGCTGGTTCAAATACAGATAAGACAGAGGACTATTGCAGCATAAAAAAAAGCTGTCTGTTGCCGAAATATAAACATAATATGCTGAGCATATCACATAACAACTGTAGAGGGAACAATGTTGAGGGAACAGAATAGTTGCAATGCATCTCGGGATTTAGAAATGGTACCCACAAAGTCAAGTATGTGCAGTCAATGGCACCCCATACCTTCCAGATAAAGCCAGTGCATGTGCTGCGTGCTCATCTTCGGTTAGATAAGATGCAAGGTAATTTCCTCTCTACAGTGTCAGTCAAATCACTTAAACAGCAGTGAATGTAAACAGGGAGGTTTCCCATACTCCAGCTTTAAATAAGCCCTGCACAAAGTGGTGTATGTTCAAGTTTAGACTAGATTCCCTACAGTGTGGAAACAGGCCCTTCGACCTAACAGTCCACACCAACCCTCCGAAGAGTAACCCACCCAGACCCATTTCCCTCTGACTAATGCACCTAACACTATGAGAAATTTAGCATGGCCAATTCGCCTGACCCACACATTTTTGGACTGTGGGAGGAAACCGGAGTACCCGGAGGAAACCCGCGCAGACACGGGGAGAATGTGCAAACTCCACACAGACAGTCATCTGAGGCTGGAATCGAACCTGGGATCCTAGTGCTGTGAGGCAGCAGTGCTAACCACTGGGCTACCGTGCCACCCAAATGAAGTTGGCTTCATTGTCATCAACTGTCTTTGTCCTAGTACAAAACGACAGATATGCCCACAAAAGGTGGCAGGTGGCAGTAAGTATCGCCTTTCAAATGTAGACATGTTGCTCCTGGTTTAAGTACAAATAAAATAAATATTGAAAGTCCTTGTCTGCTGCACCAAGAATGGTTTGACCAATAGCATATCAGAGGAGGGCAAGGGTGACAGCAACTTTGGTATCGATGATAAGTGCATAATTTTAAGTGTAGCCTTGCTGTAAATCTTCAGTAGTGAGTAGAGTGGGTTCTTTCTTGATTATATGTTTTATTCAGATCTGTCTCTTGATTAAATTTTAAAAATATAAGCCACAAGCACTCAGTTAGCCTGGAGCAATTTTTGTTTAGAGGTTTAAGATGGTGCAATTTTCTGGGTCTGTAGATTGTGAAGGAGCAAAAATAGCCTTTAGTAAAGTCAATATGCTCTTCTTGTCGGATGTGGGAGTTTAGGGAGAGTTTATGAGTTACTGAGGATTATAACTGCAATAAATGACTTTGGCTGCAATCCTATCAGATCAAATGAATTGGTTGGAGGGACAATTAGAGGTAATGATGCATTTACAAGAGCAAGGGAGTGTGACAGATGGCAGTTATAGGAAGGAAGAAAAGTCGCAGAAACAGTCACATAGATGGGTTAATTCCAGGAAAGGTAGGAGATGCTATTTCTGATGCTATTTCCATTTCAAACAAGTATGCTGTTTTGGAAAATGTAGGGGTGATGGATTCTCAGGGGAATGTAGCATGAACAGCCAATTTTCTGATATCACGACAGACTCTAATGTAATGAGGGGTGTGTTAGGTTCCAAGCGATCAAATGTATTAGGGGACTCTTTAGTCAGGGGCACAGACAAACATTTCTGCGGCCAGCAGCGAAAAATCAGAATGGTATATTGCCTCCCTAGTGCCAGGATCAAGGATGTCTCAGAAAGGGAGCAGGATGTTCTTAAGGGGAAGAGGGACCAGCAGGAGGTTTTTGTACACATTGGAACCAATGACAAAGGAAGGGAAAAGGATGAGATTCTGAAGGGAGAAGAGAGAAAGTGAGGCAGCAACTTAAAAAGGTGGTCCTCAAGAGTAGTAGTATCTGGATTACTCCCGGTACTACGAGCTAGTGAGGATAGGAATAGGAGGATAGAGCAGATGAATGCATGGCTGAGGAGCAGGTGCATGGAAGAAGGGTTCACATTTTTGGATCATTGGAGTCTCTTCTGGGGTAGAAGGGACCTGTACAAGAAGGATGGATTGCACCTGAACTGGAAGGGGACTAAGACACTGGCAGGGAGATTTACTAGAGCTGCTTGGGACGATTTAAACCAGCAAGGTGGGGTGAGGGGTGGGGGGTTGTAGGGGAAACAACCCAGCAAGATAGTGAGGAAAGAGATCACTCTGAGACTATTACAGCTGAGAAAAGAAGCAAGCCAAACAGCCAAGGCAGGCAGGGACAAAGCAGAGAACAAGGTAGGACTGATAAATTAAACTGTATTTATTTCAATGTCAGGGGCCTAGCAGGCAGGGACAAGGTAGGACTAATAAATTAAACTGTATTTATTTCAATGCCAGGGGCCTAACAGGGAAGGCAGATGAGCTCAGGGCATGGTTAGGAACATGGGACTGCGATATCATAGCAATTACAGAAACATGGCTCAGGGGTGGAAAGGACTGGCAGTTTAATATTCCAGGATACAAATGCTATTGGAAGGATCGAAAGGGAGGCAAGAGAGGAGAGGAGGCTGTTTTTGATAGGGGATAGCATTACAACTGTGGGCGGCATGGTGGCACAGTGATTAGCACTGCTGCCTCACAGCGCCTGAGACCCGGGTTCAATTCCCGCCTCAGGCGACTGACTGTGTGGAGTTTGCACATTCTCCCCGTGTCTGCGTGGGTTTCCTCCAGGTGCTCTGGTTTCCTCCCACAGTCCAAAGATGTGCAGGTCAGGTGAATTGGCCACGCTAAATTGCCCATAGTGTTAGGTAAGGGGTAAATGTAGGGGTATGGGTGGGTTGCGCTTCGGCGGGTTGGTGTGGACTTGTTGGGCCGAAGGGCCTGTTTCCACACTGTAATGTAATGTAATGTAATCTAATCTAATCTAACTGTACTTCGGGAGAATATTCCTGGAAATACATCCAGAGAAGTCATTTGGATGGAACTGAGAAATAAGAAAGGAATGATCACTTTATTGGGATTGTATTATAGATCCCCTAATTGTCAGTGAGAAGTTGAGAAACAAATTTGTAAGGAGTTCTCAGTTATCTGTGAGGATAATAGGGTGGTTATGGTAGGGGATTTTAACTTTCCAAACATAGACTCGGACTGCCATAGTGTTAAAGGTTTAGATGGAGAGGAATTTGTTAAGCACGTACAAGAAAATTTTCTGATTCAGTCTGTGGATGTACCGACTAGAGAAGCTGGAAAACGTGACGTACTCTTGGGAAATAAGGCAGGGCAGGTGACTGAGATGTCAGTGGGAGAGCAATCTGGGGCCAGCGATCAGTAGGCGGCACGGTGGCACAGTGGTTAGCACTGCTGCCTCACAGCGCCAGAGACCTGGGTTCATTTCCCGCCTCAGGTAATCTAATCTAATCTAATCTAATCTAATCTAATAATTCTATTAGTTTTAAAATAGTGATGGATAAGGATAGACCGATCTAAAAGTTGAAGTTCTAAATTGGAGGAAGGCTAATTTTGATGGTATTAGGCAAGAACTTTCAAAAACTGATTGGGTGCAGATGTTCGGAGGGAAAGGGACAGTTGGACAATGGGAAACTTTCAAAAATGAGACAAGAGTCCAGAGACAGTATGCTCCTGTTAGGGTGAAAGGAAAGACTGGTAGGAGTAGGGAGTGGTGGATGACTAGAGAAATTGAAGGTTTGGTTAAGAAAAAGAAGGAAGCATATGTCAGGGATAGACAGGAGAGATCAAGTGAATCCTTAGCAGAGTATAAAGGCAGTAGGAGTATACTTAAGAGGAGGTATCAGGAGGGCAGAAGAGGGACATGAGATAGCTTTAGCAAATAGGGTTAAGGAGAATCCAAAGGGTTTTTACAAATACATTCAGGACAAAAGGGTAACTATGGAGAGAATAGAGACCCTCAAAGATCAGCAAGGCAGCTTTTGTGTGGGGCCGCAGGAGATTGGGGAGATACTAAATGCGTATTTTGCATTAGTATTTATTGTGGAAAAGAACATGGAAGATATAGAAAGTAACGAAATAGATGATGACATCTTGAAAAATGTCCATATTACGGAGGGGGTGGTGCAGGATGTCTTTAAATGCATAAAAGTGGATAAATCTCTAGGACCTGATCAAGTGTACCCTAGAACTCCGTGGCAAGCTAGGGAAGTGGTTGCTGGGCCCCTTGCTGCAATACTTGTATCGTCAATAGTCACAGGTGAGGTGCCGGAAGACTGGAGGTTGGCTAACGTGGTACCACTATTTAAGCAAGGTGGTTAGCACATGGAAGGGAACTATAGACTGGTGAGCCTGACATTGCTGGTGGGCAAGTTGTTGGAGAGAAGCCTGAGAGACAGGATGTACATGTATTTGGAAAGGCTATGACTGATTAGGAATAGTCAACATGGCCTTGTGCATGGGAAATCATGTCTCATGAACTTGGTAGAATTTATTAAAGAAGCAACAAAGAAGATTGATGAGGGCAGAGCAGGTGATGTGAGCTATATAGACTTCAGTAAGGCGGGATACTGATTAGCAAGGTTAGATCTTATGGAATACAGGGAGAACTAGCCGGTTGGATCCAGGACTGGCTCAAAGGTAAAAGACAGAGGGTGGTGGTGGAGAGTTGCTTTTCAGACTGGAAGCCTGTGTCCAGTGAAGTGCCACAAGGATCCACTACTTTTTGTCATTTATATAAATGATTTGGTGTGAACGTAGCAGGTATTGTTAGTAAGTTTGTAGACGATACCAAAATTGGAAGTGTAGTGGACAGCAAAGAAGGTTACCTCAGATTAAAATGGGATCTTGATCAGATGGTCCAATGGGCTGATGAGTGGCAGATGGAGTTTAATTTAGATAAATGTGAGGTGCTGTATTTTGGAAAAGCAAATCCGAGCGGGATTATACACTTAATGGTAAGGTCCGAGGGGGTGTTGCTGAGCAAAGAGACCTTGGAATGCAGGTTCATGAAAGTAGAGACACAGGTGGATAGGATAGTGAAGAAGGCACTTGGTATGCTTTGAGATGTACAGACCCTTCGGTCCAACCCATCCATGCCGACCAGATATCCCAACCCAATCTAGTCCCACCTGCCAGCACCCGGCCCATATCCCTCCAAACCATTCCTATTCATATACCCATTCAAATGCCTCTTAAATGTTGCAATTGTATCAGCCTCCACCACATCCTCTGGCAGATCATTCCATAGCCGTACCATTCTTTGCATGAAAAAGTTGCCCCTTAAGTGTCTTTTTTATATCTTTCCCCTCTCACCCCAAACCTATGCCCTCTAGTTCTGGACTCCCCGACCTCAGCGTAAAGACTTTGTTTATTTATCCTATCCATGCCCCTCATAATTTTGTTAACCTCCATAAGGTCACCCCTCAGCCTCCGACATTGCAGGGAAAACAGCCCCAGCCTGTTCAGCCTCTCCCTATAGCTCAAATCCTCCAACCCTGGCAACATCCTTGTAAATCTTTTCTGAACCCTTTCAAGTTTCACAACATCTTTCCGATAGGAAGGAGATCAGAATTGCATGCAATATTCCAACAGTGGCCTAACCAATGTCCTGTACAGCCGCAACATGACCTCCCAA
>NC_057719.1:57732423-57767689 GCF_004010195.1 Chiloscyllium plagiosum
AGAGGCCCAGCAATCACCTCTCTAGCTTCCCACAGCGTTCAGGTCCTGGGGATTTATCCACCTTTAACGATTTTAAGACATCCAGCACTTCTCTGTAATCTGGACATTTTGCAAGATGTCACCATCTATTTCCCTACAGTCTATATCTTCCATATCCTTTTCCACAGTAAATACTGATGCAAAATATTCATTTAGTATCTCCCCCATTTTCTGTGGCTCCACACAAAGGCCGCCTTGCTGATCTTTGAGGGGCCCTATTTTCTCCCTAGTTACCCTTTTGTCCTTAATATATTTGTAAAAACCCTTTGGATTCTCCTTAATTCTATTTGCCAAAGCTATCTCATGTCTCCTTTTTGCCCTCTTGATTTTCTTCTTAAGTATACTCCTACTCTCTTTATACACTTCCAAAGATTCACTCGATTTATCCTGTCTATACCTGACTTATGTTTCCTTCTTTTTCTTAACCAAACCCTCATTTTCTTTAGTCATCCACCATTTCCCTATACCTACCAGTCTTCCCTTTCACCCTGACAGGAATTTACTTTCTCTGGACCCTCGTTATCTCACTTATGAAGGCTTCCCATTTCCAGTCATCCCTTTACCTGCGAACATCTGCCTCCAATCAGCTTTCGAAAGTTCTTGCCTAATACCGTCAAAATTGGCCTTTTTCCAATTTAGAACTTCAACTTTTAGATCTGGTCTATCCTTTTCCATCACTACTTTAAAACAAATAGAATTATGGTCGCTGGCCCCAAAGTGCTCCCCCACTGATACCTCAATCACCTGCCCTGCTTTATTTCCCTAGAGTGGGTCAAGTTTTGCACCTTCTCTAGTAGGTACATCCACATACTGAATCAGAAAATTGTCTTGTACGCACTTAACAAATTCCTCTCCATCTAAACCTTTAAAACTATGGCAGTCCCAGTCGATGTTTGGAAAGTTAAAATCCTTTACCATAACCACACTATTATTCTTACAGATAACTGAGATCTCCTTACAAGTTTGTTTCTCAATTTCCCTCTGACTATTAGGGGGGTCTATAATACAATCCCAATAAGGTGATCATCCCTTTCTTGTTTCTCAGTTTCACCCAAATAACATCCCTGGATGTATTTCCAGGAATATCCTCCCTCAGTACAGCTGTAATGCTATCCCTTATCAAAAATGTCACTCCCCCTCCTCTCTTGCCTCCCTTTCTATCCTTCCCGTAGCATTTGTATCCTGGAACACTAAGCTGCCAGTCCTGCCCATCCCTGAGCCATGTTTCTGTAATTGCTATGATATCCCAGTCCCATGTTCCTAACCATACCCTGAGTTCATCTGCCTTCCCTGCCCCTTGCATTGAAATAAATGCAGTTTAATTTATTAGTACTACATTGTCTCTGCCTACCCTGACTGTTTGACTCGCTTCTTTTCTCAACTGTACCCGTCTCAGATTGATCTCTTTCCTCACTATCTCCCTGGGTCCCACCCCCCCACTTTACTATTTAAATCCTCCCAAGCACTTCTAGCAAATTTCCCTGCGAGTATATTAGTCCCCTTCCAATTTAAGTGGAATCCATCCTTCTTGTTTAGGTCATTTCTACCCCAGAAGAGACTCCAATGATCCAAAAATGTGATTCCTTCTCCCATACACCAGCTCCTCTGCCATGCATTCATCTGCTCAATCCTTATTCCTGCCCTCACTAGCTTGTAGCACCTGGAGCAATCCAGATATTACTACCCTTGAGGACCTCCTTTTTAAATTTCTGCCTAACTCTCTGTAATCTCCCTTCAGAACCTCAACCTTTTCCCTTCCTATATCAATGTGGACAATGACCTCTTGCTGGCTCCTCTCCCCCGTGAGAACATTCTGCACCCTCTCTGAGACATCCTTGATCTTGGCACCAGGGAAGCTTTGTCTCTGCTGGCCACAGAAACGTCTGTCTGTACCTCAGACTACAGAATCCCCTAACACAATTGATCTCTTGGAAGCCGATGTACCCCTCGTTGCATTACAGCCAGTCTCAATACCAGAAACTTGACTGTTCATGCTAGGTTCCCCTGAGAATCCATCACCCCCTGCATTTTCCAAAACAGCATACCTGTTTGAAATGGGTATATCCACAAAAGACTCCTGCCCTAGGTTCCTACCTCTCTTACCCTTTCTGGATTTAACCCATCTATGTGACTGTATCTGAGACTCTCCCCCCTTCCTATAACTGCCATCCATCACATACTGTTGCTATTGCAAATCGCTCATCGCTTCTATCTGTCTCTCCAACCGATCCACTCGATCTGATAAGATTTGCATCCAACAGCATTTATTGCAGGTATAATCCGCAGTAACTCTTAAACTCTCTTTAAACTCCCACATCTGACAAGAAGTACATATCACTACAAAGGCCGTTTTTGCTCCTTCACAATCTACAGACCCAGAAATTAACACCGTCTTATTCCTCTATAAAACACTGCCCAAGGTTAAATTAATAGCTATGGCTTATATTTTAAGTTTAATCAAGAGACTTCTCTCCAAAAACATATAATCAAGAAAGAACCCACGGTACGCACTAATACAGCCTTTCTCTTGAACAGATTTAAAACAACAATTAACTTATCTGATTCTGTGTTGTGAACTTCGCCCAAACAGGTTCCTCCGTGATTAGTTGTGAAATTCACTGTTTGTTAATTTTCCCAGATGCACTCTGATATCCAGCGACACATGCATTCAAAAACTGCAAAGGCCGTCACTGATCTCTCTCTCTCTCTCTCTCTCTCTCTCCTACACCATGTGTTTCCTTTGTCTGTTCTTCTCCCTTTTAAAACTGCCGTTATTTTGACTTTTTGTTTCCAAAGTTCAAAAACAATGCAACAGCATATAAAACAGTCATTGCTGCTCCTGGAATTCGAGGGAATCACCTCTAGCACCTAAAATACCTCAAAAAAAAAGAAGCAGCTCTTATAGCCAGAAATTTTTCCCATCCTCCATCTTGGATTACCCAGAATCCTCTCTTCTTGGAAGGATGTTGTCAAATTTGAAAAGGTTCAGAAAAGATACAAGGATGTTGCCAGGGTTTGAGGACTTGAATCTATAGGGAGAGGCTGATTAGGCTGGGGCTGTTTTCCCTCGAGTGTCAGAGGTGGAGGTTTATAGAGGTTTATAAAATCATGAAGGGCATGGATAGGATAAACAGACAAGGTCTTTTCCGTGGGGAGTCCAGAACTAGAGGACATAGGTTTAGGGTGAGAGGGGAAAGATTTAAAGAACAAAGAACAAAGAAAATTTACAGCCCAGGAACAGGCCCTTCAGCCCTCCAAGTCTGTGCTGATCCAAATCCACTATCTAAACCTATCGCCCAATTCTCAAGCATCTGTGTCCCTCTGCTTCCCACCTACTCATGCATCTGTCCAGACGGACCTTAAATAAATCTAGCGTGCCTGCCTCTACTACCTCCGCTGGTAACACGTTCCAGGCACCTACCACCCACAGGGTAAAGTACTTTCCACCTGTATCCCCCTTAAACTTTTCTCCTCTCACCTTGAAAATGCGATCTCTCATTGTTGAATCCCTCACCCTGGGAAAAAGCTTATCTCTATCCATTCTGTCCATACCCTTCATGATTTTGTAGACCTCAATAAGGTCCCCCCTCAATCTCCTTTCTTCTCATGAAAACAATCCTCACCTACTCAACCTCTCTTCATAGCTAGCACCTTCCATACCAGGCAACATCCTCATAAACCTTTTCTGTACCCTCTCCAAAGTGTCCACATCCTTCTGGTAATGTGACGACCAGAACTATACACAGTATTTTAAATGCAGTCGAACCAAAGTCTTGTGCAATTTTAACATGATCTGCCAGCTCTTATACTCAATACTCCGTCTGATGAAGGCAAGCATACCACACACCTTCTTGACCACTCTATCCACCTGTGCAGCCACCTACAGGGTACAATGGTGGCTGGGATCCCAGATCTCTCCGCTTATCAACTTTTTCCAAGGCTCTTCATTTACAGTATAGTTCGCTCTAGAATTAAACCTTCCAAAATGCATCACCTCCCATTTGCCTGCGTTGAACTCTGCCTGCACTTCTCCGCCCAACTCTCCAGTCTATCTATGTTCTCCTTATTCTTTGACAGTCCCTTATGCTTTCTGCTACTCCACCAATCTTCATGTCATCTACAGACCTACTGACGAGACCAACAATGCCCGCTTCCAGATCATTTATGTATATCACAAACAACAGTGGCCCCAGCACTGATCCCTATGGAACACCACTGGTCACCTTTCTCCATCTAGAGAAAATCCCTTCAACTACTACTCTCTGTCCCCTGTTGCTCAACCAATTCTTTATCCACCTAGCTAGAACACCCTGCATACCATATGACTTCACTTTCTCCAGTAGTTTACCATTGGGAACCTTATCAAACACCTTATTAAAGTTCATGTATATCACACCTACAGCCCTTCCTTCATTTATCAACTTGGTCACTTGCTCAAAGAACTCTATTAAGTTGGTAAGGCACGATCTCCCCCGCACAAAACCATGTTGCCTATCACTGTTAAGTCCATTCTCTTCCAAATATAAATGGATCCTATCCCTTAGTATCTTCTCCAGCAACTTTCCCACCACTGATGCCAGGCTCACTGGTCTGTAGTTACCTGGAATATCCTCACTACCCTTCCTCAACAGGGGAACATTATTGGCAACTCTCCAATCCTCTGGCACTTCACCCGTGTTTAAAAATGCTACAAAGATATCTGTCAGGGCTCCAGTTATTTCCTCTCTTGCCTCCTTCAGCAACCTGGGATAGATCCCACCTGGTCCTGGGGATTTGTCCACCTTAATATCCTTTAGCCTACACAACACATCCTCCCTCCTTATGTCAACGTGATCCAGACTAAACAAACTCCTATCTCTAATCTCAACATTCATTGTGTCCCTTTCCTCAGTGAATACTGATGCAAAGCAATCGTTGAGAATCTCACCCATTTTCTCAGGTTCGACACACAACCTTCCTTCTTTATCTTTTAGTGGACCAACCCTTTCTCTAGTTATCTTCTTGCCTCTTATATATGAATAAAAGGCGTTGGGATTCTCTTTCATGACCCCTTTTAGCTCATTTGATTCCCCATTTAAGATTGTTCCTACTCTCCCGATATTCCTGCAGGGCCCATTCTGTTCTTAGCTGCCTGGACCTTATATATACGCTTCCCTTTTCCTCTTGGCTAGTCCTGTCATCCACGGTTCCTGAATCTTGCCTTTCCTAACCCTTGCTTTCAATGGGACACACCTATCCTGCACTACCTTCAACCTATCTTTGAAAGCCTCCCATGTATCAAATGTGGACTTCCCTTCAAATAGCTGCCCCCAATCCACATTTCCCAGCTTCTGCCAAATTTTGATGTAATTGCCCTGGCCTAGTTTAGTACTCTTCCCTTAGGACCACTCTCATCTTTGTCTACGAGTACAGAATTGTGGTCACTATTCCCAAAGAAAGCCCCCACTGCAACTTCTACCCCCTGGCATGGCTTATTCCCCAACACCAAGTCCAATAAGGCCCCTTCCCTAGTTGAACTATTGACATACTGCTCTAGAAAACTTTCCTGGATGCCCCTTATAAATTCTGTCCCATCCATACCTCTGCCACTAATTGTATCCCAGTCAATGTTGGGAAAACTAAAATCTCCCAACACCACCACCCTGTTGCCTCTTCAACTTTCCACAAGCTGTTCACCTTTTGTTCTTCTACCTCACACTCACTGTTAGGAGGCCTGTAGTACAGCCCCAACAATGTAACTGCACCCTTCTTATTTCTCAGCTCTATCCATAATGCCTCACTACTCAAACCCTCCATAGTGTCCTCCTTTAGCACAGCCGATATCATTCCTGACCAGCAAAGCAACTCCTCCCCACCCTTTTATTTCCCTCCCTGTCCTGTCTGAAGCCATCTTTATCCTGGAACATTTAGTTGCCAATCATACCTTCCTTCAACCAAATCTCTGTAATCACAACAACGTCATACTCCCAGGCACCAACCCAAGCCCTAAGTCTGCCTGCCTTACCCATGATACTCCTTGCATTAAAGCATATGCACTTCAGATCACCAGTTCCTTTGCATTCACCTGCTGTCTGCCTACTTTTCCCCTTGGTAATGCTAACTTCATGATCCTGTTCCTTACAGTCTCTAGTTCCCACCTCACTGTCTACTAGTTTTCTCTTCTGGTTCCCAGCCCCCTGTCACATTAGTTTAAACCCTCCCCAACAGCAGTAGCAAAAACTCCCCCAAGGACATTAATTCCAGTCTGGTGCAGGTGTAGACCATCCAATTTGTAATAGTCCCACCTTCCCCAGAACCGGTCCCAATGTCCCACAAATCTGAACCCGTCCCTCCTACACCATCCTTCAAGCCATGTGTTCATCCTACCTGTTCTTTCATTTCTACCCTGGCTAGCATGTGGCACTGGTAACAATCCTGAGATCACTACCTTTGAGGTCCTACTCTTTAACTTCTCTCCTAACTCCCTGAATTTTGCTTTCAGGACTTCATCTCATTTTTTTAACTTATATTGTTGGTGCCTATATGCATCACGACAACTGGCTGTTTACCCTCCCCTTTCAGAACGCTCTGCAGCCACTCAGTGACATCCCTGACCTGAGCATCTGGGAGGCAACATGCCATCCAGGAGTCTCGTTTTTGGCCACAGAACCGCCTATCTACTCCCCTTACAACAGAATCCGATATGACTATGGACCTATGAGTCTTTTTCCTGCCCTTCTGAACAGCAGAACCCGCCACAGTGCCATGATGCTGGTAACTGCTGCCCTCCCCTGGTAAGCTGTCTCCCACAACAGTATTCAAAAATGGTATACCTGTTTTGGAGGAAGATGACCCCGGGCATCTCCCTCCAAAGGGACCTAAGGGGCAACTTTTTCATGCAGAGGGCGGTGCATGTATGGAATGAGCTGCCAGAGGAAGTGGTGGAGGCTGGTACAATTGTAACCTTTAAAAGGCATCTGGATGGGTATATGAATAGGAAGGGTTTAGAAGGGTTTAGAAGTGCTAGCAAATGGGACGAAATTAGCTTGGGATATCTGGTCGGCATGGACAAGTTGGACTGAAGGGTCTGTTTCCATGCTGTACATCTCAATGAATATAACTAAGACCAAGTGGCCTCACACAAACCCGAGAATCATAATCGAGACCTTTAGCAACTTTTGAAAACTCTCAACACTTTTACAATCTTTATAGAGAGATGATAGCATAGTGGTATTATTGTAAGACTATTAATCCAGAAATTTAGGAGACCTGACTTTGAATGTCATTATGGCAGATGATGGCATTTGAATTCTATAAATATCTGCAATTAAGAATCTACTGATGACCATGAAGCCACTGACAATTGTCAGAAAAACCCATCTAGATCACTAACGTCCTTTAGGGAAGGGGATCTGTCATTCTTAACTGATCTGGACTACATGTGACTCCAGATCCTCAGCCATGTCATTGACTCTCAACTGCCCTCTGAAATGGCCTAGCAAGCCCCTCGATTGCATCAACAGCTATGAAGTCTCAACCAAGAAATGAAACCAGATAGACTATCTGACATTGACCCTGGCACCAGAAATGACAATGGCAAAAAAAGGCCCGTCAACCCTAAATGCTCTCCTTAGAAGAACCCTTGAAGTTAGAGTCAAAATCTTAAGCAACTTTAAAGAACATTTAAAAATTCTCAGAACTTTTACAAGTTTTATAGGGAGGCAATGACCTAGTGGTATTCTCGTAGGACAATTAATCCACAAAGTCAGTTAATGTTCCAGGTTCAAATCCCACCATGGCAGACGGTCGAATTTGAAATCAATTAAAAAGAAAATCTGGAATTACGAATCTACTGGTGACCATGAAACCATTGTCGATTGTTGGAAAAACCCATCTGGCACACTAATACCTGTAAGGGAAAGAAGTTTGCTATCCTCTCCTGATCTAGCAGACCCACAGCAATGTGGTTAACTTTCAACTGACCTCCAAATTAATCTAGCATGACGCTCACTTCAAGGGCAGTTAGGAATGGGCAATAAATGCTAGTCAGCTAGTGATGCATACATCCCACAAGTGAATTAAAAAAAACTAAAATCTGGGAGCTGGTGCTAAAATTGGGACAGCTGTCTCACAGACTAGACTCAACAAATATCCACTGGAAAAGCACAGCAGGTCAGGCAGCATCTGAGGAGCAAGACAGTCAATGTTTCAGGCATAAGTCTTTCATCCTGTCTCACAGACTAGTCAAGCAACAACCTGACATGCTGTCATAATCATACCTTACTGACAATGTCTCAGACATCACTATCCATATCCTGTCACACCAGCAGGGTAGATCCAACAGAAGTGGCGTGACAGTAATATACAGTAAAGGAGTTGTCTGGAAGTCCTCAACATTGACTCCTGGCCTCATGGAATTAGGTCAAAATGGGCAATGCAATGCTGCTGATTACCACATACCATCCTCCCTCACCTGATGAATCTATGCTTCTCCACTTTGAGGAAGACTTCAGCTGGCAAAGGCACAGAATGCACACTGGGTAGGGGACTTCATCTGATACCAAGAATGCCTGGGCAGCAGCACTCCTGATTGAGCTGATCAAGTCTTAAAGGACTTAAATGCTAGACTGGGCATGAGGCAATGGATGAAGAAACCAACAAGTGGGAAAAACATGGTTTGACCTTTTCTTCACCAATCTACCGGCAGTGAATGATTCTATCCAAGACAGTATCGGTAAGAGTGCACAGTCCTTGTGCAGACAAAGTTCTACCTTCACATTGAGAACACTCTCCATCATGGCATTATCACTGTTCTAAATGGGACAGCCTTTGACCAGATTTAGTAACTCAAGGCTGGGCATCCATGAGGCACCATATGACATAAAAGGCATTAGAATTGTACTCCAGCAAAATCTACAACCTTGTGGCCTGGCATATCTCCTACTCAACCATTACCATCAAGCTTCGAGATCAACCCTGGGTCAATGGAGAGTGCAGGAGGGCATGCCAGGAGCAGCACCAGGCATTCCTAAAAATGAGATGTTAACTGGGTGAAGCTACCTGACAGGACTACTTGTGGGCCAAACAGCATAAGCAGCAAGTGAACCCACAACCATCAGATCTAATCTCTACAGTCCTGCCACATCCAGTCATGAATGGTGGTGGACAATTAAACAACTCACTGGAGGAGGGGACTGAACAAATGTCCACATTCTCATTTATTTTCATCTGATGAAGTAGCAGCACTCTGAAAGTTTGTGATTTTAAAGAAACCTGTTGGATTATAATCTGGCATCAGGTGACTTCTGATTTCATCCACCCCAGTCAACATCAGCATGTCCACATCATCCTTAATGGTGGGAGAGCTCAGCAAATCAGTTAGGGACTGAAACATTCGCAACAATCTTCAAGCGGAAGTGCCAAGTGGATGATCCATCTTGGCCTCCTCCAGTGGTCCTGAGTACCACAGGCGGTTGTCTTAAGCCAATTTGATTCACCCACGTGATATCAAGAAATGGCTGGAGGCGATACATACTGCAAAGACTGTGGGTCCTGATAACATTCCTACAATAGTACTGCAAAGACTTATGCTCCAGAACTCTCCATACTCCATAACGAGTCAAGTTGTTTCAGTACAGTTACAACATTGGCATCGACCTAACAATGTGGAAATTGCCTGGCTATGAAGTAGAATAAATCTAACCTGGCCAATTACACCCTATCAGAATACTCTCGATCATCAGTAAAGTGATGAAAGGCGACTGCTTAGCAGTAACCTGTTCAGTGAAGCACAGTTTGGGTTCTGGCATGGACATTCAGCCTCTGACCTCATTACACCCTTGATTCAACATGACCAAAAGAGATGAGTTCCAGAAGTGAGGTGAGAGTGTCAGCCTTTGACATCAAGGCAGCTATTGACCAAATGTAGCATCAAAAAGCCTGAGCAAAGCTGGAATTAATAAGAATTGGAGATAAAATTTTCACTTGCTGGAGTTATACCTGGCTTTTAGAAAGATGATTGTGGTTATCAGTTCTGTTAAAGAACATTTCTCCAGGAGTTCCCCAGGCGAATGTTCGAAGCCCAACCATTTTCAGCTGTGTCATCAATGACCTTTCTTCTATCATAAGGTCAAAAGTGGGGATATTCACTTATGAATTAGTTGAATGTTTTGGTAAAATGTACAGAATGATAAAGTAATTAAAACTTGGAAGTTTAGCTGTGTGGCATTCAGAAATTTGATGCCATAGATGTGATTTTAGTCCAAAAATAGTGTTTGTTCCATGCACCACACTCCTGATCTAGCTTATGCTGATGTTATTTTGATGCAGACATTAGGGAGTCACACTGTAGGAATTCTGAGTAGGTGGATTATTTCCCCATACAAACTTGATTGATGTCAGCACTACCATGTTCATCTTAACCGCACTAACTAATGCTTATTCTTAAACACACAGAGCTGAATTTGCATTCAGTAGCAGTGAAGATCCTCCATCAGTTCTTAAAGGGAGCATCAAATATTTTCAATTTAGTTACCAGTTGCTTTCTTTTTTTTAATTCACTCATGGAACATGGACATCACTGGCTGAGCCAGAACATGTTGCCCATCCTGAGTTATGCTTGAGAAGATGTTGGTGAGCTGACTTCTTGACCCAGTACACACCATGTGGTGTAGGTAGTCACAATGTGGTCAGAGGAGAAACTCCAGGACTTTGATCCCACAGCATTAAAGGAACAATGATATGTTTTTAAGTCAGGATAGTGAGTGGCTCAGAGGGGAACTTGCAGGTGGTAGTGTTCACATATACCTGCTGTCTTGTCCTTCTAAATGGTAGCAAGTGTGGCTTTGGAAGGTGCTGTCTAATGATCTTGGGTGAATGTTTGCAGTGCATCTTGTAGATAGTACACACTGCTGATACAGAACGTTGGTGGTGAAGGAAGTGGATGCTTGTGGATATGGTGCCAAGCGAGCTGCTTTGTCGTTGGAGCTCACCCATCTACTCTTCTGACTTGTGCCTTGTAGATGGTGGACAGACTTTGGGGAGTCAGCGGGTGATTTACCTGCTGCAATATTCCTAGCCTCACCCTTTTTAACCATTCCCATACTATTATTGGTTCAATAGTAATGAGACTATTAGTACAATAGGAAGACAGTTTTCTTACATATAACTGCACCTCTTCCATATTATTTGGAACAGGCACAGAGTTCATCACTTCTTCTTTGATGGCTGAATACCAAAGTATGTGAGGAGTCATGAATGATGCTGAACATTGTGCAATGTTCCATATTATTTGGAACAGGCACAGAGTTCATCACTTCTTCTTTGATGGCTGAATACCAAAGTATGTTAACAATGAAGGCAAAATATTGTTCAGAGTTTTGTAACAGCAAGCATTGAGACTTCATTATTCAAAAATCACATTTATGTAAATGCATGAAAACTGTTCTGAGATTTCACAGATGTTCTTCTTCTGATCTTCCAGTAATCAGGCAATCATATATGAAGCAATGGCTTCCTGAGAGACTGGCTAAAACTGTTTCCATTTTTTTTGAAATACGGCCAGAACAGATGCATCACCAAAATTTGTCATTTGTAATTATAAAGTCCTTGGAACATATTTATCATTGTCAAATTCCAACTTTCCTCAGCAACATTCTATTGCAAGTTATATCTAAGAAATGTCAAATTTAGGAATATGGTCACCACCACTGAAATAAACATGTTACTTCTGGATAGGAGCTATCAATGAAACAAAACTGGGGTTCATGCCTATAATTAACTCATTAAATTACAACACCATCAGGATTGGGTTTATCTCATATAAAGTCATTTTTCTTTCAAATTATGGAGGTATGTTTCAGCCAATCTATGGCTGCAGTGCTTTATCTTTGAAAATAAATTGCCGCTGTAGTGTTTTTTTTAAAACTCCTTTGCATTAAGATGTATTTGGAGATCCTTTAACAGACCAAAATTCAGTCCAACTTAGAACATATAACTTCAATGAGAACACCCACTGGTCTTGTTGTGGTCGTCTTCTTATTACAATTCAGTTTAATTTCAGGCTTTGAAGCCAGTCTCAGCCTATCAATAAGGGATATTTGCTCGTAATTATAATGGGGGACAACTGCTTTGTCTGATTTTTGTGTTTTACAATTATTTTTATATTCCTGAGGATAGACAATGGGAGTGGAATAAGGTTTCTCAGTCAAACATTTTATTTCACATTTTTGATTACATGGTGTTTATCTGAGTCCTAGTCTCCAGTTGAAATCTGGATCATAATTTTGTATTGTCTGTTTCCTATCTACAGAAATCCATAATGGCTTTTTTTTCTCAGATTCCTGGTCAGCATCAGTAAAATGGATATTGGATTTTTATTCTCATAGATACCTCTCAGTGATAGCTAATGATGTTTGTTCGTTTCTGCTTCTAATTTTGAAAGAGTTACTAACTTCTAATTCCAATCGGTTCTGCTATCACGTGATAGTTCTTTCTCGTGCAGCTCCATGTTATAAGAAAATTATGTAGTAGCAGCACCATTTAAACTAAGGGTGTCAGAAATAGTCTTCCCAGTTCATCAATAGTGTTATCACAAATTCGCATTAATGAAACACAGTTATAGTAAAATGACCTGTATAGTTAGCTAAACAGCCCAAATCCATGAAGTCGTGGCACATTATTGTCTTGAAAAAAAGATATCAATCCAGATGATTACTGTATATTTACCGCAGATTCAACAAATCTCCAACATGCTTAACAGGAGTTTCCACTCATAATGCTAGCCCAAGAATTCTGGCCAATGGAAAACTAATACAATCTTGGCAGAAGACAAACGGCAGAAATACAGCTATACAATATTGAGAAACTCACCAAATCCCATTTTTTGGACAATTTCCTTGGTTTTACCATAAACTGAAAATATGTTTCTTTAATAATGTTTTGCCTCATCTGGCTTCACTTCTCATATGCTTGGCTTAAATATGGGGATAAGTGATCAGATTTTTTCATCAATGTGTATGTTGAAAGTTCATAAATATTAAGAAAAATGTAAACTTTTCCAGTGTCATTGTCAGTTTATTTGTTTTAATATGAAAACGAACAAACCTTAAATGCCTCCTATTTACATACTGTGATGATGCTGCCTTCTTAGCAAGTAATGTTGTGCTTGGTTTTTTTCAAGAGGGCTTGTAAAGGCAGAGGTGCCAATTTGTCTGGAAATGGTCACTTTGAACAATGGCAGAGGAGTGGCCAGTTGGACCAGTTCAGGTTTTTTTCTTCCAGTTTGGTTTATTTTTAGCAGAGAGTCAAATAAACTGCTGGGGACCTAAAGAAGCCCCTACAGTGAAACAAGGTTCCATGCTCTAAATGCCAGACACTTCTCTCTAAAACCTCTCCTGCCTGTAAGAACCTGTGCTTGAAATTATCTTTTGCCAAGGGGTATGTTTATAGGATTGGAGATTGGAACAGAATTATTAAGTTGCCTTAGAATCAGTTTTGTGGGCAGCACGGTGGCACAGTGGTTAGCACTGCTGCCTCACAGCGCCAGAGACCCGGGTTCAATTCCCGCCCCAGGCGACTGACTGTGTGGAGTTTGCACGTTCTCCCCGTGTCTGCGTGGGTTTCCTCCGGGTGCTCCGGTTTCCTCCCACAGTCCAAAGATGTGCAGGTCAGGTGAATTGGCCGTGCTAAATTGCCCGTAGTGTTAGGTAAGGGGTAAATGTAGGGGTATGGGTGGGTTGCGCTTCGGCGGGGCAGTGTGGACTTGTTGGGCCGAAGGGCCTGTTTCCACACTGTAAGTAATCTAATCTAATATTCTAAATTCTGTTTTCTTTTGTTCATGTTTCAATCACAGTCTGTGAATAAATTCTGTATTCCTTGAAGCCGATCAGTTTGTCCAGCTTCACCCACTTTACATCTGCCTTTAAAAAAAAAGTTAGGGTCTGAGCTACCTTCTTAAAATATTTTGAGGGGCCTGGCCTGTTCCATACCAGATTCAGAGCTCTTGGCAGGATTTGTTCTGTAGTTCCAATATGGGACGGGGGTTGGCGAAGTCAGCAAGTGGTAGTTTTAGCGTCTTTTGTTCCAGTATTGAATTTGGTTGTTTTAAGCCATGCTTGGTGTATTAATGGCTCTTTCAGTAAATAAGAGTTTTCTGGGTTTGAAAGAAGTGACTTTGGGGGCTTTACAAAAGAAGAACAAGGCAAAGCTACTGGAATTCGCAGTCAACCTGGAGTTAGAGTTACTTTCATCCACGAGAAAAGGACAGATAACGATACTCAGCATTTAAATTTGCTGGAAACACCATCAGAATCTTGGGAAATGGCTAAAATTCAATTGAAAATGAAGCAGATTGAGTTAGAGGCAAAAGAAATGGAAAAAGAAATGAAACAGTTTGAATTACAATTAAAAGCAGAGCCAAAAGAGAAGGGCAAATCGCTTTAGCAAAACAAAAAGAAGAGGAGAGAGAGGAAAAGGAGAAAGAGAGAGAGGAAAGGGAGAAAGAGAGAGTTTGAACTTTGGAAATTGGCTCTCAGACAACAAAGTTGGCTTAAAAGGATGGAGATGAAGGTAGAAGGTAAGTTTAGTGAGAAGGTAGTAAGGATGAGCAAACCCATCGTGGCCAAATGCCTGGTGAGGACCTGTTTAAATATATCCAAACATTGCCTAAGTTTGATGAGAAAGATATAGAAACCTTTTTCATCTCATTTATAAAAGTGGGTAAGCAAATGAAGTGGCCAGTGATCATGTGGGTTTTGTTGATCCAAACAAAGTGGTAAGTAGAGCTAGTGAGGTAGTTGCATCACTGTCAAAGGAGGTATCTGGGATGTATGATGAGGTGAAGAAAGCCACCTTAAGTGCATATGAGTTTGTGCCAGAAGCCTATAGACAAGGTTTCAGAAATCTAACGAGGGACCCTGGTCAAACCTACATTGGGTTTGAAAGGATCAAGCAAAGTAATGTTGATAAATGGATACAGGCATTAAAAATAGAGTAAACATATGACGCTCTTAGACAGATGAATAGTTCAAAAATTCACTTCCTGAGGTCGTAAGAACTCATGTGGAAGAGCAGACAGTTAAAACAGCAAGATTAGCAGCTGAAATAGCCGATGATATGAGTTAATTCATATATCAAAGTGGTGGCTTCCAACATCAATTTCAATCCATGAGGGATAGAAATTGGGGAAAAGAGAAATCATCACATGGTAAAGGAAAAGTAAACCTTGGTGAAGATCATGAGGTTAACTTACCACAAGTAAAAAGGAAACCCATAAAGGGGAAAAAGAGGTTAAAAAGCTCCAGTGTTTTCACTGCAATAAAGTAGACCATATTGAATCACAGTGTCAGTGGGTTAGTAAAAGCTCTGGGAAGACGGATGTAGGAAAACAGGATAAGCCAGTGAATTTTGTTGAAGTGGTAAAGGAAAGCACAGTGAAGGCTAGAAAGCTGCACCACAATGCACAACCTGGTTGGAGGTTGATTAAGGAGGAAGTGCCAGATCTCTTAAACCATTTGAGTGTGAAGGTAAGGTTTACTCGCATAGGACAGGAGCAGCAGGTAAAGAGATTATAGTAGTAAGAGATACAGGATCAAGTCAATCTTTGATGTTGAGAGATGAGGAGATATGTAACTCAGAAGGACCATTGCCAGAAAAAGTGGTAGTACATGGAATTCATGGTGAGACAAGATATGCTCAAATATGTAGAGTGAGGTTAGAGTATCCACTGAAAAGTGGAGAAGCGGTGGTAGGAGAACTGGAAGAACACTTGGCTCCAGGAATACAATTTGTCCTTGCTAACGAAATAGCGGTTTTGCAGATAGGACTGTTGTCTACTGTGGTTGAAAAGTCAGTGGGAAATCAGGCAACTGAGGTATTAGAGGAAACATATCCTGGAATTATTCCTGACTGTGTGGCAATAGGGTCACAAAGTCACCAGTTGAAATAGGAGGAGAAATCAAAGAAACCAGATAAGAACATTGAAGCAGAATTATCAGAGACCATGTTTGATCAAATGGCTGAGACAAAACAGGAACAGATGGAGGACAAAGTAGACATCTTAAGCTCAGCAAAATTAACTGAGTTACAACAGAAAGATGAAAAATTGAAGCAATTGTATCATAAAGCATACACAGAAGAAGAATCATAGTGTATCCCTGAGTGCTACTATCTTAAGCATTATGCCTTCATGAGGAAATAGAGACCATCCCACATTTAAGCAGATGTGAAATTAGTAGAATTTCATCAAGTCACATTACCAGTGGGTTACAGAAGGTGATGTTGAGGGTAATGCATGAACTCCCAGTAGGAGGTCATTTAGGGGTAAGAAAAGCTCAAGCTAAAATACAAAAACATTTTTACTGGCCTGGACTGCACAAGGATGTAGTTGAACTTTGTCAGACATGTCATACATGTCAGGTAATGGGAAAACTGCAGACAGTAATAAAACCCACACTTTAATACCCATTCCTGCATTTGAGGAACCTTCTACAACAGTCTTAATTGATTGCATAGGGCCTTTTCCTAAAAGTGGGAATCAGTATTTGTCACCATTACACAATATCACTAATAATAGGATTATAGAAGAGTTAATCAATTTCTTTTACTAGATACGGACCACTCAAAGAGATTCAATCAGATCAACGGTCAAACTTTACATCAAAATTATTCAAGGATGTTATGAATAGCTTAGGAATAAAACAAATCAAATCTATTGCGCAGCCATCCAGAGTTGCACAGAGCGCTAGAAAGGTGACATCAGACATTCGACCATGTTGAGGACTTATAGTCAAGACTATCCAGAAGATTAGGATAAAGGAATTCCATTTATGTTTTTTGTACTCAGAGATGCACCAAATGTATCAACCAAATTCAGTCCATTTGAATTAGGACCACTCAAATTCATTAAGGAGAAATTGGTGAGTCAGAATTCAGAGACCATATATTTGGACTCTGTGTCAGATTTTAAGGAACAATTAAATAGAGCAGGGGAGGTGGTGAGAGAGCATTTAAAAGTATCACAGCATACAATGAAATAGGAAGCAGACAAGAAATCAAAACCTCGCAATTTTGGAAACAAAGATAAAGTGTTCGTATTAGCGTTACTTCCAATCATAGGTTGAACATTTAAAAGCAAAGTTTAGTGGACCATATCAAGTCAAAAGGAGATTGAGTGAGGTGAATTATTTTATAAGAACTCCAGACTAAAAAAAGGTCAGACCACTCAAAACATTCTTAAGCAGGCAGCCCAGATCATATCTTTGCAATTTGGTAAGTGTACAGTGAAAATTACCCAGAGTAAGACAGCTAGGTTGACTTGAAAAAATGTTGCTGGAAAAGCGCAGCAGGTCAGGCAGCATCCAAGGAGCAGGAGAATCGATGTTTCGGGCATGAGCCCTTCTTCAGGAATGACGAAAGTGTGCCCAGCAGGCTACGATAAAAGGTAGAGAGGATGGACTTGGGGGAGGGGCGTTGGAAATGCGTTAGGTGGAAGGAGGTTAAGGTGAGGTTGATAGGCCGGAGTGGGGATATGGGCGGAGAGGTCAGGAAGAAGGTTAGGAAGGCGGTGCTGAGTTCGAGGGATTTGACTGAGACAAGGTGGGGGAGGGTGAATTTGTGGCGGATATGGAAGGATCCCTTGGGGCCTTGGAGGGAAGTAGGGAGGGAGGTGTGGGCGCAAGTTTTGCATTTCTTGCGATTGCAGGCGAAGGTGCCGGGAGTGGAGGTTGGGTTGGTGGGGGGTGTGGACCTGACGAGGGAGTCACGGAGGGAGTGGTCTTTTTGGAAAGCTGATAGGGGAGGGGAGGGAAATATATCTCTGGTGGTGAGTCCGTTTGGAGGTGGCAGAAATGACGGCGGATGATACGATGTAGATGGATTGGAGATTGGTGGGGTGGTAGGTGAGGACCAGTGGGGTTCTGTCCTGATGGCGGTTGGAGGGGCGAGCTCAAGGACGGAGGAGCAGGAAGTGGAGGAGATGCGGTGGAGGGCATCGTCGACCACGTCTGGCGGGAAATTACGGTCTTTGAAGAAGGAGGCCATCTGGGTTGTACGGTATTGGAACTGGTCCTCCTGGGAGCAGATGCGGCGGAGATGAAGGAATTGGGAATATGGGATGGCGGTTTTACTGGGGGCAGGGTGGGAGGAGGTGTAGTCTAGGTAGCTGTGGGAGTCGGTCGGTTTATAGTAAATGTCCGTGTTGATTTGTCGCCTGAGATAGAAATGGAAAGGTCTAGGAAGGGGAGGGAGGAGTCTGAGACAGTCCTGGTAAATTTGTGGTCGGAGTGGAAGGTGTTGGTAAAGTGGATGAACTGTTCAACCTCCTCGTGGGAGCACGAGGCAGCGCCGATACAGTCAGCGATGTAGCGGAGGAAAAGGTGGGGGGTGGTGCCAGTGTAGCTGCGGCAGATGGACTGTTCCACATATCCTACGAAGAGGCGGGCATAGCTGGGGCCCATGCGGGTGCCCATGGTTACTCCTTTGGTTTGGAGGAATTGGGAGGATTGGAAAGAGAAGTTGTTCAGGGTGAGGACCAGTTCAGTCAGTCGAAGGAGGGTGTCAGTGGAAGGGTACTGGTTGGTACGGCGGGAAAGGAAGAGTCCTTCGTGATGGGGGATGGAGGTGTACAGGGACTGGATGTCCATGGTGAAGATCAGCGTTCCGAAAAGACCACTCCCTCCGTGACTCCCTCGTCAGGTCCACACCCCCTACCAACCCAACCTCCACTCCTGGCACCTTCCCCTGCAACCGCAAGAAATACAAAACTTGCGCCCACACCTTCCCCCCTTACTTCCCTCCAAGGCCCCAAGGGATCCTTCCATATCCGCCACAAATTCACCTGCACCTCCACACACATCATTTACTGCATCCGCTGCACCCGATGTGGCCTCCTCTATATTGGGGAGATAGGTCCCCTACTTGCGGAACATTTCAGAGAACACCTCTGGGACACCCGGACCAACCAACCCAACCACCCCGTGGCTCAACACTTCAACTCCCCCTACTACTCCACCAAGGACATGCAGGTCCTTGGACTCCTCCATCGCCAGACCATAGCAACACGACGGCTGGAGGAAAAGCGCCTCATCTTCCGCCTGGGAACCCTCCAACCACAAGGGATGAACTNCCTCCTTCCACCTAACGCATTTCCAACGCCCCTCCCCCAAGTCCATCCTCCCTAACTTTTATCTTAGCCTGCTGGACACACTTTCCTCATTCCTGAAGAAGGGCTCATGCCCGAAACGTCGATTCTCCTGCTCCTTGGATGCTGCCTGACCTGCTGTGCTTTTCCAGCAACACATTTTCAGCTCTGATCTCCAGCATCTGTAGTCCTCACTTTCCCCAGCTAGGTTGTCTTCTAGATTTTAAAACACGCAAAAATCTATTCACAAAATTACACAATGAAACACAAAGAACAGAATAAAGAATCCCTACAGAACTCAGGCTATCCAAACTAGACCTAATTATGCTGTTCCAAATGTACACAACAGTCCCAATAAGCAAACTCCCTTTAAAAACCAGTATAAATGGAACATATGCTTACACGTTGATGTTGAAGGGCTGAAAGAGAGAGAAAGAGTTTCCACACAGTTCACTGTTGAACTCCTCACCAGTTCAAGACTGAACTAAAATGCTCAGCTCGAGTGCTCAGCTGACCACTCCTCTTTCGTTATACAGGTCACTTATAAAACATGACCACTTTGGCCTGAAGTCTCATCTGTTCACATATAAACAAAAGGCCTCTCAAAATCCTTTTCATGTCTGTACCGAACCAGACTGATCAGAGCCCAGCTCGGTTTATTACCCCTGAAATAAGTCAAGGACAGAGTATCCTTGAGCCAAGGAACAGCATTTAGAAAAAAAAGGGACTAGCTTTGTGACACTATCACATGGGGAGATATGTGGAAACAAGCTGAGAGTACTAATTTAATTATGCATGATGTAGATATAGGAAATACCATTCCAATTAAGCAACATGCATACAGGCTTAAACCTCTAAAGTTGGCACAGGTTCAAAAGGAATGCATGCTCCAAGATGACTTAATCGAAGTGAGTTGCAGTGACTGGAGCTCACCTATAGTAATGGTGCCAAAATCAGATGATACCCAACGGTTGTGTCTGGACTATCACAAAGTTAATGCAGTTACAAAGTCTGATTCATATCTGATTCCATGTTTGGAAGACTATATTGAAAAGGTGGTACAAGCAACTTATACTTCTAAGTTTGACTTGCTCACAGGATACTAGCATGTACCTTTATCCGTAAGAGTGAAGATAATTTTGCCTTTCGTAATGCCAGATGGACTGTGTCAAATTAAAGTCATGCCACTTGGTATGAAAAATGCGCCAGCCACACTTCAAATGCTAACCAGTAAAGTCATTTCCGGATTACCCAATTGTGTGGTTTACAATGATGACCTGGTGGATTTTAGTCACAGATGGGAAGAACATTTGCAACATTTATCAGAATTATTCAATCAATTTTGGGTTGCAGCCTCGGTTATAAACCTAGTTACGGGTAAATTTGCCAAAGCCCAAGTCATCTTCCTGGGCCATGTTATTGGACATGGACTGATGGAATGCGAAAATCAAGGTAATTGGGGAGATTCCCATGCCATTGACAAGAAGAGCAGTACTACTATTCCTGGGATTGAGTGGGTTTTATTGGAAATTCATACGGAATTTTAGCAGAGTGGCTGCTCCACTCACTGAATTGCAACAGAAAGGCAAAAGATTTTCATGCCATTTGACAGGCTGAAAGATGAGTTAACCACTACCTCGGTATTAGCCACGCCTCATTATGCAAAGCCAGTCAAGGTGGCTATTGATGTGAGTGATGTGGGTGTCGGTGCCGTACTCTGACAGGAAGTCAATAAGAAGATAGACCTATTGGATATTTCTCCACAAAATTGAAATTCATTAGCAGAAATATTCAACAACTGAGAAGGAGACTTTGAGCTTGGAGTTGGCATTACAACATTTATGTTGCCGGTAATGTGCCTGAGACAATTATATGTGCTAATTCCCGTTAAAGACAAAGATTCTAGACTGGATAGATGGAGCTTATTATTACAGCTATTCAATCTGAGAATTGTACATGTAGCAGGGTAAAAAATGTGATTGCTGATGGATTTTGAGACTTGGATGAGAAACAGAGACATTCGGTGGCAGGAGTAAACAGACTGAAATAGAATGTAGTAGTGCATGTTTGCATGGTTATAGTCAATGTAATGTACTACCAGGGTAAGACTAAGAGGTTTCAAGATGAAGCATTTTGTACATTGATGGCTCATTTTTTTAAGGGGGGAGGTGTGATGATGATGCCCCTTTAGCAAGGATATATTGCGCTTGTTTTTTTCAAGAGGGCTCGTAAAGGCACAGGTGCCGATTTGTTTGAAAAGTGTTACTTTGAACAATGGCAAGGGTGTGGCCAGTTCTCCCAGTTCAAGTTTTTTTTTTCTAGTTTGGTTTAGCTTTAGCAGGGAGTCAAAAACAAAACTGCTGGGGACCTACAGAAGCTGCTACAGTGAAATGAAGTTCCATGCTCTAACAGATGTTTCTTGCTTGACTCTTCTCTCTGAAACCTCTCCTGCCTATAGGAACCTGTGTTTGAATTTTGCCAAGGGGTGTATTTATGGGTTGTTGCAGGGATTGGAACAGCTTCATTAAGTTGTGTTGGTTGGGTTATCAAATAAGTTAAGTTGTTCTAAATTTTGTTTTCTTTTGTTCGTGTTTCAACCTTAGTGTGTAAATAACTTCTGTTTTGCTTGAAGCTGAGCAGTTTGACCAGGTGCATCACTCCTGGAATATCACCCTACATCCACCTTCAAAAAAATAAAAGTTAGGATCTGAGCTACCTTCTTAAAATATTTTGAGTGGGTCTGGCCTGGTCCATAACAATACTATTTGGAGTTCTCCAATTTTCTCAACTATTGACACTATAACAATTATTACAATGCCCAGGTTGACCAGTACGTAAATAATCAAGATGTCCAATGTATGATCTTATGATAATGCATTATCCTCACTGATACAATGTTAGGCACATTAAACATTCACATCATGTGGTTATGCCGTAGCTGCTTTGTTCAACCTATTATGGATTGGATCCCCCAGTTTTATACACATCACCCTTTGAATCTCTCAGCTAATTACCAAGTTAACATTAAATGTGATTAAGTTTGGCTCATTTCATAAACCACTTTATTTTACTGCCAAATGAAATAACCAGAATCATAAATACACATCGTGTCATTTCATTCAAATAATTAATGGCGCACATTGCCCCAAATTCTAACTAATCTAATAGAAAATAATCCTTTAGCATTTTTCTTATATCCAAATATTCTTCTTATAAAGGTTTTTGCAGTCTCACTGTCTAGACAGTTTAGTAAATGAAAGACACATCTACCAATTCAGATGGGTATAAAAGTGGACCGTACCAAAATACGTCCCCATATCGTTACCACCAAACATATATGGACTCATTACTTGTTTCATTGTGTTAGGGATGTCTTGATGTCCTCATAATTACTGCTGAATTTCCTTAAACAACAGCTTAAAATAATTCATCTATGTGACACATGTTGAAATATTTCTGTAAGTTGTTAATAAATATAAATATACAGTTTTCTCACTTTTGTTTGCACTAGATTTACATGTAAGAATAACAGAGTGGGCCCCATATCTGAAAATAAATGACTTTAACCTTGAGAGAGAGATTAGAAGTTCCAACACTTTAGATCTTAAGGAAGATGGTTCACAAAATACGATTTCAGTCGATTCAAAACCTCGCTTATTTTCTGTAAGGGGTGAAGCAACAAGGTTTAATAGTTTAAAATAAAATATATTTACTATATGAGAATCAAACTAAGCAATCACTATCATGTTTAACAACCTTTAATTTAAAAATCTCAGTGTAAACACACTTCAATTTTAAGTTACACATTAAATAACAAACACAATTAAGACAGATCTTAAATATTAGCTTGACAGTCCGTCTAGCATATATATGTCATCAATCGTAGTCACAAAGTCCTTCAAAACTCTCCCTTCCTCACAAAGAATCCTTGCTCCTGCATTCCATGGTTTTAACCTGGACTGGTTCCCTGGTGCCCACCAACCCATATTCACATGGGTGTAGTCTTCACTGAAAATTGCACAAATTCCTCAACACTGTTTACAACAGTGATTCAGGTCTAACGATATTATGTTGAAATAATAGATAAAGCTATGTGTTTTATTCTGAGCTTCTGGATCTAGCTCTTCCTTCTGCAGCCTACCTGGACTGCATCACTGAGACCATTACCTGAGCTTTGATGACTCACTATTCTTTTTATTTGGTTTCAATCAATTTCATTTGCTCCAGAAATTTCAGTTTCCAATCTCAATTTCAGTTTTAGTTGGATTCCCCTTTTGGTTTTACTTTTAAAATGAGGATCTATCTCAAATAATGCAATTTTTGAAACTACAATCTTTGGGCGGCACAGAGGTTAGCACTGCTGCCTCACAGCGACAGAGACCTGGGTTCAATTCCCACCTCAGGTGACTGACTGTGGGGAGTTTGCACATTCTCCCCGTGTCTGCGTGGGTTTCCTCCGGTTTCCTCCCACAGTCCAAAAATATGCAGGTTAGGTGAATTAGCCATGCTAGGTTGCCCGTACTGTTAGGTAAAGGGGTAAATGTTGGGGAATGGGTCTGGGTGGGTTGCGCTTTGGTGGGTCAGTGTGGACTTGTTGGGCTGAAGGGTCCACACTGTAAGTAATCTGATCTACAGATAATATGATATTGTCAGATCCCTTTTACACCTGTGGCATCATTTGACTATGCCAACAAAGGCATCCAATATGGTCTTGGAAAGAGCTGCATCTGAACAAATTGGGCAGAGATTAATAAGGCACAGCAACTATCTGTGCTAGCTTTTCATGAAGAAAATATGCAGTTCTTGAAAACAAAAGGTTTTTTCAATGATTTGGTTTTCTAACAATTATCTTGTTGGAAAATTACTTTTAAAACATCTTTGGGACCATTCTACCGAGAGACGCTTGGATTTACTTTATATTCTTTTTCACAGGGTTGGATCACTAGAAAATTTCAAGAAACCCCATCAACACAGGCTTTTCAGGAACTGATATGATATTCCCTTTTGACATTTAGTCTCATATTTCACCTAGATACCACCTGAGGGCCAAGATTGCAGAGATTATGACTATTTATGCATTGTAGAAACCCTTGCGACTGAAGTAGACTTTGTTGTCAGTTTGCTGTTCAGTAGCTTCATGTTGCCTCCCATATCACTGCACAGCAATGCAAAGGGGTTGTTTAAAGGCCCATGACATGCTGCGGTCTTAAATGAAAATAATATGCTGCTTCATTCTCATAATCCACTTTACAATCATCATTGAGTTTGCAGGAAAGAGAGGACAATGGCTGAGTATTATCCTTTGGGATTAGAGACTGAAAAGCAATTTTTGCATGCAGCTCCGTATGCCAAATCACTATGTGTGTTTATGGTCAATAATCTGTGATGAGGGGTTTAAAGGTAACTAGGACTCTAGTTGCCATGTCCATGGTGGACAATGTGTTAATTTTACATTAATTGCATGCAAGTTGTTGCTAATAAGTTCAAACCTGTTTCTCTATAAATAGATGCTTGCTGAAACTGTAGTTGTTGGGTTATGAGATGCATGCTTGTAATATAAATATATTTGTAAATGTGGAAAGCTGGTTCCAGTTACATCCTTCATTAACTAACTTTATGGACTATAACATTGTGCACCAAAAGACGAAGTGAATCATAATAGGTTAGCAGGTAAAAAGTAATATATTAAGTAACATGGGAGGAATGCACAAGGTAATGTCGGCATGTGAGGATGTTAAAGTGGAGGCAAGAGTTTTAGAGTTATGTATTCAAGTGATTGCTGTGACTTTAGTGGGTAACCATAGTGGAAGATGCTTCTCTGACCAGAGTAATCAAAAAAATTAGCTACGGAATTATTTCTTTAAGATCACTGTGACAGAAACTGTGGTTTCAAAGCTGTGTTTTCTGTACCAGGCCTTAACTAGAGGGAAACTGAACTTTGGATTTGGAGGGAAACTGAGACTAGGACAAAGAACTGAAACTGAAATAGAAGCATCAATTTTTTGAAAGAACTGAAGCTGGTCAAAATCCAGAGAAGGTACAGAGCTATTGGAGATCTGATCATTCAGTGGTGAAATTCAGGCAAGCTGAGGAAAATGAAACCTGGATCTGGGAGAGTAGATAAAGGAAAACAAGATATTGTTTCAGTAATGCTAGAGGAATGACTAGACCAGACCAGCTATTTATTGCACAGGTTAATTTACGAGGGTTCAGGTAAAGATGTTTCTGAAACCCACATTGTTGTGAATGGAGCTGAGGATGATCTTGCAACTTAGTAAAGACCATACTTGTGGAGCTCAGGTGATTGGATGCTGCTGCGGGATGAGAATAAGAGGCTACATTCCCAAAGAAGGGAAGTTGGAATTTACTTGAGGGGGTCCAGAACTTTGAAGAACCTTTTGGCTGAACATAGTGCCATATCTGTTAGGAGGTGTGTGCCCAATATCCACGAGAACTATTTTTGCTTAATCTAGTATGTAATTCATAGGTTATAACGACTGCAATTTGCTGTTAATTCATGTTAAATTTATGTTGACTTTTATTTGATTGTTAAAATAAATGTTATAAATGTTGACCTTATGTTTTCTCAGTGGGGCTGATTGGTAAACTTTCCTTCAGCTTTGTTTGTCTCCACAGGATCATAATTGCACAAAGAATGAAATGCTGCCCAGGGTGGGAAAGAAGTAAAAAAAAAGAGAAGTGCACAGTACAGTTGTCCAGTTGAAGATGTGGAACTTCTTCAGCATTGTCCTGCAAACCTGGTGGTAAGGGAGTTAAGAATCTGCCACTGCTAAGAAGCATGAGCAAAACGTTTGTACCACAGTAGCATCCACACCCAGGAATTGGTCCAACTTCCCTTCAGTGATTTCCTCTCAGCTAAAATGTTTGAATGAGAGAAGTCATATACTCCCTTCCTTCACCTTAAAGCCATCCTCTACTTTATCATATTAGTGTAAAAATAAAGTAAAAATATTGCTAAGACATGTAGTGAAATTATTTGAAACTACACTGAAAAAATGATATACTATTGTTCTCTTTATCTCCAGGTCTTCTGTGAAGGAACTGTCTTTCTGAAAGTTGCACAGAAGGACTAAGCAGTTCAATTGCTTAACTTACATCAATCCTATTGATATGTAAATGAATAGACCTGAGAAATGTGAGTGCATCCCCCCTCTATAGAGACCACCAATGGGTTCAACACTTTCAAAGCAATATCAATGCAAGTCCATTTCAAAATCACAATAGAGTTTTTTTATATTCATTCTAAAATATTTAAAATTATCTTGAGTGAACAAATTTTAGTTTGAACAGTTAGAGTTTGAGAACCTCGCTATAGCCTTAAAACCTATTGCAATTCCTATCATGTTTTTAAAATAGAAAATGTTCCATGTCCACTATTACTGACACACTTCCATCACAAGACAGGTATCATTTATAGAAGTAATAGCAGAATGACAAAAATCTCATTTTCAGCAAAGAACAAAGGTGTTCCCTATACTGAGGGGGCAAGCTGAGAGAGTGGAAGGGCAGGCAAAATAGCAGGGAATTGTGCAGACCAGTTCCACAGTGCAGTTTCACCGGTAATGAAGTTTACCAGCAGAAGAACTGGATATGGATTTGTTACCCACTAAACTGCTTCTCAACAACCTCAAATAGCAATTGATTTTGATTCTGTTAATTACTTTTCAACAGTACCAAGTTTTCCCAGTCAGGCTGCGAAAACATTTGAGCTGCTGATTAGGCTGGTAGTATAAGGGGCCAACCTTAATTGAACAGCAAAATCCAGAGTTACCCAATTAAAAGGCTAAGTCTGGCAAAATTGCCGAGTCTGTCTTGCTGCCAGTAAATCACATTTGGTGATTTGGGAAGGATTTTATTACTGACATCATGCAGAAGAACAATGCGAAGTAAGTATACCATAACCTTCCCAGCCATGAAATCTTTTGTTCAGGAACAGCAGATGTCCAGAATATTTTGAGCAAAATTACTTGTACCTTGTTCCCTCGACTCATCATCAATATTTAATATAGATGAGTCTTAGAGTCATACAGCATGGAAACTGACCCTTTGGTCCAATCAGTCCAGGGCGAACATAATCCCAATCTAAACTAGACCCACCTGCCTACATTTGGCCGATATCCCTCCAAACCTGTCTTATTCATGCACCTATCCAAATGTCTTTTAAATGTGATAACTATGCCAACACCTATCACTTCCTCTGGAAGTTCATTCCACACACAAACCACTCTCTGTGTTAAAAAGATCCACCTCATGTCTTATTCCTCTCATTTTAAAAATATGCCCCTAGAGAAATGAAATCCCCAACCATAGGGAAAAAACACCTTCCATTCATCTAGTCTATACTTCTCATGATTTAAAAAACCTCTATAAGGTCACCCCTCAACCTCCTATGCTCTAATAACAGAAGTCCCAGCCTATCCAGCCTCAGCCAAAATCCTGTACACCACAACATGATTTCCCAACTCCTACATTCAAAGGTCTGAGCAATGAAGGCAAGAGTGCTAAATGACTTCTTAACCACACTGTCTCCATATGAATCAAACTTCAAAGAATTGATATGATGTTTTATCACTGCTTATTATTTCAGGTAAATGTTTATATATCTAAGGTGCTTTCAATGATGTTATGATTCACTTTGTGTTAGATATTCTATAATCCAGATATTATAGATATTCTATAATCCAGAAAAATTCAAAATCCAGAAATCACTTGGTCTCAAGCATTTCAAACAGCAAAGGTTACTGTATACAAACATTACTAAGAAATACTAAAAGGATACACAATATTTCCTCATATTAACTTACTCATTTCTGGGAATAGACTGTCCGTCAATGACGACTATAGCTGACTTGATTATAGCTCTGCCCACCCAACTTTCTGCAAGTACTCTGCTCTATTATCGAAGTCTTTTCATCTTCATCTTATGTGTTCTAATGATGCTGCCTTCTACACAAGCACTTTTCACTTCTGGGTTAAATTTATTCACAGCCATCGTGTTCAAAGTATCCAGCAGCTCATCTTCTAACAGCTGGTTCCACTTCCACTCATTGCAAGCACATTGTGCAAAATTTCCATTGTACGACATAGGATGCTGTCTGACATCAGGATGTTTTGAACATGATACAATTTGAAGCAAGGGGCGCATAACAAACTAAGCTTTATTAAAAAAAAATCAGCAATGAGTTAACTATTTATATAGTATATTAGGACGTGTTATTTGTGAGCCACACCCTTTCACTTCTTCTACTTTAGCATAGGTCTGACAGCATTAAAATGCAACATAATAATTAGGATCATTTATGAACTTATATTGTTTTTGCAAACAAAAGAAATAAGGACTTTTGAATTTTATACGAAAACCGATCTGTGGAACTGCGTAGTTAATTTTCTTTTGTGACAGTAGACCATTACAAAATTTGTATTGAGCTCTATTAATGTAGTTTTGAAAAGGGAAGAGACAATTATGTTGGCTGGAAAGAAAGAACCTCTAATTTTGGAAACCTGAACTTTAAAAATATTTTGAAAATACATATCATTTACTTGAAAAAAATGACACTTATTTTCTTTTTACAACAGTTGCCAGACTCTCTGTGACATTCCAGCATCAGCAAAGTCCCTCTCATGCTTTCCCAGCATGAACAAATTCATCACCAAAATATGGACTCAGTTATCCCGCTGCTTGCCCCATTCCCTTGCTCAATATGTCACACGTACTCCAGTTCTTTTAACTCTTTTAACTCTTGCTCTTAGCTCTAGTCTCTCTCAACTTCATCCATCTGTTCATTTATCTCTTCCAAGCTCAAATACGGACCCATCACTTGCTCTTGATTCCATTCTAACCAAACCCCTGACCATCCAACTCCCCCTCTGAACCTGATTCCCAGTTAATGTTTAAATTTTACCTTCTCAGAAAGTGTTCTCCCCCCATGCAAAACTGCCATCCCTCTCTTCTAAACATGACATCTGGCAGTCCTTGCAAATTACAATCATGTCTGGTTTTCTTTGTGTCAGATACTTGAGTAAGTTGTTATCTCCAGGTCTACACTGTCTCTCTGATAACGTTCTGTCTGAATCTCTCCAATTCATGGCCTCACTTTTTCTCAATGGTGTTACGTCTTCCAG
The DNA here is from genome assembly GCF_004010195.1 of Chiloscyllium plagiosum. Taxonomy (NCBI): domain Eukaryota; kingdom Metazoa; phylum Chordata; class Chondrichthyes; order Orectolobiformes; family Hemiscylliidae; genus Chiloscyllium; species Chiloscyllium plagiosum. The sequence goes on from NC_057719.1 coordinate 57,761,723, forward strand.
CCCTTTAATATCTTCTCCATGAGTTTTGTTTTTTCTAAATTCAGCCATCCTGTATATTCCTCTTCTCCTCATTTCACAAGTGTTAATGATGTGTTTAGTCACCCAGGCTTCATTCTCTGAAATTCCTTCCTAGAACATAGAACAGTACTGCACAGGAATGGGCCCTTTGTCCCAAGATGTCTTGACCAATATTTTAGATGCTTTTTGCACCGGTCTTTCTCATAACTTAGTCAAGGGAATAGTTTAAATAAGAATAAGTACACATTTGACATATAACAAATCATAATGTCATTAATATGAAGCATGTTTTGTGTAAACAGCCTTATTGTTTATGTCAACTTCCCTACCAACCCTAAGTCTAGGAACACCTGAGATTCAGTCTAGGCCCTCGAAATGCTTTACTTCCTTCCTTAGTCCAAGGACTGTCTATTTCTTGTCACAACCTCTGAACCACATGCAGTCCTCATGAGGTCCCAGAATAGCTATGTTCCTTGAACCCAGGATTCCTTTGATTTGTACCTTCAGCTTTAAAATGCTTGCAATCATGGATTTGAACACAGGAATGCCTCCATATTACTCAGGCACAATGGTTATTGTTTTCATTTGAGAAAAGGCAGGACTGAATTCTGAATTGGCTTTATTGTCATGTGAACTCGAATGAGTGCAGAGAAACATTTGCAATATTGCCGCTTATGGTGCCATCTTAGATACAAGACACCTAGTTACAGATACTTAAGTATTTGGTACAAAATTAAAAGAATAATAAATAAAAGAGTCCAGCATAAGAAAACAAAGGAAAAGAAGTAATGAATTTACAGTCCTTTCATCCTGTTCATGCCTCTGGCACTGTTCTATCTCTGTTTCAAATCCGACCTTGGATCTTATTCCATCATTGCTCTAACTTTACTTTTAACAGTCCACTCTCAGACTTATTTTGTGCTGATCATCCATCTCCCTCTTCCCTTCCCTGTACTTCATTCAGTAAATAGCTGCCAAGTTTCCGATCAGTAAATGTTAATTCTGTAATTATTTATGATATGGGCTTCACTGCTTGCCCATCCTAATTACTTTTGAGAAGGCAATAGTAAACTGCCTTCTTGAACAATTCCAACCCATGAGGTATTAAGTATGCAAACAGCATTGTTGTAAGGAAGTTTCAAGATTTTGGCATAGTGACAGCAAAGGAACAGTGTAATAGTTTCAAGTCAGGATGATGTGTGGCTGAGAGGGCGACTTGTAATTGATGGCTCCACATATTTGCAGTCACTTTCTTTTTAAGTGATAGAAGTCACGGATTTAACAGTTGCTATCAGAGTAGCCTGAGTTAGTTGCTGCAGTGCCCTTTGTAAATGGTAGACACTACTGCCACTGTGCCTGGTGAAGTGAGTACCAATCCAGTGGGCTGTTTTGTCTTGGATAGTGTTGAGCGACTTAGATAATGGAGCTGCATGAATTCAGCTATGTAACGAGTATTTCATCACAGTTTTAACTTTTAAATAATAGGCAGGCTTCAGGGAGACAGAAGGTGAGCGACTCATTGAAGAATTCCTAACCTCTGACTGTCATTGTAATTGCATTCATACAGCTGTTCCAGTTCTGTCTTTAGTCAGTGGTAAGCCCAGGATGTTGATAGTGGCAGCTTCCAAGATGATAATGCCATTAACTATCAAGAAAATTAAATTAAAATAACCCAATAGAACTGTAGATGCTAAAAATCAGAAACAAGAAAATAAATTGCTGGAAAAATTCAGTAGGTCTGGCAGTATCTGTGGAGAGAAAGCAGAGTTAACGTTTTGGGTCCAGTGAGTCTTCTTCTGAAATGTTAGCTCTGTTTTCACTCCACAGATGCTGCCAGATCTGATCAGTGTTTTCAGCAATTTCTGTTAAGAAGGTTAAGTTTTCTCTTCCTGAGGGTGGTCCTTGCTCTGCACTTGTGTGGTGCAAATGTTATTTGTTACTTATTCCAAACAAATTGGTTAAAATGGATTAACCAGTTAAAAATATTCTATGGTTTTGTGCATTCCCTTAATTCTTAACATTTCATCTGAACGATTATTATACATAACACTATAACTGTTAAAATAAACATAGAATATAATAGTTGTGTAATAACTCCAAAAATAATCCATTAACATCTGGATATCAGAATGTACTTAAGCATTCTGAGTGGGACCCTTTATCAGAAATGACCGAAGAAAGAAAATTCATTACTTGGATTAATCAGAACAAAGAAGGAAAGAACAGATAAAAGTGAAACCAATGTCACAGCTATTCACAATCTATATCCAAGGTTTGGATGTGGGAATCAAACATTATTTCCACATTTCCTTATGACACAAAACTAGGTGGGAAAGTGAGTTGTGAGGAGGATGCAAAGAGGGGAATTTAGGCTATGTGTGTAGGCACGACATGACAAATGGAATATGCGCAAAACTATTAAGTTATCCAATTTGGTGGGAAAAACAGAAATGCAGAGTAAACCTTAAATGGTGAGGGATCAAAAACTGTTTATGTCCAAAGGGACCTGTGTGTTCTTACTCGGAAACAGTTAAAATGCAGGATCAGCAAGCAATTTAAAAGTGAAATGGTATATTGGTCTAAACTGCAAGAGAGCTTGAGAACAGGAGTAGCAACATTTTTCTTCAATTCTGTACAGCTTTGGTGAGACCACATCTGGTGCATTGTGTAAGGTTCCATCTCCTCACCCAAAGAGGTAATACTTGCAATTAAGGTTCAACAGACTGATCCCTGCCATAGTGACATTGTCATATGAGGAGAGAAGAGACTTGGCCTACGTTAGAAGAGTAAGAGCTAATCTTTTTGAAGCATCCACATTTCTCACAAGAGTCATCAGGATCTCTGCAGGAAGTTTGTTTCCTCTTGTTAAGGGGTTATAGAACCAGGCCACACCGTCTCAGAATTAGAGAAATGCCTAGGTTTGAGTTGAGGAGAAATTTATTCACTCAGAGGATGACATATCTTGGAAGTGTCTACCCCAGCAGGTGTGGAGGTGCATTCATTAAATATACTCAAGAAGCTGACAGATTTCAAGGACTGTGAGAACATGGCGATGGGAACAAAGTAGCGTTCAGGTATATCAACAATGATGAGTTGACACATCAGCAGATATGATGGGCCAAATAATGTACCCGTGCACCTGTTTCCTATGTACCACTATGGATGCAACAAGTAGAGTAACTATTATCACAAAGTTACAGGAAACAAGTTTAACAGAAAGCTGCGGAGTGTTACAAAATGTTGGCGATGTGTAAGAGGTCATCTCAAATACATTGAAAAGACAGAATAAATATACAATGGCATTCTGGAGGGAGAAGGTGTAATTTGAAATGAGAAAATTAACAGGAAAATTGAGAAGTCAGCAAAGATCCTAAGTTCCTTAAGTCAACGTTAATTGCCCACGGTTGCAGTCAATAAAGAAGAAAAGTGGTCTTGTTTTTGATATGTATGTTCATTCATGAAAATGAAGATATACTGAAGAACTATCTTGGTATTTCAATGTACTATTTTCTTTTTCATTATTTAAAGCCACTAAAGGTTGTGTATTTTGTTGAGACTTTTTATGTTATTGTGACGTGAAAACTAAACAAAGTGAGAATATTTTCATATGAAGTTTGATTAAAATATATATTTCTCGAGTGATGGGACAAAGTTTACAAGTTTTACAACTTATTTAATATTATTTTGGACTAAACTGGATCTGATTACAAAAGAAAATACAAATGGAGGCTCATTGAAGATTATGTATGAAATATTTATCAACAAAATACTGAACAAAACCTTGGAAATTCACGTTAAATCCAATTGCGAAGTTTTTCAAGTTGAATTATTTTTATAATATTTAAAGGAATAACAAGCTGTCATTTTTCCCACTCTTCACTGAAGACTTCCCCACAACTATTTTACGATCTTTGAGAAACTAAATTATTAGCTTGTTTGAAACATTTATACTGTAATTGTCTTAGCACATTAAGTATGTAAATTTTACTGACAAATGTAAATACTAATGTGACACCACATTTTGTTTATTCTCTAAGGCACTCAATTGACAGTTGAATAATCTAAAATATGCAAAGAAAACGGATTATTTTACATCATGTCTAAAATGCCTCAGAGTTATATTTAGTGAAACATATATTTCTTGGACTAATTGAATGTCTGTCATATCTACAAATATGTTAAGCAGGAGGAGGAAAATAAGTTGATTAACTTCACGCAACAGATGTCACAATGATGCAAATTAAATTCATTGTGGAGTAAAGTTTTTTTTAAAACGGCAACATTAAAGAGAGGAAGAGAGGTTTGGGAATACCCACCAGACAGCATTCTCTCTCTCTCTTTCAATCAATAATGTGAAGGTGGCAGTGTTAAACTGGGCGGACAAAGTTAAAAATCACACAACTGCAGGTTATAATCCAACAGATTTATTTGGAAGCACTAGCTTTTGGACCACTGCTCCTTCATGAGGTAGCTTTGGAAGAGGATCACAAGACACAGAATTTATAGCCAAATATTACAGTGTCATGTAACTGAAAAGATTTCCAAAGTAGGAATGTATAAAACATTACATGGATTGACTGCCTGCATTGACGCTGACTGTGATTGTTGTGTAGTGTCCATTTATCCATTCAACAACAGACGAATGGACACTGTGCAACAACAGCCAGACAGGGGTGATCCCTCCCAGTTGGGGAACACTTCAGCAGTCAGGGACACTTGGCCTCAGATCTTCAGGTGACCATCGTCCAAGGCAGACTTCGGGATACACAACAACGTAGAGTGGCTGAGCAGAGGCTGATAGTCAAGTTTGGAACCCATGAGGAAGGACTCAACCAGGATCTTGGGTTCATGTCACACTATAGGTGACCCCACTGCACTACACAGTCTCCCTCTCTCTCTCTCTCTCACACACACACACACGCACATGCACACATAAACACACACTCTTACACACATACTCATGCAGACCCTTTCTCATACACATGCTCTCTCTCATACACACACACATTACACCCCCCACACTCGTACCCACACACATACCCTCTCACAGATGTATACTCCATCACACTCACACACACACTTTACCAAGAATATACACATGCAAACACACTCTCTCCCGTGCACTCACACTCACTTGGACACACTCACACTCTCTCATAGGAGCACACACACATATAAGTTTATGGGGGTGAATTTGCATTTGCAGAATTATATTTGCAGATACATTCTACTTTGCTCACAAAGCTCACAATTTGCAGGCAGTCAATGCAGGCATAAAATTGTAATATTTTATAAATTCCTACTTTGTAAGCAGAACCTGTCTGACTCAAGATTGAGATACGGATAGACTCTAACCTCACACTTTTAATGCTGTCTGAGCTGAGATGTCACCTTTTTTTAAATAAAACCTTAAGTTATCTCGAGAATGTGACTTAAAAGAAGTTCTGGGATTTACATATTAATGAACTGAAACCTGCAACCGATTCTAAAAGATGAAAGACTAAACAACAATCTAGATTTGTTCAATATATCATTTCAGTTGCATGACGCTGCAAACTTTGCTATAAATTCTGTGTCTTATGATCCTCTTCCAAAGCTACCTGATGAAGGAACAGTGTTCTGGAAGCTAGTGCTTCCAAATAAACCTGGTGTTGTGAGATTTTTAACTCTCTCAATCTAGGGGAGGTCACTGATGCTTCGCCAGTTTCTGCGCCTCCAGTTGTAACCCAGCACCAGAACCCAGGGAGAGGGGGGAGGATAGGGATCAGGCGTGGGGAGGGGAAAAGACCGGGAGAGATGAAAGGAAGAGAGGGAGAAATCAGAGGAGAGAGGAGGAGTGGAGGGAACGAGAGAGGGGAATGAAGAAGAAGGGAGGAGACTGGGATAAAAGGAGGGGGAAGGAAAAAGGGCGAGGAAGGCAGAAGCTGAGAGTGGAAGTAGGTGAAGCTG
>NC_057719.1:57767872-57769781 GCF_004010195.1 Chiloscyllium plagiosum
AGGGGTGTGAGTGAGAAGAGAAGTGATTCAGGGACTGGCTGAGAGGCAAATGGATGGAAGAATGGGTTGGAGGAGGAGAAGAAGGGAAATGGTTGGGAGGGGGAAGGGGAATGGGTGGGAAGGGGACAAAAAATAAGTAGGTTGGAATGTTGGAGGTGGAGAGTAGTTGAGATTGGGAGATATGGAAACAGGGAGGTAAAGATGAGTGGGGAGAGCAGCAGGTTAGGGAATGAGAGTAGCTTGGAGTAGGGGGAACAGAAGCAATGGGGAATGGTGTGGAGTGGGAAGAGGGTAAAGGAAATGAGACTTGGCATGGAGGTTGTGGGGGAGTTGCTGGGAGAAGGAGCAGAGTGCAGTACAGGCAGGGGAAATAGGAGTGGGTTACTGTGGAGTGGAGTAGGAAGAGGAATGGCAGTAGGTATGAAGTAGAAAAAAGGAAAGAGGAGTGAGAGAGGATGCGAGTGAAGGAGAGTGGGTGGGAGGCAGAGGGGAAAGGATAATGGTAAGCTAAATGTGGGAACTGGTTGGGGACAGTGGGAGTGTGACAACTTGGGGGAGAGAGGGGTCAGAATGGAAAGGGAGGATTTGGGGAAGGACAGGATAGGGAGAGAGGAAATGGTTGAGAACACAGAAATCATGGAAAATTCAGTGGGAGCACGGGAGATATGGGCAAAGCAAGTGACCCGCTATGTGTGTGAGGCAGCCTTTTATTGCAGTAGTAACATATAGGTGTGTAGTGATACAATCTGCTTCATTAAACATACAGGAAAAGGGAAGGAATCACTTTCTCCATTAACTAACCTTTGTGGTGAATAACTAGTATTGTCAGTATAACTACATTACTATTTTAAACTCCAATTATTCATTAAATGCTATAAAATCTTCAATTTTCATTAGTGTTGCATTACCATATTTAAAAGTATAAACCAGGTCATCAAATTAGATGAGGCCATTCGGCCAAAAGGACCTCTTTCTGAGTACATTAGGCGTTGCAGTTTGATTACTGGTTTTGGATGCAGATCAAAGTGAAAGTGTGAATATCACTCAGAACTAAGCCATGAAACTGGACCACCTCCAGTACAATATTTTGTGTCCAGGTAGCCTTTTGGACCTGTCTGATTATTATATTGGTGTCAGTGGGAGATTGCTGTTGAAAATTGCTACTTCTGCTACATTAAAATGGTGGCTGCACTTCAGAAGCGTGTCATTGGCTGCAAATGCTTTGGGGCATCACATGGTTGTGGAAAGTGTATAAATGCAAATTGTTTTCTTCAGGAACTACACAAAAGTAGTTTTATTTATGAGAAATGAGTGTGCTCTCATAACATTAAAAGAATAATCACTTGAATACGGTTTTGTCAGGAACTGTTGTCAGTGTATTTTCAATATTGATGCAGTTGTTAATATATTTTAAGTGAGCTTACCAGAGAGTTGCAAAGTGAACAAAGTCCAGTATTTATGGTTGCAGATATAGAGCCAGTTCCACAAAGGAAAATGATAAATTCACTGCAAGCATAGATTTAAAAATGGCAATGCAATTTATGAGGCTAAACAATGAACCAGCTAAGAACTTTTAAAACATGCCTTGACACTGTGCTGAAAATGTGCTGGAAAAACGCAGCAGGTCAGGCAGCATCCAAGGAGCAGGAGAATCGACATTTCGGGCATGAGCCCTTCTTCAGGAATGAGGAAAGTGCGCCAAGCAGGCTAAGATAAAAGGTAGGGAGAAGGGACTTGGGGGAGGGGCGTTGGAAATGCATAGGTGGAAGGAGGTTAAGGTGAGGGTGATAGGCCGGAGTGGGGGTGGAGGCAGAGAGGTCAGGAAGAAGATTGCAGGTTAGGAAGGTGGTGCTGAGTTCGAGGGTTGAGACTGAGACAAGGTGGGGGGAGGGGAAATTAGGAAACTGGA
>NC_057719.1:57770248-57843131 GCF_004010195.1 Chiloscyllium plagiosum
TTCCAACGCCCCTCCCCCAAGTCCCTCCTCCCTACCTTTTATCTTAGCCTGCTTGGCACACTTTCCTCATTCCTGAAGAAGGGCTCATGCCCGAAACGTCGATTCTCCTGCTCCTTGGATGCTGCCTGACCTGCTGCGCTTTTCCAGCAACACATTTTCAGCTCTGATCTCCAGCATCTGCAGTTCTCACTTTCTCTTTGACACTGTGCTGTACATTCTAACTGAACTGCTTCCGATCTCCTCCTTTTCCTACACTAGAGACTACCTCCTGACTCAAATGAAATGTGTCCAAAACTGCATTTCATTATTGTGAAAGTATTTATGTAATGGCATTTAATATCAATTGTTAAATATTGGCAGCATAAATGTCATCTTTTAAATTGAAGAAAGTATTTCACCATGTTTGATCACACAGTGGCCAGAATTCCAGTGGTTTTGCACATCAGAATAATCAGAATAGTCCAATCCATTGAAACAAAAACTATGGAAAATGCATGAAGAGATAGAGTCTAATAAACTTAAACACTCATTAATAATAATAATTATTAATAATAATAATACTGAAAACCATATCACAATACAGTACACATAAAATGGTATATACTTAAGCAGGATTCCTAGCAGGGCTCCATTCTTGCTTAAGGCCTTTGGGCAAAGATCCAATGTGCCAGCCCTGTTTTTCAATATCCTCCAACTAATTGAATTTTCTTGTTAATTTTCTAACGTTTGATATTTTCAACTTATGTAATACTTGTTTCTGAGTCAAGGGTACAATCAGTTTTTGTACTTTTAAACATTTTTTGCAATAACTTGTGACCATATTGTTTTCCCTGCATGTGTGTAGTTACCAGTTCTGATTTCTGTCCAGGGGCTTGGATGTGGTGTTTGGGACAATCAATATCCTTACTGTCTGAGGAGTGGGCAACGGACAGTCCTGCAGATCCAGTGAAACCAGTCAGGCAGGTAGCAGTACATCAGTTTGGGGCCTGGTCAGTCATCTGTCTGCCGTGTGTTTCCAAGTTAAGAAGGGGTTAGCAGGGGCCAATGCTGTAGTAGGAAAGTTGGAGAAGTCAGTTGTAGAGAATGCAGGCAGCATGCTGGAATACAAACAGGATAATAATCGTGAAGGGCAACTCAACATTTAAAGATGGGAATTTGTACCAGATGAAGAACGCATGGAGGACTGTGAGAGGGGGAATCAATGTCACCACCACGCTGAGGTGAAGTACATTTTGTTGTTTGGCATAACTAAGCTACAGGCCTGGAACTAGGTGGAGAAATGAAGAGTTAAATAAAAGAGTTGGATGGGAATTTATGGACCACAAACCTGATGGCGTTAACAGGATGGCAAGACAGAAAGGAACATGATGCCTTGCAAGTCATCTAGATTTATAGCTTTATCCTGCAATTCATTCCAAGCAGTGTTATCTGTTTTGCCTTCCAATCTCATTCAATTTGCATGTGTGCAATTGAAATAAAAACTGGATGCCACCATGCAGGTAAGTGCTGTACTTGCAAGTGAGGCCCTTTACTGATAACAGCATTAAACAGGCATACAAGCTCATGAAATAGGACAAGAAGTAGATCATTCCCCAGTTCAAACCCTTGTAGATCTCACCTTGTCACATCCTACTATGGGTCCTCTTCTGTATGGCCTAAGCAGGTGCCTGGTCTCCAGCTTTTGTAAGTGTGCCAGCAACTTAAGGCATTTTTCCCTTGTCAGTGATGGAGAAGCAGCAATGATGTGCTTACCAGAATGTGGTCCCACCTCTAATCTAGGAAAATTACCCTAAAGTGTCAGTATGTGAGCTGATGGAGGTGCTTCCGCTCAGGGATTTGTAACTTCTCCCTCAGAGATGGAAGAAATGATTGGTTTGGGGGGGTCTTCACCCTTCAGAGCAGAGACTATGCAGATGCCACTGTTGCTTGCAGAAAACAAGAGAGGGGAGAAATAGTGAAGTGGGCATGTTAAGAATACATTCCAAGTGGTGGTAATGTTGTAGTATGGAGACAAATGTAAGGCTGTCCACTACACATCAGCTCATTCAGGTAATTATGGGCCATTTTCTCCTGTACTGAGGCAAAGGGAGAGATTGATTGAGATGAAAGTGGCTGGCACAGTGATTAGTGCTGGTGCATGTAAATGAAGCTAGTGAGGTGTCCTGGGTGTGTAAGAAGTGCAAAGGACTGGAGGGTTAGTAAAGGTGGGGGATGAAGTAAATAAGAATGGGTGAGGAAAGATGCAGCATGCAATAGTGAAAATAGTAGACCATAAGTTTTGGTGAGAAGTGTGTGAAATAGCAAAGCTTCAGTGAGTGGAGACAAAGTGACACTTAGCTTTGCATTGTTTTTGCATTCCTCTGGACCATGGAGACCACATTGGTCTGGTTGGCTTCCTAGGAACTGGCTGACAGGGTCTGGTGCCATAGTCTCCTCTAGTAGGCCTAAGGAAAGAAGACAGCCCTCTTATCTGACCACCATCCTACAGGACTTACTAGTTGCTATTAGCATATTAGGGTGCCAACATGTCTCTGTTAGTCATCTCCAGGGCAATTCTTCCCACAATACAACTGTGAAAGGTTACTCCTGGTTCACAGCCATTGTCAATTTGCACAGCTGGGATTTAAATATGGCTTTGGCAATGGGGAACTCAGTACGTCCTGGCAGAAGTGAACATTTCCATCACTGGTGAGCAGACAATGGTGAAAAAGTGTCGAATTTGATCCATGAGGTAAGCAGTGTAAAATTGTGTATGAAAACTTGCTGATGCTCTGGGAGAGGAACTCTCAGTGAAACTCCCTGAAACTGACATAGCTGATTTCTGGACAAGTTCTGCCAAGAATCTTTAATCTTCAGACGTTACACACATTATCTGGCAATAACACAGACTGCAGAACTGACTGAGCATTGCTTCATAGAAGTGTTCCCTTTAAGTTCAATTCTTAAATTACACCTATTCCCATTTATTTCAGATAGATAGCAAAGTTATTGTGCCATTTCTTGAAAGGATGGCATCAAATCTTCCTCAACTTCTCATCAACAATCATCCCTCAAACAACATCATCAATGATAGATTAATCAGCGACTATTCTTGCTCCCAGTTGTGGGATTTTGTTGTTTGTGCAGCAGATGGTCCCAGATCTTCCAGGACCATCCCTTAATTTTGAAATCACCCCCACTTCCCAGATCAGGATTTTTTTGTAATGTGTTCTGTCTCAGATTTGTTTTTCTGCACATGCCTTGTGTTCAGGGCTGACCCACATGCTTGCAGAAAGGATCCAAACATCAGAAGCAGTTTGCACAAATTCCCTTCCTCCCCACCCTGCAACTCTGTGTGGTGACTTCAGGAGCAAACCCCCACCTGTTTTAAGACCTGATCAGATTATCTCCCTAATCTTAAGAGTCTGCCAACAATCCCAAAAACCCCACTCCAGGTTCAAGACTTCACCAGCAAATACATCACTCTCTATCCTGTCTCCAGGCTCCACCAGCAATTCCATCACTCCACCTATCACCTCCTCCAGAAACCCTTCTCTGGCAGCTACTCCCACGAATCTCATGACCCTGCCAGGGACCCTCTTTCCATTCCCCACTAGTCTCACAACCCTGTCAGGAGTCACCCTACCCCCACCATCTCATTCTACGCCAGCATCTCAGACAGTGTCCTCTGTTGTTTTCCCAAACACCACTGGTCAACCTACTCATCATGTGCAAAATGTTTGCCAGGTTTTCCTAGAAAGAAAAGAAATGCCTATATTGGAACACTAAATTATTTGCTTTGACAATTTTTTTTTAAAAGGTTGCTGCAGGGCTACCACACCATAGGGCTGCTCCCTCATTAGGGAGCGGTTACTGCTGGTTTTTTAACCTAAGGGTCACCAGATCTCAGGTGAGGGGCAAGGTTGTGAAGCAAAGTTCTTCATGATAACCTCAGCTGAACCCATGCTATTAGGATCTCCCTGCTTCAACTGAGCTAACCAAACTGCCTGACATATATGGACCACCTAAAACGTGGTTTATAGCAATGCAAATCAAAAAGATTGAGATCAGAATCTAGCTCTTAATATGTTCCAGAATCAATGCTAAATCTCACTTTCTAAGCCCATATCACATGCTTGCCTAGCATCAAATTCAATTCAGGTTTAAGCCAAGTTTACAAATGCTCAATACGCCTGTTAAACCATTTGACTTAACTATAACCTTCAGTCAATCCTTTTAATAAAATTATTTGAGTAGAGATGCACTTTCAGCTATTTCCAGAGCAGCAAAAACAGCCAGCGACGGCACTTCCAGTATTGTTCAGGTGTAGTTGCTCTGGATGCTCTTTTTATAGTGCAAAACGGAGAACGGCTGCATGATATAATGAGCCATACATCGAAACGTTTGGCAGACTGTTTTTGCAATATATTGAAACAAAATCCAGGCAGAAAATCGTGTTCAATTATAATCAGTCGCAATCTAAACAAATAATTTACCTAAAATACTCTTAAAAAATAAACATTGAATAATTTCCAAACAACAGGAACGTACACGACGATTTACAATTAACATAATACTGTCAAGACGTGGATTTTTAAAAGAAATATTTACGTTCGACGAAACGAACATATGGAAGGACTTAAAATGTGTTTGAAATGCTTTGCAGTGAGCGATAGATGTCTACGTTGGTTTTACTGCCGATTTCAAATCAAAAACACCAGGCACAACATCACGAATTCATCAGCTTTTAAAAATATTCTTTCATTTTTTATCAATACGTGGAGTTCTAAAATAAGTACAATCTGGACAGAACTCCTTGCATACATTTTTCAGTATTTTAAAAAAAAAATGTCATGTTAACACGTTTAAATGGGCGTGTATCATTTAACGCATTTTCTAAACAGAAGTCGGTTGCACCAATGCATCCAAGTGAGAGATAGTCACAGAGAAACTTCACATTTAAACGTGGACCTGTAGTTCAAACTTCTTCAAAAGTCAATATCTTTGAGTCAAAAATCAATATCAGAATCGTCTTTGCATGAACTTCAAATACATCCTGCAGAAAATTGTATTGCCATCTTCCAATGATTTGTTCGCATTTGTGTTAGGTTCTGAATAAATTCAAAAATAGTACCAATTACCGTTAGCAACTCGGATTCTGTTCAAATCCATACTTAGACTGTAATAAGTAACTGCTGAGACCAAGTTCCACAAAGTAACCATCGTCATCGTGTTTAACCTGATACATTTCGAATGGATTGTATCTCATTAACAGTTAATCTTGTTAACATGTAAAGGTAAATTGAAAGAATTTGCCCACGTATTTTAAATGTTGTTAATCTGACATTACTTTAAGAAGTTATTTTTAAAACAATGCCCGTTGATCAAACTATTGAGCAAAGTCATATACAGTGGGAGCTGGAGAAACTTTATTAGGCTGCAATGAATGCAATTTATTTCTAAGGGTTTCAAAATAGAACCGTAGCCTCATCATGTGGCCTCCACATTATAAATTCACATACTCATGACTGTAGAACATGCCAGTTGACAGTTCTTATTAAATGTAACTTCGACGTTCTCATTATTATCGAAGAGAATATTTGAACAAATTTATATTGAGTCAATAAACGAGTCGAGCTCTCGCCCACAAAGTGTAATTATCAATGACAGCCGATTATGAGATGAAATTCACGGTTTTACAGTTATCTTTTTTGTATTATGTATTGCAACATTAAATATTTTCAAGAGTGAGTTTCAATCATGGGTGCAAATTATTCCTTGTACTGGAGCAATATTCATACAATTTCTATCTTTGGAACAATTAGCAACACTGCTGTCATTTTGTGATGTTATAAATTGACAAGTACCATACTGAATGTTGTATATCATTGACTAGATTGCGAGATCATTTTAGTCAAAGGACGTCAAAACTTATTACGACGTTCACTGATAACCTGAACTCGTTGGTTCTTTTCCCCTTACCTGCCAGCTGTAATCAGGAGGTGGCGCCAGATCCCAACAGGGTTTCTTTCAACTGAAACTTCGGGTTGGAAACAAGCCAACTCTGTGGTTTTAGAAGAAAATTGACGGTAGAGACGATTTTCAATTAAAGAATGGTACAGTTTATATTCAATAAAGATGCAGCAGACCAAAAACCCGAAAATGACACGCATTAATGTTAGCAGCAGTTTGCCAAAATTGTGTTTTAGCAACAATCAGGAAAATAATTGTAATGAATATTAATTTTGGAAATGATTTAAAATACAGTTTATATTCGCAAGTATTATAAAACATTCACTGTTTATACAATATAATTTTAAGACTATATGTTGTTATGCAATGGCAGGTGTGGTGCTTGGTTTGCAGAACAGCAGAATATTTATATGTTCTGAAAAGGCTGCTCGTTCTCGCCAAGTCCGCCACACCTATAATTTACCCCATAGTTAGTTTCATGCATCCAGATAAAGACATGAATAATCAGACTCGAAAAAATAGCAATGCAAATATCCAGAGGTGGTGTATTAAATGTAGTCCTTTGGTATCGGTGTATCATTCACCAAACTCTACCTTGTACCTCCGAATATTTTACGAAATTACAGTTTATTCGGGAAATTATTTATACAGCGCACTTAGTTGAGGTGGGATAATCTCTGTTGAGAAGTGTTTTCCAGAAACAGACTGTGATGTAATATACGAATAATTTTCAATAAATCGGTTTGGGTGTTGCCTGGTTATTTATTTAGTGACCTTGAGCTATTTTGTAGGGTGTCATCTTGATTCAGGAGCTCGAAAGGATTATCTCCACAATTGAACACATGCTTACAACGAATTGGCTCTGAGTTCTCTATTAGGAAGGACAATTGTGCGATTGCTTACAATAACACGTTGCTTCATCTTGCATATCCTAACTTTGTAACCCCATTAATTCTCAGCACCAAGTTGTTCCTATATAAGTTTAACCGTCCAAAATATACAAGTGGATGACAGCTATTTCGAACGCTTGGTAGAACGTTTTCGTTTTGGTGTCCCTTTCAAGAATGTAACAAAAAAAAACATTTGTTCTAAATTACGACTTGTCTTTCGTTTCAGTATCACGAAATGTAATTTATTCCTTATGAACTATCATTCCGCAAACTTTCAGCTGCATAAACATTCCGGTATTTGTATACAGTATTGGAATTAATATGCTTTTGTTCTTGTTTTATATTTTCATGAATCCTTTTTCTAGAATATAATCTCCACGTGTATTTACATAATTCCTGTTTACACATTGTTCTATATCATTAATATTCAGCCAAAATTATGTACATATGTTAAACAGTCTAGATATATTCGTTCTATGCACGATCTTTTTCTTTTATACTATGAAACAGTTTTCAATATTGCAAATATATTTGTTATTTTTGGAAGGACTCTGTAGGGAGATTCAGTTATACCCATGTAAAGCTAAATGCATTATACATGAACAACGATCTTATTCACAAATTTCACGGAACTTGTTTAAGTCATGTATTTCCTGCCGTTGTAAAAACAGCCTTACTTTTTTAAAATAAAAGGTTGAAATCTTCAGGAAACAGAAGGCACATTCTGAAAATTAATATTCATTGGCTAGAAGGAAAGAGATAGAGCATCCAAGATGACAATACTACACATTAAACGAATAAACTCAGTGTGATCTATTGCACATGAGATTGCACATTCTTCCAAAATCAAAAAAAGACCAGTTTTTCATCGTTGGTGCTTTTTACACTCTTCCAATGATTAAACATGACGAGAACTTCAATGTTAAACTTGGTGACATTTTTATTTCCTATTCCATGAATTACACTTTAATGGGAGGAATGTGAGACTCTAAACTTTTGCTGTTGGCCATTAAATTACCTGTGAAAAAGGGAATTGCCAAACATGCAACATACACACGACTGAGTATGAATATGTTACAAGAATATACGCTACTTTGTTATTTTGCCAGATTTAAAATATCGGCGATAAAACTTTCTCAGCGCTCATTAACAAGGCAAAAAGTGGCTTGCTTCAGAAAGTGTTGTCAGATAGGTCCCCTGGCCTGTTCATTAACAGTGATGTTGAACTTGAAACTTGTGTAACGGACTGTGGACATTTTCCACTCTTATGACCAATCAGGTACGACGCTAGCTATTATATTTTATACGCATAGACACTGCGGTTGTGCAGTACTGATGGGAGAAATATAAGGCAGACGTTCGAATCTTGACCATATTTCATTACTTAGTTCGTATATTTAGAATAACTCTAACTTTATCGAGTCATAGAGCATGGAAACAGACCCTTCAGTGCAACCAGTCCACTCCGATCACGTTCCAAAACTGAACTAGTCCACCTGCCTAGCCTTGGTCAATATCCCTCCAAACCTTTACGATACCTCTATGCACTTTTTAAAATCTTTCTCCTTTCACCTTAAAAATATGTTCCCTACTTTTGAGCTCCCTCGCTACATGGAAAAGACCATAGTCATTTACCTTATCGATATCCTTCATCATTTTATAAAGTTCAACAAGGTTACTCCCCTCATTTGCCTGGACTCCAGTGAAAAATGTCCCGGCCTATTCTTGTAACACAAACCGTCCATTCCCGGTAACATCCTGATAAATATTTCCTGAACCCTCTCCATTTTAAAGATATCCTTTCTATAACAGGGTGACCGGAATTGCACAGAGGACTCCAGAAGAGGTCTCACTAGGGTCCAGTACAATCTCACAATGAAGTTCCAACTCCTATACTCAAAGGGCTGAACAATGAAGGTAAGTGTACTAAATGGGTTCTTAAGCATCCTGACTACTTGTGACGCAACTTTCAAAGAACTATGTACCTGAACCCCTAGGGTCTCTCTGTTCACAACACTAACCAAGGCCCTATCATTAATTGTATATGCCCTATCGGGTTGTTTGTATTACCAAAATGCAATACCTCACATTTATGCAAATTAAACTCCATTTGCCACTCTTCAGCCCATTGACTCAATTGATCAAGATCTCTTTTCCATCATCGGCAAATTAATTAACCATACTTATCCAATATGTGGAGGTGCCGATGTTGGACTGGGGTGGGTAAAGTTACAAATCATACAACACCAGGTTATAGTCCAACAGCTTTATTTGGAAGCACTAGCTTTCAGAGTGCTGCTCCTTCCTCAGGTAGTTGTGGAGCAGGACCATAAGACACAGAATTTATAGCAAAAGATTACAGTGTTATACAACTGAAATGATATATTGAACAAACTTAGATTGCTGTTAAGTCTTTACCCTCTCACAGGCTTATACTCCATCACATTCACACACACACTTTACCAATCATACTCACATGCAAACACACACTCTTTCATTCACACTCACACTCACATGCACACGCACACTCTCTCTTTCTCATACACATACATACATATAAGTCCATGGGGTAAATTTGCATTTGCAGATACATTCTATTTTGCTCAAAAAGCACACAATCTGCAGGCAGTCAATCCATGTAATATGCTCTACATTCTTATTTTGGAAATAGAACTAGTCTGACTCAAGATTGGGATACAGACAGACTCTTCCCTTACACCTTTAATGCATTATTTGAGCTAAGATGTCACTTTTTAAAATAAAACCTTACATTATCTTGAGAATGTGACTTAAAAGAAGTTCTGGGATTTACATATTAATGAACTGAAACCTGCAACCCATTGTAAAAGATCCCTCCCAGTCAGGGAACACTTCAGCGGTCAGGAAGGTTCGGCATCAGATCTTCGGGTGACCATTCTCCAAGGTGGACTTCAGGATACATAACAATGCAGAGTGACCGAGCAGAGGCTGATAGCCAAGTTCAGTACCCATGAGGATGGCTTCAACTGACCTTGGGTTCATGTCACACTACAGGTGACCCCACTACACTACACTCTCTCTCTCACTCACATACACACGCACAAGCACACATAAACACACACTCTTACATACACACTACACAGACCATCTCTCAGACACACATTCACTCTCAGACACACATACACCCAACCCACACTCACAACCATACACACACCCTCTCACAGGCTCCATCACACTCACATACACACTTTACCAAGCATGCACACACACACACTCTCACGCAAACTCACATGCACACACTCACATGCAGACACTTATACTCTCTCATGTATGCACACACGCATATAAGTCTATTGGATTAATTTGAATTTGCAGAATTATATTCACAGATACATTCTATTTTGCTCAAAAAGCACATGACCTGCAGGCAGTCAACCCATGTAATATTTTATAAATTCCACATTGGAAATAGTACCAGTCTGACTCAAGATTGGGATACAGACAGACTCTAACCTTACATCTTCAGTGCATTGTCTGAGCTGAGATGTCACTTTTATAAAATAAAACCTTAAGTTATCTTGAGAATGTGACTTAAAAGAATTCTGGGATTTACATATTAATGAACCGAAACCTGCAACTCATTCTATAAGATGAAAGATCTAACAACAATCTTGGTTTGTTCAATATATCATTTCAGTTGCAAGACAATGTAATCCTTTGCTACAAATTCTGTGTCTTATAGTCCTGCTCCACAGCTACCTGACGAAGTGGCTGAGCTCCAAAAGCTGACGCGACCATATAAACCTAGTGTTGTGTGATTTTTAACTGTCCTCATCCAAATCATTTATATAAATAACAATCAAATTTCCAGTACTGATCCTTGTGAAATGCCACTAGTCACCGGCCTTTGGTCAGAAAAAGGACCCTGAACCTTCTGTCTCCTACCGTCAAGCCAATTCTGTATCCAATTGGCAAGCTCATCCTGAATCCCCTGTGATCTAACTCTACCAGTTAGTCTACCATGCAGACTCTTGTCAAAAGGCTTCACTAAAGTCCAACTCTCTGCTCTCATCAATGTTTTTGGTTACTTCATTAAAAAAACTATCAAATCTGAGAGACACGATTTTCCTCGCACAAAACCAGGTTGACTATCCCTAATTAGTCCTCACCTCTCCAAATACGTGTAAATTCTATATTTCAGAATCACCTCCAATAACTTACCCACTGACTGACTAGTCGGACTCACTGGTCTGTAGTTTCCAGACTTCTCCTTACAGCCTTTCTTAAACAATGGATACCATTAGCCACCCTCCATTCCTCTGGTACTTCACCTATATTTATAGATGATACAAATATTTCTGCTAGAGAACTTGCAATTTAGTCTTAATCTTCCCAGAATATCCTGGTATACGTCCTGGGATCAGGTCCCTAAGAATATCATGAAGAAGTCTAATGTTTTATTGATGCGTGCTTTATGAATTTATCTTTTGTCGAATGCTTGCAACAGCCACAATGTTGTTTTGGATATCAGCATAATCTATTATATCCTTTGAATTTTAAACTCGCAGACAGTCGGTTCTTCAAATACTCAAAACAGCCTGGATTTGCAGTTTCGCCCATGAGCTGGGAGGAGATTTTCTGAAATAACCATGATATTCAAAAGGCCGCGCGCTCGAAATTTTTTTTTGTAAATTCACACAAAATCCTGATGCTTCACTTTTAAGCGTGTTACTTTACGAGACAGGCATAGGTTCTGCAGCACGGTTTTAGAAAGGTGTTCATCAGGAAAGTGATTTCAGTTGTTCTTCCCATAATTTGCCGACTATCAAGCTTCAAATGCTTTTGCTCCTGCAAACGATCAAAACGGGAATAGAGAAAATATTACGAGGGGTTAATTCATTACCGTCTGTATACTATTTGATTTGGATGTGCATACAGATCACATGAAGAAACATTATGTTTTGCATTATGATTCTTTAATTCAGTTTATAACCAAACAGACAATTTGGTGAACTATGTCCGATGTCTTTAGTTTCGTGCATCATAACATTTTGCTTATCGATTACAGCAGCATTATTTAACACGATGTATGCGACCTCAAACCTCAATGAAACTGCACCTAGTTTCGAGGTGACAGATAATTTGTAAGACCTAATTAAAGTTGAGATTGTTAAAACCCTAATTTGAAAAACACACCGTGCATATGTTCTGAAATAACATTTGTATTATTAGGAGCGAAATCCATTGGACTGAAAGCACAGCTGCAGCAATTTTCATTTGATAGGATCAATTTCCCGTTCAAGCTACTTGGGCGGTGTAATCTATTTTTGAAATAAGTGTTATCTGATAGGTCAGACCCTAAATAATATCTGATGGATCAGACTCTATCTCGAGCATTGCATTCCGTTTTGGACAATTAACCTCAGGAAATATATATTAATTTTGGGAAGAGTAAATTGCATGTTCGCTAGAATTATACCAGGACTTAGAGAATTACGATATGAAAACAGGCTCTATAAAATATCTTCCTTTCATTTTAGACGGTTGAGGGCCATCCAGTCGAAGTGTTCAAATGATAAGGAGAGCCCATGGAGTAGATTTAAATAAAACAAAGTGCTGGGCCTTTCCAGCATGAAGTCAGGAAACATTTATTTACACATGAGGGGTAGTGTGGAATTCATTCCCCGAAATATTACATCTTCAATTCTGAGAGGGAAAGATTTTTATTGGGTAAGGACATCAAGGGCAATCGTGCAAAAGCCGATAAATTAAGTTGAAATACAAATGAGGCTCGATCTATTTAAATACTGGAACATGCGCGAGGGACTGCGTTGTCGACTAATAATTTTAACCCACGTTCCCAGTTTATTGTATTGTGAAGTTGTTTGTTCATTTGTTCAAATATGGTATGACGCATTCTCAATAGAATTAACTTTTTACGAAGCTGTAAATTTAATTAACCGTGATAGCATTTTATTCAGACAAAAATGAATTTAATTTTAGAAAGCTCCACATATGTAGGTCAATTAAACATTGTATAACTCATCTATTATAGAACGTACTTTAGAAATATGATTGGAGCTAAACGGTGACTTGAATCCACTTTAATTCACTTCACACTAGTTGAATAGTGTACTTTAAAAATCTAGCGACACGGTTGCACATGAAAAGCAGAAACAATGGATTTCAGCAGAGGGAGACAGCGAGAAGTCAAATTTCGCTCCGTTTTATCACTCTTCTTTCACACATATTCCTTGAAGGCTAGCGTATTGTGTGACGATTTCCGCGGTTAATTACAACTTGCAAACATTTTCCCAATTTATTAATGTCAATTACCCTTTGAAATTTTGCCATCGACAAAGAATTTTAGATTTTGTATTATTTCCAGCCCAATGAATTTTTTTTTAACTTATCTGGCTGCGGCAGTTTTGGTTCGGAAGTTGCTCGTTCACTTTACACCCAGGTTACATGTCAAGTAACCTATTCGAAAACCCCTGTCCTTTTCATAATCACCTTTTTATTCTTCCGAGAATATACTCAAAAACGTTCAAGGGCTGCATAGTCTGAGACGCTGCGCCTCGATGAAATTTGCTCTAAATGTTTATTTCTAGAATTTCCAGAAATTTCACTGTAGGTATTTGACGTTCAGTAATGTAACTACTTTTTCCATTTATTGGATTGCTCATTGGATTACAGATGAAGGACATTGCTCATTCTGAAAGAAACTGGAAAGTACCCTATTGCAAAGGGAAATTTAAAATTGACATAAGAGTATAAGTTAAAGAACGCAAATATTAGGAAATCTCCCAAAACTACATTTAAAAAAGAAACCTGGTGCGAACTATTAAGATTAGATAATGGGGAAGAACTAAAAATGTTAGAATGAATGCACCCTAGGGCATTTAGTCCAGCAATCTGTATGATTGGATACTCGAATGTGAATTTCAAAATTGGAAAGTAACTTCCTACTTCTAAATGTATCAAAAAACCCCTTTTGGCCTTTAAAACGTACTCTTCTTAAATGAACTGGCCAAATTCAAAATGATTTAATGCTTGCTTGCAGAAACAATTGAGGATTCATCCCGCTTGTGTTCCCCTGCCCTTTAACGGGCCAGTGTGCTTCTGACCTTTGTCATTTAAGACCACACTCAGCACCTCTATGGAAACAAGTTAAGCACGTTCAGCCCGGGTAAACATTTATGCTTTTTCACTAGAGAGCAGCCCTGTCGACAAGGATTCTGCCCACTGTCCTAAATTCCAGCCTCACACGCGGCCCACAGAAAGAAGGCGAGGGGAACAGAGGGGTCCTACAATTAGTTCCGAAGGAAAACAGGATGCAGACCCACATAGACAACGAGACAAAGATAGGAACATGTTCAAAAACAATTACAGTAAATCAACAAATTAAGAAAAGAAACGTAAACCGATAGCAAGAAACGAAGATAGGTCGTCTTATCGAATTACAACATGCCCAACACCCATCAAAACCAAACAGGAGCAAAGAAATGTCACCTGAGAACTTACTGGGATACTTTGCAAAGAATACAAAAGTAAAATACGGCGGAAACTGAAAATCTGAAGTAAATAGGTCTGACAAAAGATAATTTTCTTGAAACCTTCACACTACATCTTTTTATTCAGCAAGTGCTGTCGGTCTTATTGAGTATTTTCAGAATTATTTGTTTTTATGATCAGAGATTATTCGGTTGAATTATAATTACCGTAAGAAAACTTTTAATTATATTTTTGTACAGCGATAATTAAAATAAAAAAAAGTTTAAAACGCCATTACCTCAAAGCCATTAAACAGTACAGCGCGCTCGTTAGTGATCTTTAGGTAAGTTATGTTTAAGTCATAGACCTTCATTGACAGCAGACCTACTTGGCATCTTAAACATAACATTATCAAATGAACATTGAGATCTAACAAAAATGTTTATACAAAATTAAAGTGAAGTATTTTACTTTTACTTTAAAATAAACGTTTAGTACTTTATAGGTATGCTTCACCTTCAAGAACACAGAATCCACTTCAAAATCCGCGAAATATAAACAGTTGGGTGAATTAATACCACGAAGGTAAATAGACACTCTCAGAAAATTAAAGTCGTAAATTTCTTCTCTTTTAAGAAAAAATAGTTCGCAGTAATAACACAGCATCAATTCAGGATCGATGTCCCATTTGGTAATTAAACAAAGGCATTAATTAGTATTTTCACGCAAGAAAGTATTTCACGCCAGTCAGCATCTCACAAAGGTTGCTGCATAAGTAAATCTTTTGGCTGAGCTTGAAATGATGGACATTGCGTTTTCATAGACAGCTTGGTGCTAAGCCATTTATCAGTTTTAGATTAAGTCATATTTTGATTCAAACTGTATCATGAAACAATACATTCTAATCAATTAATGCAAGAAACATGTTTTTACTAACCAATCAATAATGAATTATTAATGCATGTTATCTTTATTTTTACCAATGTCATTAAATATTAACTCCCAGCGGCTAACTGCAAATTAAGATGGGAAGGTGCATGTAATTATTTACTGACAAATATTTATTACTCTGTTTGCAATGGAAAAATATAAAAACAATCATTCTAATTATTAATTTGCCATGAAAAATGATGTATCCCTTTGTTGATCGACTTTTTAATGAGACATGACATTCATCAGTAAGTAAAAAAAAAGTGGGGTGAAACTTACTTTGGAACAACACACATTTACATGATGGTTTATTTTAAGATGCACTTTTTCAAAAAAAATAAAGGTAATCTATAGATTTATAATGTTGCTTTGCGAGGGAAATAGAACTTATAATGGGAACTTACCGGTTGAATGAACTATTCCGTTTTAAATAGCAATATTAGTTTGGTACAATTTGCAATTAATTGAAATATTTAAGTAATATCTCCTTCATATTAACAGTCCTCTGAAAGCCTCAAGTCGTTGGACAACCCGAAAATAATTTGTTATGAGCAACTTCCAGGTAGTATTGCCAGGTCACGGTCATCCACCAATGAGTCAACGGGATTTTCATCCTCCCGCCTCTTCCGTTATTGCCGAGGGTGTGTCCATGGTGATTGACAGACAGAGCGTGTAAAATCCATTTCCCATGCTGTGCTTTGAAATGCAGAACCGAACCACCTCTCCCGAGGAAAAGGGGAGCATTTTTACTCTATACATGTTCTTCTGTAACTTCGAAGGTGAGATCAGTTATTAAGTAGCACTTATAAGTGGATCCCAAAGCATTCTGTACTTCAGGGGATTTGAATTCTATTTGAAACGCTGACATATTCAGCAGGAAGTTTTGAGGATCACTTGAGTCATAATTATCATGGGTAAGTAGACTCTGCATTTTACATTGCTGTCAACAGATGCATAATCGATCAATAAAGCTAGCATTACCAAGCACTAACTTATGTTTCCACCATTCGTATTAATTTTAAAAGTATGCTTTAAGATCGAGTTAGTCACGCCTAGTTAGATGACTACGTGTTGGGATGTTTGCCTTGTATTTAGAGAAGTTCCACTGAGTTTTGTGGAAATGTTATTTTTGGATAATTTACACCTCATAGCCATCTACTGGAGAGTCGATGAGTTTGATGGAATTATGCAGATGTGCTTTTTTCGCTGAAAAAGAGGTACAATATTAGCCAAACGAACCAATTAGCGAACACTGCAAACCGAAAGGAGAGCGGAGCGTAACTTTCAAACATCGTCGTTAAATATTCCCGGAGAGTTACCATTCCTCCTCTAAATATGACAGATAAATGCATCCTGAGGGGAAATAAAAGCTGGTGTGTCAATTATATCCAAGCTTTGGATTCAAGGCATTTTTGTTTTATTTACATCTAAATATTGGAGAAATGAAAACTCAAGGCTTAGGATATCAGAACAGAATGACATTTCGAAAAACAATCTCATGGTCATGTAAATATTTCTTTGTAAATAAACGACAGAAAATAAAAGTGAAGACCTATCAAACAAGCGTGCATAAAATTAAATCAAAAACAAATCTTTTGCAATTTTAGAGCTCTTTCGAATAAAAACTCCTAACGATTGAAAAAAATTCCCAGAAAGGGTCATGCAAAAGCGATAGAGTGCAGATGGCAATCTCAATTTCAACTATTGTGTCTATTCGTGGTTGACTTCCACTCGGAAATGTCAGGAGCTGTGATCGGAGCTAATGTACGACTTTCAGTTGAATACAAGCGTTACACAGTGCAGGCCTACCCTAGCGATACGCTCCATAAACGTAATAAAGTACAGCTTGTCAAAAGTTGGTTAACAGAACACAAATACATCCGCTGTCGGGTTAACGTGTTTCTGTAGTTGACTCTTTTTCTGAATGCGTCTTTTTGTTCTATTCCATACCAGAACCAGCATTTGGAGAAGTAAACCAGTTAGGAGGTGTATTTGTCAATGGCAGACCACTGCCTAATGCCATTAGACTGCGGATAGTCGAACTGGCCCAACTGGGGATTCGACCCTGCGATATCAGTAGACAGCTTAGAGTTTCACACGGTTGTGTCAGTAAAATTCTGGCTCGGTACAACGAGACCGGTTCCATATTGCCCGGTGCGATCGGAGGCAGCAAACCCAGGGTGACGACCCCCACAGTGGTCAAACACATCCGAGCGTACAAACAGAGGGACCCAGGGATTTTTGCGTGGGAGATCCGAGACAGACTCTTGGCTGATGGAGTCTGCGATAAATACAACGTCCCTTCGGTGAGCTCCATCAGCAGAATCCTACGCAACAAGATCGGAAACTTGTCGCAGCAGAACAATTACGAATCGAGTAAAACTCCAGCGCATCCATCTCCGCAGCCGGCTCTCCAGTACAATGCAATTTATTCGTATTCGAGTCCCATCACAACAGCCGGAGCTAAAATGCCAACGTCGCCCGGTGTGCCCGCAATCCCAGGACACGTGGGAATTCACAGGACCTGGCCTTCATCACACTCTGTCTCTGACATCCTGGGGATTAGGGCAATCATCGAGCAGCAAGGTAAGCGGCAGCAATCCAGTTACCAGTCGTCCAGTGCCAAGGGCCAAGATAAAAGAATTACAACATAAATGTGTTTGTTGGTACCTTATCGTTAAAATCCCCATGAATAATACTGAAATTTACTCTTGTTTAGTGAAAATCTAGCTTTCACTGGTTCATATTTTAGACAACCGTACGTTTTCTGTATTAACCCCACTCAGCCACCTTTTCCTCCCAAATAATTTGAGTCTCAGCACGAATTTGTAAATTTCAAGTCACCTTGTTCATTGTAACAGTTCATTAATTTCAACTCAGTAGCTGTTAAAGTGACAGCTATCAAACCCAAGGCTTCACATTTAATTTCAGCAGTTTCAGAAGTGCGCATTTTACCCAGATGCATTTAAATGTTTTCGTAAGATGAGACAAAGATTTGAAAGCTCCACTCTACCCATTTACAGTCATTAAACACACGTTAATTTCTAACGCATTCACTTTTCACAATCTAGTTAACAAAGCAAAGCCAGGCCGCTTCCCACAAGGAAATGTCCACTCCTGTTGTCAAACGACATAATTATTTCCTCTCTCATGCATCGGCTGATTATAATGGTCTCCTACTTATACCTTACGTTTATGGTAGTTGGTCACCGATTTAGTTTACGTTTTTCGCGAAGATCTCTGCAATAGAGTTTCTCCAGGCACGCTGTTCCAGATTGATTGCGCAGTTAGTTAATAAATCAATTTTAAAATATTATTTTGGATTATTTTGCTGTTTCTGTGACACACACAAGCATTTTTTCGGATCAGTTCATTGGAGTCCCCTCTCTGTTGCACCTCCTAAATCACAGTATCATTTCCACATTTCCATGAAACATGTAACAAATCACTTGTTGGAAAGTTGCATCAAACAATGACATGGGTATCCGGGAATCGCCCAGGGGCTTATTTAAAACAGATTGAGCAGTCGTGTCGTTTTAACCCTACAATGTAAAGAGATGACAACTGCTTACATTTACGATAGTGCTACCTGGAAAAATTATTATCGGCTTTAACTGCCAACATCACTTTTCCTTTTTGAAACCATCACAATAACACATCTTGTTCTGGGACTAAGAGGAAATATATAATTAAAGCTCCAATTGCATTTCCTACATAATATATAGCTCTAGGCTACAACCAAATACATGAACATAAATTGCATTTAAAATGAATCCTGTATTTATGATTTTGGGGAAATCAAGTGAGGTTTCGGTAAAAGAATTTAATGGCTTACTATCACGGCAAGAGCCATGAACAGAGACCTGATACAAGATCTATGTAAACGATACCAGCAATTCTCAATATTTATCGAAATACTGAACGCTCGTGTATAGCCATAGATTTGAAAACTACCTATTTACAATAATTGACGATCAAATAAAGTATGTAAATATTTGTACAATATACCTTCCAAGAACGCAGGTTATAAGCATGTTTCAAAAATAACGTTTCGAAATGCACTGTTGGGAAGCTAACGTGCATCTGAAATAATATTCAAACTCTAATTGCGAAACAATTTGTGGAAACGTATGATATTTAACTGTTGCGTCTCTGATTTATTAACTTATACTATATTGGATAATGATCCAGACTGCTAAAAAGTGCAGACCGGACTCAACCAAATCCGCTAAGTTTAGCAGTAAATAAGCGGAATGGTACCCCAGTAAACTTCATCTGGCCGCCTGCACCAAATTAAAACAAAATGCCGGAATCATAAGGGCGGAAAAGAGACACAAATATGATGGCTGCTACAAGGCTATGATTCAAGTCATGTCATATAAATATTTTTATTGTTAGGTGCTATTCCCATTAGTGACAGTTCTTCCTATCCTACTAAAGTGGAGGAGTGGAACAGTATAAACAGGAGCCACTTCCAGTCCTCAAACCAGGCTGCAGTGAATGGACTGGACAAGTCCCCATTGGAGCAGGAAGTCAAGTACACTCAGGTAATTGTTGCTTGCCTTTCCTCTCAACTAGACAGATTACAGCGTTTACAGAACTCAGAACAACAAAAATAAATACTTTTGAGCAATTATATCCTCAGTGTAATTAGTGCTTTAAATTCCAATGACTTGTACATAATAGGAACATTCTAATTAGTTTGTAAAAATCATGTAATATGTAGTAAACGTTTTTAATCAGAAAGAGGGAAATATAAGAACAAGATTTAGTTGATGTTTTAAATGGCATTAGATACGTCGCTGATAAATCGAAATAGTAATTAAGCCTGGCACAAATGGAAGTGCCAAATCGCAGAACGAGAACGAAAACTTGTGATACACACCTTCAAGGGGGCGGGGAGAATCCGAGTTACCACTGTACATAATCGATAATTTGATTGCTATACGTAAAATCATGTATTTCCATGATACTAGCGACCGTAACAAAGTAAATCCGCAATGAACTCTCTAAATATGAATTTACAATTTACACTAATTTACAATTAATATCTAGTCCGGTGGAATGAGTATAAAACTAAAAATGCTTGGGAACGAAGAAGCGCAAATTATACCAAGATTAAACCACAAGTACAATTTGTTTTCCAAGTAACATTACCACCTTTTCTCAAAATATCTCTCCAGAAAATGTTAGCAAGTCTGCCAATTAATCGTCCAAAACACAACGAAAATCGACTGATAAAGTATAGATGTATACACAACTGTTTAAAACGTCTGGGTAGGCGAGGAGGGGTGGAGAAACGTGGTGAAATGTCAAAGAAGCATTAATTGCTCAAGTATGCACATATATTCATGACTTTTAGTTTTTTATTACAAGTTTTCGCAAAAAATGTGGCACAAAGACTTTTCACTAATTAATAAAACATTATAGCCCAAATCTTGATTGAGCAATCTCATTCATTTTGCTCTATTGAAATAATTTAAATAATTTAATAAGGTCAATGACTCTCATCCCGGCCCACAAGCCTCATTCCGAATGAAGGGTTTGTGCCCGAAACGTCGATTCTCCAGTTCCTCGGATGCTGTCTGACCGGCTGTGCTTTTCCAGCAGCACATTCTCGACTCTAATCTCCAGCATCTGCAGTCCTCACTTTCTCCCACAAGAAAATGCCGACAATTTAAAAAATATGTGGATAGAAATAATTCTAACTAAGGCACTGGCACCACCGAGACGCAACAAAATGTATGATGGAGGAAAGAACCATTAAAACAGCGAACCGCCTCAACATTTTTAAAAAATTAAAATTAAAAGAGGCAAAAAGCTCGCTCCCCTACTTTCATCAGCTCATTTGATTGTGTCCAGTAGTTTTAGCAATATCTAATGTTAGGCAAGATCATTGACATTTATACATTGAAACTAATTACAATGGACACAGCTATTAAAACGAACGACATTATAGGTATTTCGCATGGCGTTTTTCAAATATATGTCGGGGTGAAAACCTATATTTCACATCGCTGCATTCTGGCAGGTTATGAAAGGTAAAAATGCGCTTTTTAGGTGATCACGCGGCTTGTATTATTCTGCGGTTTTATTGTACTATTGTCAATAGTATTTATGTAACAGCATATATCACACACTTACTCTTACATAAGTGACAGCAAAATTATGCTCGGTTTCGCATTTTTGTTCAACGACACTGCATGAGGAACCATTGTGTGAGAACAGTTATCACTGTGATGTTCGCCTCGTCTTAAACTGACCCTCATTTAGCCATTATTTTCATTGATATAATTACACGAGTCAACTGTTATGATTCACCAAAAGACTCAAACATTAATTACACATAAGCACAGAATCCAACACATTTATGACTTTTAAATCGGGGATCTCGTGACGAACATTTTAAATACTAACATAATTTAATCTATTTCCTATTACAATTCCCACATTTTAGCAGTCACTTAATTTTTGAATATTCACATATATTTAACATCCTGAAATGCCATTTTTCATAAGCCAATCGAGATTGTGAATTGTACATTGATTTCACTTAAAATATTCCATCCATTTTTGTATTGGTAATGTTACCTAATAGTTCCAGATGACAGTAGATATTTCTGCATTGCATGAAGAAATACAGTAATATATAAAATAAATAGGCACTAAGTGCAGACTTGTCATTCATGCAAAATTTTACATCAAAATGGTCTAAGTTATAAACATACTTTACTTAATATTTCACAAATTAGTCTTGTGATTTTGTTACATACTGCTAACAATAATGAAAGAAAAGAAAATAATTACAATTGGCTATTTTACTCTTCATTACAGATAATTTAACTTTGTTTTTAAATCTTCTAGGGTCCTAATGGTCTGCCTACAGCTAGCAGCTTTGTGTCTGTTCCAAGTATGGCTCCTTACCCTCCACCTACACAAGTATCTCCCTATATGACATATAGTGCAGCTGCCTCCAGTTACATGGCAACCCACGGCTGGCAACATGCAAGTGGCAGCACACTACCAACTCACAGTTGTGACCTTCCCACACCATTGCCATTCAAAAGTGTTCAAGCAACCAGAGAAGGTAGCCACTCCATTGTAGCCTCTGCATTGTAGTAATTAATTACAATACAAAGCAGTTTAGTGCCAGCATAACATTAAATAAAGTATTTTGGTACAGACATGCATGTTTTATGGAAATTCAAAAACTTCAATTTTTTTTGTTCAATGGACTTTGAATCTCCATGAAATACTAGCCCCACCCCTCACTTTATCACTGGAACCCAGACTTTTGTAGGACACAGGTAATAACACAATTGGCATTTAAAGAATATGAATGCCAGGATGAATGCATAATTATGTTCCAGGCTAGAGATGAAAAATACAAGAGAAACGTCTTAAGTCACTATATGCCTGAGATGATGGTTGGAATTTTGAAAAGTCAGCGTTTTCATTTGAGTAAGAAAACTCAGTGTTCCATCTGATCTTCTCTTAGACCGCAATTTTAACATTTGATCACAGAACGGCATCACCTCTAGTTATAAACCAAGTATGGCTTGAAAATCTCAAATTTGTGCATTAGCAGGGAAATGTGGTGGCAAGTGACATGTAAAGGGAAGGTGGCAATATTACTGAAAATGTGTGGAAATTGTAATAATAGATTAAGTGTAAAATATCAGAGCACCAGATTTTCAAAATGTCATGCTGTTATGGATACAAATACAATTGACTGATTAGTTAAACTTGTCACAAGTACCCCAGGTCATTTACAATTTTATTTTCTTGATTCAAGCTCAGTTTTTAAAAACACTAGCGTATCTAAAACACTTTGCATAAATTATGCTGATTATTGGGAAAATATCCAATGTATCTATTATTCATTCAGATTATTTTATGAGAACAATTCAATAAAGTGCTGCATTGTTTATGAGATATTTGGAGGGAAACACTGTCAAGGGTTTTGAAGAAAATCCTCATGAACCTTAGCACCATGACTTACAATTCAATTGAAAACTTGAACCCAAGTGGTTCACTCTGCAAAACTAAAAATGAATATGTATGTTTTATGTAGATAGTACTACCTTCTGTTAATGAAGTAACATTTAAGTAATTGGACCTACAGAATGAGGCAAAGCATTGTAATTTAATTAATTAGTCAGGCAATAATTGATTGTGGGAAAATTAATTATGGAATAGAGGCATTCTTCTTTGTAAATACAAATAAAATGGCAAGATTTATTTTTGTAATATTGTGTAAGACTTTTCTCCCTGACTGTAACTGTTGGGTTTCTGGAAAACACATTATCGATGGCAAAATGCCCAGACACTTGAAAAACTGGACTATTTTATTACTTTATGTACTTACAGTAGAAGGTTCGCATGTTTTATGAAGGACATTTTCTTTCTTCAGCAGAGGATACAAAGTCAACCAGCCCTCCAAGTAAATCTACAGGATCCTATGCAGGCTCACAGGGTCAAATACAGCTAGGGTATAAAGTTAGTTATTTGAAGACCTGAACAAAATCTTTAAGAAGTTGATCAGAAAGTTCAAGCTTCATGTGAAAGCTTTAAATGGACTCAAATCATGGACTTGTAGCATAACCACTGTGAAAAGCAACTTCTGCTCTAGCTGATGCTACAGCATTGACCCTACAATTCAGGTGAAAATGTTAACATATTTTCCTGATAACTTCAAAAATGTTTCTGTTTGAAATGAATGTACATCAGCTTGCTGTGAAGTTTACATCCATGTAAATAATCATTTTTATTTGTGAGGACAATGGTAGTGGTAAAAAGAATGCCTATAAAATGTATTTAATTATAATTATCACTTAATCTAGAAAAGTCAGTAAATTAGGTCATAACTGCTAATTGTGCAGCAAAAAAAATCTGCAATCCTCATAAAGCATAAATAATCTGTCATCAATTTATGTTGAAACTTTAACTTTTTTAAAGTATGCTAATTATCAAGTTTCTGTAAAGAAATAGGTTCAGCTATTTTCTCAGTCTCATCAAAACCTTCTATAAAACCTGTTCCGGAATAAAGTTCAAGATGGATGTAAAAAAAAAATTTAAAGGGTGTAAATCATTAGGCTTTACCTGTATATATGTGTAATAAAGCCTTTTATTTTTATATCATATCTAAATTAAAAATTGTGAATTACAAAGTATTTGTTTTATTTAGATGTAAAAATTGTACTTTTCAGTTAATCATGTTCGATTAATTTATTGACATGATAAAATACTTTACAATGATATAATTTTGTTTGCTTTGAATGCAGATTCTGATAAATGTCCGCTAAAAATGCATGTTTATTAAAATTTATTTAGGGCTGTAACATGAGGTTTCATAAGAAAATACAAATGTTTCAGCAATATTTTGTTCTGTTTGAATCAGAAGTTTTCCTGAAGCCAAGCAAATGAATATTCATAAACCAAGAGCATAACTGCACCTCCTGAAGATAGAGAGGGATGAAAAAGAAAAAAAAAAGATTAATTTAAATTAGTAAAGGATTTTAAAAGTGCAACAGTACAAGCAGGCATAGATCTTTATTGCTAACATTTCTGATTAGATCACATATAAATAATATGTTTGGGATTACCTGGTCCTAGGCGCATGATCTTAGGTACCAAGCCTTTATACAATGCAAAGAATCTATTGAATGGAAAATGCAAAGTTTTGTTAATCTAGCGAACAAAATACTCTAATGATCAGTGAGAAATTATGTTAAATGTGTGAATATATTCTTCAGCTAATACTTTTCCCATTTTGAATGATAAAGTGTATTTCCACTTTGCATTTAGTTCTGCTTTTAACATGATCTGTAAAACGAGTGGATTCTCTAAATAAGTAAATGATAGTGTAACTGAAAGCATGATGTTGAAAGATATGATTTAACATATTTTTTCAAATTTACTTTTACATAATTCCTATTCAATTTTACATTCAATAGCTGAACTATGTACCATGACAGGATTTTCACACATTAAATATATTTCTGGAAAATGTGAGTAATTTGATCGGAAATAATTGCATTTATTCCAGTGATTTAATGTGATTTTCATAAGTTCATTTATTTTCTTCAGCCAAGGAGCAATTAAATTACATAGATGTAGTGGAGCGCATCACACTGGAAGTGCAAGGATGTGAATCCTAGGAATTCTCACCAGTGTTTCCAAAGAGTTCTTGGGGATAAGGGAAGATCCTTAATTTACATGCTATAGATAAGCACCGACACCTCTTATGATAGATCTTATGCACATGTTTACCAAGCAGGCCGGAAAATTTAATTTAACAGCATCCCCTCACTAGGTGGAGGAAGAGTCTCATGTCCCCATTCTGAATTAATAATTTTTCACTTCTTCACTAATTTGTAGGTGAGCATCTTTTATAGTTAAAAAAGCTGAATGAAGGCCAAGTTTCTGGTGGATTTCTGCCAAAGTTATGGAAGAGATTTTCTAGACCATTCTTTTTACTAGCTTGCAATTGCATGAAAACTTACTAAGAGTGACAATGCCAACATTATTCAACCTTCAAACTAAAAGGAATTCTTACCCTTCTTCCCTATAGATAGTACTGATGGTATTAATACAGGTTTTGTATTTTATCACTCCTGGTTTAGGCTGTGGTCCTTGGATTCTGCTTTTTGCAACATCGAAAGGTATATTAACACAAGAAGCAAACGTTCCAGACAAGAATCCAATTCCAAGTTTCCTCAAGAACTCCATTGCTGGGTCCTAAAAGAAAACATAAACATAAGATTGTTTAAGGGGAAAGAAAAGAATTACAATTAATCAAAAATCTACATGGCACTCTGTTTTGTTATTCTACCTAAACACATTAAGATTTCCCATACTCAAGCTGACTTTTTTGACAATCATATTGCCTGTGTTTTTACACATGTTCTAAATTGCTGAAACACACATTTCCTCACACAGGATTTATAAACAAAGTTTCTAAAAAAGACTGGCTAGGCATATGGGGATGATTTGTATAATTAGGCCTTACAATATACTTAGTATTACTGTATCAAAACATAAGAAATCCAAGCAACTATATTAGCTAATTGACCAGAATACCTTACAAATGACAGCAACTTCCACCATGAAATCTACCAAAATACTGATTTGTATATGAGATCTCCATATGTTAAAAAAAAATTTGATGCAGTGTCCTGTGTTTTTGTTCTCTTTCCTGCATGCTTTTCTCTTCAGATTTGCTTTCATGTTTAAGTTATCCAAGTCTATCAAGAAGTAGAAGTTTCCTGTTATTAACAATCCACATTAGTTCAATTATAGCAGTGACTGAAGTCTCTTGTATTTTTGAAAACCAGCAGCAACTAATTTAATTGACCTAAAGGATTTTTACAGTACATTGCTACTCCAAAATACTGCTAGTTTAAGATTTTTGCTGTATGCAGTGTTATATTTGCACTCTTGTCGGCATTTCATTGTTGCCTTATGTTGATATAATACAATTACCACTTTATTATGGTTAGTGTTAGCTATTATTTATATAGGCCTGTCATTTACTACATTTTTATGGACAATTAAATGTAATGGTGTGTAATAATTTACACTTGCAAATAGTCACATTTCAGTGTAATGTCAGTAATGGCAACTTCTTGGAAGATTAGAATATGAAATGATTGATGCAGAAAAGCTATGACAGATAGACAAATAATACTTCTTCCTGAAGGCTAGTGTAATTGGGACAATGTAACAGATGTATTGCCTTAGTTTGAATAAAATATTTGCATGTGGAAGTGAGCTGGACTAGAGTGAAAAGAACATGAAAATATATTGCTCATTTCTATGCTAACAATAATGAGTTTCTGATTTTTCTTTCAACACTGATATTGATTAGGGATTTGGATCAAATAATTACCTTATTTACAGGAATAATACTTTTCACATTGAAGTAAAATCCAAAATAGATCATGTTAAAAACACCATGACGACCCAATGTTGCTGTCAGTCCCTTGTTCAGGCCCCTGAGTCCAAAACCCTGAGATCGAATTATTTCACGTGCATAAGCAAATGTGGATGGTTGCTGTATTGAAACAAAATATGAAGTCGCTTTTAGGTCAAATAAATAGTATAAAATACTAGTTCTTCATATTTTTTGTCATTACGTGGCAAAACCAATGTCGATTGTGATCCAAACGTATGATGCAAGCTTTCTAATCTGAGAAAATCTCCTGCTATGTAGCTCATTGTGCCAACTGAAGATGAGAAATAGATTGGGGCCTGAGATCAAAGAATGGAAATTGGAATATTCATGATTATTCTAAGTAGGAGGAACTGAAAGTAGGTGGGGTCTGCAGGAGTAATAATAGGTGGCTGAGCAATTAGGGTGGGGGACCAGATTCAGTGGAAGTGGAGGCCAAGCTAAATACCAAAGGATTCGGGGACTAACAATAGTAGTCTAAAAAATCTGATTCTTAGTGTGAACAATAGTAGTGGGTTACTGCAATTCTAATATCATTACAGACAAAAGGTTTCCATTCATTTTAACTGTATAAACACCAAGTTACACTATAGAACATTAGTGTATATTTATTTGAAGATCATCTTTTCTGTTAAATTAATACAATAATTCATTTTATAATAAACACATCAATGCCTCAAGTAAAGTAACAGGGAGTCAATTTGAGTACCTTAAGTATTGCGCTGGGATTCCACATAGAACAGCAGAACTACGATTGCAAGTTCTGGGAATTTCCACAGAAATTCTCCTGATCATCATAAATAAAATCAAATTGCGACATCAGCTACTTACATCAGTCTTACATGACTTTACCGATCTTCTATTTAAATTACAATGGGAGATCAGGTAAACTATACACGTTCTAGCCATAACATTTTACCAAGAAGGGATTTTAAGGGTGAAATGTCCTGCTTTCAGTATATCTGAGTTGACGGCAGAATACATTTTGTGTTCTATCTGCAATGACCTGAACCACCTGCATTTTTGAGTTTAGATATCTACCTAAATATGGCCCAGAACAGTCATACTCTGACAGGGCATTGCACTTAAAATTACATCTGCTGCAGTAAGCCTTAGAGGCATGCAGCAGCAGGAATAGCCACTGCCTTTCAACCTTTTGGCACTTCTCCAAAAACAACAGTCAGCAAGCTACATGCTGAAGATACATGCAAAGCTGAGAAAAAAAATTCTTCCACTTTTTAATCTTCCTTGTCTTTCTGACTACATGATTCGGTTTGAATGTGAATGTGGGCGAGAATCACAATCTACCATTAATTTTATTCTCAGCCCTTTCAGTCGATTTGAAGGAAGATGAGATGGAAATGCCATTGCCATTTCTTCCCGCTTCTATTCCATGGACTCTTTGCTTGTGACTGTTATAGATAGAGCTACAAGGCTTCTCTCTTTGACAGAGCTGTAGAAATCCTAGGTCAATGTAAAAGGACCAGAGACCCAGGTTCATGGGCCCTTTTCTAAGTAACTATTAAGCATTCACTAATACATTAGAATGAAAGGTTTAGGCTCTTAAATTGTGCAATTGAATAAGTAATATGAATTCCTTCATGACTTTATGATCAGACAAGCAACCTGAACAGCGACATCCTAGGTTTAATCTTAGTGTTGTAAATTGGGACTTGGAAATTCTATCTCTCCAGGTTTAGAAGAGAAACATCAATTTTTAAACATTTTTAATTCAGTTACATTTATTGATTTCTGCACATGTTGGATTGGCTTAACTGTGCTGCCCATTATGTTTATTGCTACAGTGTCGTGTTTAACCAATGTGAAAAGGTTGTCAGATTTACGAGTGATTAACCAATTCAATAAACAGTGCAATTTCATTAATGGCCCAATGATATTTATTGTAATGGCTGAGGACGGTAAAGTACAGAGTAAGAAACTATTGGTCTTTCTGGGAAACTCTATGGAATCCTTTGGATTTCGTTAGGCAATTGAACAAGTTCCAGGAGATTATGGATGTCCAAGAAGTGTTATAAATCAATGAGGAGGTGATGGCCTAGTGGTATCGCTGGACTATTAATCTAGAAACTCAGCTAATATTCTGGGGATCTGGGTTCAAATCCCACCACAGGAGATGGTGAAATTTGAATTCAATTGAAAGAGAATTTGGAATTAAGAATCTACTGATGACCATGTAACCATTATTGATTGTTGGAAGAAAACCCATTTGGCTCACTCTTATCCTTCACGAAAGAAATCTGCCATTTCACCTGGTCTGGTCTACATATGACCCACAGCAATGTGGCTCACTCTCAAATGCCCTCTGAAATGGCCTAACAAGCCACTTGTTACAAAGTCTCAAGAAAGAAATCAAACCACCCAGCATCAACCTGGGTACCGGAAAAGACAATGGCAAAACAGCCCTGTAGACCCTGCAAAGTCCTCCTTCCTAATAGTGGGGACTTGTGCCAAAATTGGGAGACTTGTCTTACAGACTAGACAAGCTACAGTCCTGACATACTTATGGAATCACAGTTGACAGACAATATCTTAGATACCACCACTGTTATCCCTTGATATTTCCTGTTCCACTGACAGACCAAACAGAGATAGTAGCACAGTGGTATACTGTTGGCAGGGAGTTGCCCTTGGAGTCCTCAACATTGGTTCCAGACCCAATGAAGTCTCATGTGTTCAGGTTAAACATGGGCAAGGAAACCTCTTGCTGATTACCACATACTGTCCAATCTCATCTGATGAATCAGTACTCCTCCATATTGAACAACATTTGGAGGAATTAGTTTGGGTGGCAAGGGCAGAAAATGTACTCTGGGTGGGGGATTGCAATGTCCATCACCAAGAGTGGCTCAGCAGCAGCCCTACTGATCGAGCTGGTTGGGTCTTAAAGGACATACCTGCTAGACTGGGTCTGTGATAGGTGGTGAAGGAACCAATAAGAGGGAAAAGGCATACTTGACTTCATCCTTAACAATGTACTAGCTACAGATGCATCTGTCTATAATAGTATCGGTAAGAGTGACCACTGCACAGTTCTTGTGGAGACAAGGTCCCACTTTCAACTGAGAACACTGAAGCAGCCAGGTGGCTCTGTGGTTAGCACTACTGCCTCACAGTGCCAGAAATCTGGGTTCAATTCCACCATCGGGCAAATGTCTGCACTGGTTTCATTTGAGTGCTCTGGTTTCCTCCAAAGGTGTGCAGGTTAGGGTGGATTGGCCATGGTAAATTGCCCAAAGTATCCAGAGATGTGCAGGCTAGGTAGATTATGGGAAATACAGGGTTACAGAGATAGAGTGGTGTTTACCAACTGGCCAAGGTATTCACTGATATCTTCAACCTCTCCCTCCTACAAGCCGAAGTCTCCACCTGCTTCAAGAAGACCACCATCATTCCTGTACCTAAGAAAACACATGCAATGTACCTTAATGACTACTGGCTAGTGGCTCTGACCTCAATAATCATGAAGTGCTTCAAGAGGCTAGTGATGGCCCACATCAATTCTAGTCTCCCAGCCTTCCTCAGGCCCTACAGTTTGCCCACCAATGTAACAGATCCAAAGTGAAAGTCATATTCCTAACCTTGCACTCATCCCTGCAACATCTTGTCAAGAAGGACACCTATATCAGAATCCTGCTCATTGACTACAGTTTTGCCAATCCTGGGATACACTATTACTCCTCCAGACTGATCTCAAAACTCTGAGACCTACGTCCTGGCTCCGCCCACTGAAACTGGATCTTCAGCTTCCTGACCCACAGACCGCAATCAGTGAAGATAGGTAACTGCACCTGCTCCACAATAACACTCAACACTGGTGCCCCACAAGGATGTATTTTCAGCCCTCTACTGCACTCCCTGCACACCCACAACTGTGTTGCCAAATTCTGAACAAACACCATCTACAAGTTCACTGATGATACCACCATAGCAGGATGGACATCTACCAACAACAAATCAAAATACAGAAGGGAGATTCAGGGCTTGGTGATGTGGTGCAATGAGGACAGCCTCTGTCTCAACATCGGCAAAACTAAAGAACCGATCATTGACTTCAGGAAAAAAGGAGGAGAACACACCTCCATCTGCATCAATAGAACTAAGGTTGAGAGATTTGAGAGTGTCAAGTCCCTCAGAGTGACAATAACTGACAACCTTTCATGGACTTCCTGCGTAGATGTGATGATCAAGTTGGCATAATAATGCCTCTTCTCCCTCAGGTAGCTCAAGAAATTTGGTATGTTCATAAGAACTCTCATCAACTTCTACATATGCATCATAGAAACCATACTGCCTGGGTGTATAATGGCTTGGTATGGCAACTGCTTTGCCCAGGACTGTAAGAAACCACAGAAGGTGGTGTGCACAGCCCAGACTATCACAGAAGCCAACCTTCCATTCATGGACTCCATTTAGACAATTTGCTGCTGCTGAAAGGCTGGCAACTTCATCAAAAACCTATTGTACCATGGTAATGATCCCCTACAACGTCTTCTGTCAGGCAGAAGATACAGAAGCCTAATCCTAGGCACCAGCAAGTTCAGGAACAGCTTCTTCCTGGCTATTATTAGACTGATGATTGACTCTCTAGCCTCAAATGATGCTGATTTTGCTAACATTGATCTCACCTCGTGCGCACCCTGCGTGCCCGTCTAAGTTTTCTTTCAACTTCTGATGTGTTCACCTTTGCTTATTGTAATCTACCTCTACTGCTCGTAAACAAAGCTTTTCACTAGTTTGCTACACGTGACAATCAATCAACTACCAAACAGGAATACTTGCATGCCAAATAATATAAGCAGTAAGTGATAGACAGAGCTGAGTGATCTCACAACCAATGGATCAGATCTAAGCTCTGACGTCTGGTCACATCCAGTTATAAATGGTGGTGGATAATTGAACAACTCACTGGAGGAGGAGGTTCCACTAATATTCCCCTCCTCAACGATGGGAGAGCCCAACACTTAAGTGCAAAAGATAAGGCTGAAGCATTCTCACCAATCTTCAGCCAGAAGTGCCAAGTGGATGATCCATCTCAGTTTCCTCCTTTGGCCCCCGGCCTTACAGATATCAGTCTTCAGTCATTCAATTCACTCCACATTATATCAAGAAACTGTTGGAGGCACTGAGCACTGCAAAGGCTTTGGGTCCTGACAACATTTCAGCAATGGTACTGAAGACTTGTGCACCAGAATTTGCTGCTCCTCTAGCCAAGCTCTTCCAGTACAGTTACAAAACTGACATCTACCCCAACCATGTGGAAAATTACCCAAGTATTTTCTATAAACAAAAAGCAGGACAAATCCAACCCAGCTAACTACCACCCCATCAGTCCACTCATGATTATCAGTGAAGTGATGGAAGGTTTAGCCAACAGTGTTATCAAGCAGCACCTGCTCAGTGACGCCCAATTTGGGTTTTGCCAGGGCCACTCAGCCCCTGGCCTCATTACAGTTTTCGTCCAAACATGGACAAAATAGCTGAATTTCAGAGATAAGATGAGAGTGACAGCTCTTGACATAAAGGCCACATTCGACAGAGTGTATCTTCAAGGAACCCTAGCAAAACTGGAATCAATGGGTATCAGGGGGTAAACTCTCCACTGGTTAAAGTCATACCTGGCACAGAGAAAGGTGGTTGTGGTTGTCAGAGGTCAATCATCTCAGCTCCAGGACATTTCTTTGGGAGTTCCTCAGGGCAGTATCCTCGGCCCAACCATTTTCAACTGCTTCATCAATGACCTCCCTCCATCATAAGGTCAGAAGTGGGATGTTTGTCAATGATTTTACAATATTCAGTACCATTCGTGACCCCTCAATTATTGAAGCAGTCCATGTTCAAATGCAACAAGATCTACACAATATCCAGCCTTGGGCTGAAAAGTGGCAAATAACATTTGCATCACACAATTGCCAAGTAATGACCATCGCCAATAGGAGACCTTATTGCTATTACCATCATCGGATGCCCTATTATCAACATCCATAGGGTTACCATTGACTATAAACTCAAACGGATTTGTCACATACACACAGTGGTTACAACAGCAAATCAGAAGCGAGGAATACTGTGGTGATCAACTCACCTCCTGACTTCCCAAAGCCTGTCCACCATCTATAAAGCACAAATCATGAGTGTGACAGAATGCCTGGATGGATGCAACTCCAATAACTCAAGAAGCTTGACACTATCTAGAACAAGCAACCCGCTTGATTGTCACTGCATCCATAAGCATCCACTCCCGCCACCACTGAAACTCAGCAGCAGCACTTTGTACTACCTAGAAGATGCACTGCAGTATTTCACCAAAGATCCCTGGGTACAACCCCCAACCCACAACCACTTGCATCTACAGGACAATGGCAGCAGATACATGGGAACACCACCACCTGCAAGTCTCCCTTCAAATCATTCACCATCCTGATTTGGAAATATATCATTGTTCCTTCACTGTCATTGGATTAAAATCCTGGAATTCCATCACATTGTGGGTCTATTTACAGCATATGGACAGCAGCAATTCAAGAAGGCAGCTCACCATCATCTTCTGAAGGGTGACTAGGGATGGCTAATAAATGCTGGTCTGCCAGTGATGCCCATGTCCCACGTGTGAATAAAATAACTTAATTAATGTTCCCTGAAAAAAAGCACATCATCCTAGTGAAAAATCAATGCTTCCTCGTTTAATCACGGGTAAATTGTTTATTGCTGAAAGACTGCATACATGCTGTCTCGTGTGCTGGACTACCAGCTCTGCTGTGAAGGACGAATCTTTCAACATTACCTATATCTTTTTGGACCCTCCCCAATTCCAAAGACAACTCATTTGCTCCCTCACAATAAATAATCACTCGCATCTTATCAAGTAACTGACCATTTTTCAATGTTTTCTAGTTACAAATGTGATGCCAGAGGACTAGAGGACACCTAACATTGTACCATTGTTCAAAAAGGGACAAAGGGATAGACCACACAATTACATACTAGTCAGCCTAATGTCAATGGGGGAAAAGAAAAGAATGTCTTCTGAGGGATACAATAAATCCTCATTTCAAAAGTTGAGGATTAATCAAAGATAGTTTGCACAGATTTGTTAATTTATCACATTTTCAAGGAGGCAACAAAGAAGGTCAATGACTGTGGTGTATCTGTTGTAATGTCTATTGATCTGAGCAAAGCTTTTGATGAATTCCCACATGGCAGACTGGTCATAAAAATAAAAACTCACTGGATCCAAGATGAAGTGGCAAGTTCAATCTAAAATTATCTCAAAGGTAAGAAACAAAGTTTGAGGAATGCTGTGCTCAGTGGAGTTCTGCAGATTAAATCCTTTGCTTTTTGTGATATATAGCAATGATTTGGACTTGAAGGTCGGAGGCACGATTAAGTTGTTTAAAGCTGATACAAAAATTATATTGTGTTGTGTAATAAATAAGATATTTATTGACTGCAGAAAGAAATCAATGAACTTGTAAAGGGCAAAACAATAGCAATTGAAATTCAACAGAGAGACATGTTGTGTAATATATTTGGAGTCATAGAGTCCTGCAGTATGGAGACAGGCCCTTTGGCTCAAACTGGTCCAAAATGCCCATCCATGTATTTGTCTAAAGGCCTTTTAAATGTTGTTAATGTACCCACCTCAATCACTTCTTCTGACAGCTTATTCCATATACATAGCACCCTCTGTGTAAAAAAAGTTGTCTCTCAGGTTTCCTTTTATTCTTTTCTCTGTAACCTTAAACTGATGCCCCCTAGGCCTTGATTACCCTGGGCAAAAGACTGATTACATTCATTCTATCCATGCCTCTCATGATCCTGTACATTTGCACAAGATCTGCCCTCAGTCTCCTAAGCTCTAAAGAAAAAAGTCCTAGCTCGTCTAACCTCTCCCAATAACTCAGACCCTTGAGTCCTAGGAACATCCTTGGAAATGTCTTCTAGCTTAATAACATCCTTCCTACAGC
Organism: Chiloscyllium plagiosum; assembly: GCF_004010195.1. Taxonomy (NCBI): domain Eukaryota; kingdom Metazoa; phylum Chordata; class Chondrichthyes; order Orectolobiformes; family Hemiscylliidae; genus Chiloscyllium; species Chiloscyllium plagiosum. The sequence goes on from NC_057719.1 coordinate 57,805,432, forward strand.
AAGATGATCAAAACTGAACACAATACTCAAAGTGCTGCCTCACTAGCATCCTGTACAACTGTAACATAACTTCCCAACTTCTGTACTCAGTGTCCTGACTGATGAATGCCAGTGTGCCAAAAGCCTTCTTCACTGCCCTGTCTACCTGTGACTCCACTTTCAGAGAACTGTGAACCTCCAAGATTCCTCTGCTCCACTACACTCCTTAAGGCCCTACCGTTCACCATGAAACACCTACTTTGATTCGACTTTCCAAAGTGCAAGACCTCACACTTATCTATATTAAACTCCATTTGCCATTTCTCAGCCCACATCCCCAGTTGATCAAGGTCCTACTGCAATTTCTGATAGTCTTCCTCACTGTCCATGATACTGCCTATTTTAGTGTCATCTGCAAACTTACTGGTCATGCCTTGTACATTCTCATCCAAATCATTGATATATATAACAAACAGTAATGGGCCCAGCACCAACCCCCGAGACACACCACTAGTCACAGGCTTCCAGTCCAACAAGCATTCTTCCACAATTACCCTCTGCTTCCTATTATCAAGCCAATTGTGTATCCTATTTGCCAGCTCTCCCTGGATTCCATGCAATCTAACCTTTGAGAGCAGCCTATCATGTGGAACCTTATCAAAGGCCTTACTGAAATCTATATAGACTATGTCTCCCAGCCTGCCCTCATCAACCTTCCTGGTCACTTCATCCACAAACTCTAACACACTTGTGAGGCATGATATCCCATGCACAAAGCCATGCTAACTACTCCTAATCAAATCCTGTCTTTTCAAATGCATGTACACCTGATCTCTCAGAATCTTCTCAAGTAACTTACCTGCCTTTAGACTTTGGGGAAGGATGAAAAGGCAAGGTAATACATAATCAATGAGGACACTGAGAAGGGGAGAAAATCAGAGACTCGTTAGAGTGTATACCCTTAGATTCCTGAAGATAGCTGGACAGGATGGATAAGACACTGAAGGTGGCACAGATGATACACATCTTTATTCACTAAGGAATAAAATATGAGGGCTCAGAAATTATGCTGGCATTGTACAAAGCACTACTTTGGCCATGCCAGAGGTAATACATGCTGTGCTCCATACTTTTGGAAAGATGTGACTGCAATAGAAGAAACACAGAAGGAATTTCTAATGATGTTGCCTGGACTGGAGAATTTTAATAAGGAATTAAGATTGAATAGCTAGTTTTCTTTGGAATAGTATTGAGGGAAGACCCAGTTGAAATACATAAATTACAAGAGGCTGAAATTGCATAGATGGGATACCTTATTTGGTGTGGTTGATAGCTCCAGAACCAAAGGGTGCACATTTAGGAATAAAACACATTTAGAGCCTTAGAGGTGTGTCAGGTTGGTGCAGCTCAGGAACTAATTGCCAGAAAGAGTGATAGAAGCAGAACCCCTCATAAATCGCACTTCAATATGACGTTAAAGCAAAAAAAACCGTGGAACAAGAGTGATAAAGTCCAGTTAGACTGAATAGTTTCTTATCATCTGACAAGGAAATGATGAACCGAATGGCCTCCTTCAATGCTGTAAATTATGATTTAATGCATCTAGGAAATGAACAGTCTGTGTGACCTTGCTGGGAAAGAACTATTATGGGTAATGTGTAAAGCAACATATATAACAATACAATATATAAATACATTTCCATTATCTTCCTGGCGACAGTAGAAACATACAAATACCAGATTTGAAGACATTTTCATAAAGTAGAGCGATGGAGCTTCTAAGTGCAAATATTTGCTTTTGTAAAAATGGATTCCTATTCAAGACAGTGATTATGGTGTTACAGCAGCACAATAGTATGTTAATAAACTAGCAACTCAGAGGTAAAGACTAATACTCCAGAGACATAAGCTCAAATCCCACCACAACATTAAACATTAAAAGGGTAGCAATAGTGACCATGAAACTAGTGGATAGTTAAGAAAATCCCCATCTGTTGTTACCAGTTTGCATAAAACTATAGCTTCAACCACCAAATGGAAAGCATCAGGAGCATTTGCACATATACTTTCAGCTGCACTGCAACTGCCAGCACATGCACAGATGTCCTCCATACCTTTCTGTTTGGAGGTATCAAGACAATTGGTGAAGTTTAAACAAGTTGCTTTAAAATTTACAAAGACTGGGGAATGTTGCTGAACAAAGAGACGTGGGAGTGCAGGTTCATAGTTCCTTGAAAGTAGACTTTCAGGTAGATAGGACAGCGAAGAATGCATTTGGTATGCTTTCCTTTATTGGTCTGCCAGGGAACTATACACCAGAGAGCCTGACATTGGTGGTGGGCAAATTGTTGGAAGGAATCTTGAGGGATAGGGTGTACATGTATTTGGAAAGGTAAGGACTGATTAGAAATAGTCAGCATGGCTTTGTGTGTGGGAAATCAGGTCTCACAAACTTGATTGAGTTTTTTGAAGAATTAACAAAGAGGATTGGTGAGGACAGAGCAGTAGACGTGATCCATATGGACTTCAGTAAGACGTTCGACAAGGTTCCTCATGGGAGACTGGTTAGCAAGGTTAGATCTCATGGAATACAGGGAGAACTAGCTATTTGGATACAGAACTGGCTCAAAGGTAGAAGATAGAGGGTGGTGGTGGAGGATTGTTTTTCAGACTGGAGGCCTGTGACCAGTGGAATGCCACAAGGCTTGGTGCTGGGTCCACTACTTTTCATCATTCATGTAAATGATTTGGATGTGAGCAGGAGAGGTATAGTTAGTAAGTTTGCAGATATCACCAAAATTGGAGGTGTAGTGGACATCGAAGAAGGTTACCCAGATTACAACTGGATCTTGATCAGATGGGCTATTGGGCTGAGGAGTGGCAGCTGGAGTTTAATTTAGATAAATGTGAGGTGCTGCATTTTGGGAAAGCAAATCTTAGCAGAACTTATACACTTAATGGTAAGGTCTTAGGGAGTGTTGCTGAACAAAGAGACCTTGGAGTGCAGGTTCATAGCTCCTTGAGAGTGGAGTCGTAGGTAGATAAGATAGTTAAGATGATGTTTGGTATGCTTTTCTTTATTGGTCAGAGTTTTGAGTACAGGAGTTGGGAGGTCATGTTGTGGCTGTACAGGACATTGATTAGGCCACTTTTGGAATATTGTGTGCAATTCTGGTCTCTTTCCTATTGGAAAAATGTGAGGAAACATGAAAGGGTTCAGAAAAGATTTACAAGAATGTTGCCAGGATTGGAGGATTTGAGTTATAGGGAGAGGTGAATAGGCTAGCGCTGTTTTTCCCTGGAGCATCAGAGGCTGAGAGGTGACTTTATTGAGGTTTATAAAATCAGAAGGGGCATGGATAGGATAAATAGACAAGGTCTTTTCTTTAGGGTAGGGGAGTTCAGAACTAGAGGGCGCAGGTTTAGGGTGAGAGGGGAAAAATGTAAAAGGGACCTAAGGGGCAACATTTTCACGCAGAGGATGGTGCGTGTTTGGATTGAGCTGCCAGAGGAAGTTGTGGAGGCTGGTACAATTACAATATTGAAAGGCGTCTGGATGAGTATATGAACAGGAAGGGTTTAGGGTCAAGTGCTTGCTAACGGGACTAGATTAGGTTAGGACCTGGTCGGCATGGATGAGTTGGACCAAAGGGTCTGTTTCTGTGCTGTACATCTCTATGACTACTTTTAAAAAGTTTGGGCTGTGAGTTGTGGAGCTGTCAAGGCTTTGTGGAGCAAATTTCTGCACAACTCAATTCACTCAATTGGTCGTTAATGGGGCTTGTCGTTTGAGTATCAAGACTTTGGGACCCATGTTGGGTGACGTTTTTTTGTTAACATATTACTTGGGAAGGTAATAACTTGTATTCAATTAATTGAGCAAGGAATTTTACAATTGGTAGTTTAAGCACAGTTCTTTGGTAAATCTGACCAATGAAATATGGCCATTATGAAATGCTGCAGCTGATACCATTCATTAAAAAAAATCTGGATTTAGCACCAAGGGAACCTGTCATTGTTACTGGCATTGCTGTTACTTTCTCATTGGCATTTCTCACTCTGTCGTGGCGTTGCTACCTTCATTTTCAGACATGCTTTCAGGATGGAGCATACGTTAGATGCAATAAACCTTTGCCTATATGTGTATACACACACACATGATTGATCCTCAACCATCCTCTGAACTGGATTAATAAATCACTAGGGTGTATTTGAAAAGGCACCTCCTCAGTATCACAATCTCCAGGACAATTATGAACTGAAATTATGAAGTTCTGACTTTTCCAGTTGACATTCCATAAATCAATTTAAAAAAAACTTTGGACTGAAGAACATATAGTATCATACACAACATCCGAATAACTGAACCAATTTTAACTAATCCAAATCCATGCATTTGCACTGAGTTAAATCTGAACTCAACGCTGACCATAGCTGACAAGCTAATCCAGATTAATTACATAATTACATTAATTACATAATGAATATTTGTTTTTAACATGGGAGAAACAATTATTCAAGAAGAGTATAATGTGCCAGACAGCTTGTTGATCTGGATGCCCTAGTCCTATATGATGTACCATAGTTGAATTGTTTAGCACATGTTAAAGCCCATAGCTGTTAGCCTGCATAGGGAATGTATATTTCACTGATGTCTTGCACACAGATGACAACCTTCCAAAAGAAGGTTTCTGCTATGTATTAACTCTGTACCTGATGGTGGTCTTAATAAACAAACAGTGAGCTCAAATTACCAGACACCCACTCAAACTTCCACGTTGAGAGCTCTTGGCATCTTTCCTCACAGCATGTGGAAGGTTAGGAGGTTGATTATTAATGAGGCAAAGTGTGTAGTTAATGCGGCCAAGAAGCAATAATCCCCCTAAAAGGCATCTTGCTGATGCCTCATGAGAACCTTGGAACTCTATTGGAAAATGACCCTAGCTGCTCCCAACTTTGAAAAAGGCCTCACAGGAATTCCTGCATGTTTCTCCCAGGTTTCTCACCAAATCCCGTATTGTTCAGGACCTAGTAAGATTCCACCTTTTGTTTTGCAATCTATTGATGTAGCAATACTCAAAAAAGAACACTAATTGTTTTCTCTGTAGCCACCTCAAATCGCATACGAACTTTCAGTGATAACACAATGGCAAAACGTCATAGCAGCTCCTTGATCAGTTATTTAAACATAGGACCTCTAAATAGAATAGTCTTGCTTTGACCTCCTAGTTCATTGATACAATGCATTTAATGTAGTAAAGCATCTCAAACTGTTCATTAAGAATTACATCAATAAGAATATTTTGATAGCAAGTCACTTAAGGAGTAATCACAAAAGATGAACAAAATCATGATCAAAGCAGCAGTTTTTTTCAAAGAACTATTAAGATGAAGAGACAGAGAGGTTTCAGAAAGGAATTCCTGAGGAGAGGGTCAAGGCAGCTCAAACACAACCATCAATAGTGGAGCAATTAAAATCAGAGAATATAAAGGGGGTCAGATTTGGAGAATTGCTCAAATATTTATAGGGTTAAAAAAAAGGCCACATGTGAATGCAAAGATGATCATTTTAAAATTGAGGTATTGTTAGACTGGGAGTCAGTGTCAGACAGCAAGTATGGGGTACTGGCTGATTGAAATTCGAGAGAGTTTAGATACAGGCAACACAGTGTATAATGAGGTAGCATGAAAGGATTCAGATACATACCGTTTTCTTTCTTCTCCTCTTCCTTTAGTTGACGGATTGCACTAACGAGCACTACATCCTCAGTGAAGGTAGCATGAATTGTGAGAAAGGATAACAAGTTTGCACACCACAGAACCATCATGATGTGGTGCCTCAGCAATCCTTATAATTTTGGCAGTTTGGTATGTGAGCATTGCTGGCTAGACCTGGATTTATTGTCTATCGCTAATTGCTCGAGAAGCTTAGGTGAGCTGACTTTTTGAACAGCTGCAGCCCAGTTGTGTAAATGTACCCAGAGTGCTTTGGGGAAGGCTTTTGTCCAGCACTTAAACAAATAGATATATAGCTTCAAATCATAATGGCTGAAGGGAAATTTTCAGGTGAAATCTCAACCCTATAGTTAGTACACATTGCTGTCATTGTGCATTGGCACTGGATCAAGTGAAAGTTGAATGGTCTGCTAATGAATTGGAATGTTTTTTCCTGATTGGTGTTGCGCTTCTTAAGTTTTTTGGTGTTGCACTCATCAAAACAATTGGAAAGTATTCTAGCACACTCCTGACATGTGCCTTGTAGATATTGGACAGGCTTTGGAGGTGCAGGAATCATTACATGCCACAAAATTTCCAGCTTCTGAATTTCTCGTGTAGCCACTGTATTAATACTGCTGGCCCATGCATATTGCTGATTATGGTTGATTCAGTAATCATAATGTTATTGTTTTTCGAGGGAAGATGATCAGATTCTCTTTCATTGGAGACATTCACTGCTAGCATTAGTGTAGCACAATTGTTTCTCACCACTTATTAGTCCAATCCAAATATGTCCAAGTCTTTCTGCAGATATACATGGATTGCTTCAGTATCTGAGGAATTACAAATGGACAACAGTTGCAGGCAGATTGCTGAACTGCTGTGAAAATCTGTGGCTCTCAGAGTACTGACATTCATGTGGCTACCTGGAATCAAATTGAGCTTACATGGCAACAAGTGTGAGTCTCAGTACCTCATTTGAGAATTCCATTGCAGCACTGAGATCTGTCTTTGTCATAATGGAAGCAGAGTCATCAATCACAAGACATTGCACCAATGCTGGATGCACAAGTGTTTTTATGAATGTTCTACTTCCAAACTTTTGCATACTTTTATATTTATCTAAGAGTTGCACACATTGCAATCGTGCACCTCCTCATCTATCAAGACTGTGTATTTGTTTATAATGGTTCAAGAGAATTCATGTCTTCTAAATACAATTAACAATGAAGTGGGCAATGACTGAAAAGCTAGGCTCCAAGCTCCAAGTTGGAGCTAGACTATAATGACAGGAATTTTGGCGATAAGTTTACAAATACACCTAGCATCTTTACATGCATAGCCAACAAGCAGATCATCTCATGAATATCCCCATGATTGGGACAAATCTCTCGATTTTGCTTTTGTTTACCATCCAGGGTTCAACGAATGAGTAATCCTGTTTTAGTCAACTTATTTTATGGACATGAGCTAAGAGATCCTCTGAAACTAGTGAAATAGCAGTTTTTTTAAAACAGAGGGACAAATCTTCCATAAAACAAAAAAAAACAAAGAACTGTGGATTCTGGAAATCAGAGACAAAAATAGAAATTGCTGGAAAAACTCAGCAGGTATAGCAGCATCTGTGGAGAGAAATCAGCAATTTTTGTTTTTGTTTCTTGTGACTAATCATCTATGTTAGTTTATGTATCATTGTTAAATAATCAGCTCAAAAGTGCCTGCAAAATGGCTCACAAGCACCTTAAAACTTCACAAATAACCATAAAAAATTAGGCTAACAGCATGACAACATCACAGTCAGGGATAAAGTGTTAGAATCATTGAGTTTACAAGGTTAATGGCTGAAAGTACAATTCATTGGTCCATATCAGGTATTCAAAAACAATTGGAAAGTAAATTATTTGATTGATATCACATATCACTAGAAAAAGAAATGCAGTGTCACATCAAAGTGTTGAAGAAATATTATTGCCTAGAGGAGTATAAGCAAGCACAGGTATGCCAGGCAGCAAGGAAAGTGCAGGCTGAAGATGTAATGAAAATGACGTGGGAGGCAGCCATGACAATTCTGAAATTGAACATTCTACCATCTGGTTCGCAGACACTGAATTATTAGCAAGATTGGATGTCAAGCTTTCATACTTAGAGGCAAAGTCACGAGGAGACTTAACAATGCTACTAAAGGAATTCAAAGGAGTAAAATCTGTGTGTACTATCTTAGCCATACACGGTGTGGTGTAGGGGAATATTCTTCGAAAAAGCAACATCCATTCTGTTTAGGTACGGTGAAATGATCCAGGTGAAAGCAGAAATGCAATATATTCTGGAAAACCCCCAAAGTAAACCTATTCAGAGCAGGTGGAGGTCTCCAATTAGTTAGGGTGATTCTGGTAAACCAGGTTCTGCACGAATTACAGAAAGTCAATACAGTAGGAAAAACAGACTCTGACCCAATTCCTTGCAGGAAGACTGCACGGTTAGTGTCATATTTGTCACCAAAACACATCTGTCAAAGAACATACCAGTATGTTCTTTCAACAGCCAGAGCTAAAGAAATGTCAAAATTAAATTACAAATTGCTGGAAAATGTCAGCAAGTCTGGCAGCACCTATGGAGAGAAGGCAGAGTTAATGCTTCAGGTCTAGTGACCCTTCCTCAGAACTGAAAGTAGCTGAGTAAAGGATCGTATAAATGCTAGGTGGAGGGAAGTGGAAGGAGTAAAAGGTAAGCCTAGGAGAATGAATAGTTGCTAATGGGGGTTGTTAGTGGCTGACAGTGGGTTGGTAGCAGCCCATGTGATGACAGGGCCTAGTGTGTGGGGGTTGGGGTAAGGGTATGGGAGAAGGTGCTCAGGCCCAAATATTATTGAAGTCGATATTGAGTCCAGAAGGTTACAGAGCTCCCAGGTGAAAAATGAGGTCTTGTTCTTCTAGCTTACATTGAGTTCACTAGAACTCTGTTGCAAAGCTTGAGACAGAGATTTTGGCCAGGAAATCAGGCAGGCAACTAGAAGCTCAGGGTCATTTCTGCAGAAGAATGTAGGCATTCAGCAAAGCTGCTCATCTCGTCTGCGCTTCATCTCTCCAGTGTAGAGGAAACCACATTGTAAGCAGCGAATACAGTACACTAGATTGAGTGAAGTGCAGGTAAATTGCAGTGGCACTTGGAAGGTGTGTCTGGGGTCTTAGATAGTGAGGATAGAGGCAGCTATTACACCTTCTGAAATTGTATGGGAAGGTGTCCTGGCGCTGTGGCGGGGTGTTGGCAATGGAAGAGTAGTGCACCAGGGTGTCCCAGAGGGAACAGTCCCCATGGCAAGCTAACAAGGGAGGGAGAGAGAATATGTGTCTGGTGGAAGCATCCTGCTGGAGATGGCAGAAATGGTGTCTGATGATCTTTTGGATATGAATGCTGGTGGGATGGTAGGTGAGGAGAAAGGGGATCGCTAAAGTGTTGGGTACTATGGTTCCTGACCAGCAATTTCTGATTTGTTTCTGATTTCCAGCATTTGCAATTCCTTGCTTTCTTGTTAAAGAAATATCAGATTTAGTCAAAAAGAATGGCCTTGTCCAATGATGAGTGATGCCACTCAGGCCAGAAAGTGTCCTAGCAGTTTTCTAGAGACTGATAAACTAAGTAGTAGACAATGTTCCTATTAATCACTTAACTTGATGTCTGTTTGACATTGATACCTTTAAGGACCACTTGGAACAACTGTTGGCTCTGCTTGTAATATTACAGTCTACTGATTTGGTGCTAAATCTTACAAAAGTATATTTACAAATGCATGGGCATTCCAATCTTGGAAATATAGTAGAGGGGGGACAAAAACTGTTAACATAGTAAAAGTAGAAATATTAGCAGAGTTCCCTAGCCTGTAAGACTAAATAGGGAATCATAGTGTTTCTGGGTGTGTGCCATTACTACCTGATTTACAAACTTTCAGCACCCAATGTCTGCTATGTCTGATATTTCTTTAACAAAAAAATGAACAACTGCAGATGCTGGAAATCAGAAACAAATCAGAAATTGTTGGCCAGGGTGGCACAGTGGCTCAGTGGTTAGCACTGCTTTCTCACAGCACCAGGCTCCCAGGTTTGATTCCAATCATGGGCGACTGTCTGTGTAGAGTTTGCACATTCTCCCCGTGTCCGCATGGGTTTCTTCTGGGTGCTCCGGTTTCCTCCAACAGTCCAAAGATGTGCAGGTTAGGTGAATTGGCCATGCTAAATTGCCCATAGTATTGGGTGCATTAGTCAGAGGGAAATTGGTCTTCGGAGGGTCGGTATGGACTTGTTGGGCCTAAACAGTGTTTCCACACTGTCGGGAATCTAATCTAATCTAATCACAGAATTGCTGGAAAAGAAAGTCAAGATGCTAGAGAAGTGCCATGTATCTTTTAAGAGAGTGAAAACAATTTTGCCAATGAATCAGTGTTCATTGCCTTAAATTTCACTAAGGCTTTCAAGAAAGCAATTGATGCTGATCATAGGAATGTGGGTAGGTCTGCAGAAGCAAGTTGGATACTTTTCTAAAATACAAAGTTAACACCAAAAAAGTAGAAAAAGAAACTCTGGAATTGCTACTGGCTCTTAAATATTTTGAAGTTGTGTACATCATTGCTACAGGGAGACACTTATACCAATGATGATCAATTTACTTTTGCAGAAATAAAATCAAAATATCAGAATGTCAGACTTTATTGATAGAGTTTACTAATACAACCATAACATTTAAAAATTGTCCACTGTGTGAGCAAACCTGATGTAATTGCTGATACTTTGAATTGCCTGACTACTAAAGATGGTACCTGGCACAACACTATTTAAAGAGTGAATGACTGAATGTGAATGTCACTTTTTTCATATTTTGGTCAATTAAAACTTTGTAATGAAACACATTTAAAAATAGTGTTTTATTTCTTTATAGATGGTGGTGTTATGAAGTCACTTCATTATTAATAGTTCTTGAGGATTTATGCAAAGATAGAGGTTCATTTGGATATCTCAACTGACGTTTTTTAAAAGGGGTTCCTGACATTTCTATTAAAGACATTTCTTGAAAGTCATATTGTTTGGCTTAATTGCTTGGACTTATTCATTGGAAATCAATACCATAACCATCAAGTAAGGGATCAATCCTGTTCAATGATGACGAACGAAGAGTACACCTGTAGCTGAAGAGGCAGCGGCAGGCACACCAAAATTGAGGTGCCAAACTGGTGAAGCTACAAACACAGGAATACATGGATGCTAAACAATGGAAACAGCATTTCAGAACTTACTAGTCGAGTAACAACAGGTTAAAGTTTTGCAGTGCTGAAACATCCAGTTGTGACTGATGCTGATGTTAGCGCAAAAGACAAGGCTGGAGTGTTTGCAAACATTATCTGCCAGAAATGCTAAATGGATGATCCACCACGACATCCCTACCATCACAGACAGAATTCACCAAGTCAATACACTCCCTGCAATATCAAGGAAAAGACCTCGATCAAGACTGCAAAAGCTAGAGTTCCTGACAATGTTTTGGCTACCTTGATTTTGATTTCAAACCCATCTTGATCTCTTTTCTTTCTCCACAGATGCTGCCAGAGCTGCTGAATTTTTCCAGCACTTTGTGTTTTTATTTTAGATCTCCAGCATCCGTAGTATTTTGGTTTTGCATATAAAATCTTGGCTAGGCTCTGAAGACTTGGGTTTGAGAACTAGTCGTGTGTCAAGCTATGCTGTTACAGCATTGATGCAATACTGGGTTCTAAACAACAACATGGAAAATTTCCCAGCTATATTCTGTCCAAAAATGCAGGATAAATTTGACCAATTGTCTTCTCATCAGCCTATAGCCACTCATAAACAAAGAAATAGAAGTTACTGTTGATAATGTTGTCAAGAAGCAATTACTCACCAAGAACCTGACCAATGATGCTCTGTTTCAGCTTAGGCAAGACAAAATCATTCAGGCCTATATTGCTGAAAACATGAATGAAAGTGTTATATCCTAGATGTTGGATGAGATTGACTGCCTTCATTGGTCAGTGCATTGAATATAGGAATTGAGATGTCATGTTGTGGTTGCACAGGGCATTGTTGAGGCCACTTTTGGAGTATTGCTTACAGTTCTGGTTGTCCTGTTATAGGAAGGATGTTATTAAATTGGAAAGGTGCAGAATAGATTTACAAGGATGTTACCAGGGCTGGATGGTTTTAAGTATCAGGATAGGCTGGATAGGCTGAGACTTTTTTCCTTGGAGTGTAGAAGGTTGAAGTAAACCTTATAGAGGTTTCTAAAGTCATGAGAAGCATGGATAACATGAATAGCAAAGATCTTTGCCCTGGGATTGGAAATTCAAAACCAGAAGTCACAGGTTTAAGGTGAGAGGGTAAAGATTAAAAAGGACTTGAGGGATAACGTTTTCATGCAGGGGATGGTGCATGTATGGAACAAGCTGTCAGAGGAAGTGGTTGGAGGCAAGTACAATTACAAGATTTAAAAGGCATCTGGATGGGTATAAGAATACGAAGGGTTTAAAGGTATATGGGCCAAATGAGACTAGGTCAGATTGGGAAACCTGATCAGCATGGATGAGTTGGACTGAAGGGTCTGTTTCTGTGCTGTATGACTCTATGACTATGAGAGGGGAAAAATTTAAAAAGGGATCTAAGAGGCAACTTTTTCAAACAGAAGGTGATGCATATATGGAATAAAATGCCAGAGGAAGTGGTAAAAACAGGTACAGTTACAACATTTAAAAGACATTTGGACTGGTACATGGAAAGGAAATGTTTAGAGAGATATAGGCCAAATGCAGGCAAATGGAACTCAGTGGTTAGGACTGCTGTCTCACAGCACCAGGGTCCCAGGTTCAATTCCAGCCTCAGGGTGCTCCGGTTTCCTCCCACAGTCACAAAGATGTGCAGGCCAGGTGAATTGCCATGTTAAATTGCCCATAGTGTTAGGTGCATTAGTCAGAAGGAAATGGATCTTGGTGAGTTACTCTTTGGAGGGTTGGTGTGGACTTGTTGGGCTGAAGGGGCTGTTTCCACACTGTAGGGAATCTAATATAATAAAAAGCAGTGAACATTAATTGGGTAGCTTTACCAAAGTATAAACACAACGGGACAAATAAAACCTTGCTCTATTTTCTCATTCGATGATCGTACTAAAAAAAAATCACATTCAGTCCATCAACATTGGTTAACACCATCTCATTTTACTTCCAATTTACTAATTTAATCTCGCATTAATCTTACAACAACGAGACTACTAACGGGCATTCAAAAGTGACAAACAAAATAATTTGGAGCCATGAGCCATTTCTTCATACTCCTTTATAAGCTGTCCGACAATATCTTGTAATGATTTTTTTTCCTTAATTGCTCACTGTCCCTCACATAACTTTAAAAATATAATTACTGGCATTGCCTTCCACCAACCTTTCTGCAATTCCAAATTCATTTTACATTAGCTATACCTCCCGCATGACATTGATCTTTAGGATTGAAAACTGGAAGTCTGCTGAAGAACCTTATCCTTAAATAAGCAAAACAGGAGAAAATTTGGGCTGGAAAGATATGTGATAAAAATGCTCTTCTTCTTCTTCTTCTTCAGAAATGTATATTCATTTCCTTATTCTAATATCAACTTTAATATATTTCTATCAAATATGAAGATAACAGCTGGTCACCGAATGCAGCTTGAAACAGAGTGAGGATTTGGCAATGTGAAAGAATTTAATCTAACAAGGGAGGAGGTGCAGCTATGACCTTGTATAAAAAGCAGGTAGGCTGAGAGAGGGCCACAGTGACCAACAGTGGGATCTAAGAGCTGAAGCTCAGAGGCATTAATTAGATGATCAACTAAGTGAGTAGTTTGAGAGTTTTCTGATTTCTTTTGGACTCTCATCCTGATGCCTGGACTTAGTTCGAAAATGTAGCTAGTTGCTTCCGAACTGGGGAAGGCTTCACTGCACATCTCATGCAATTTTCCCAAATTCCTCAACATAGCCAGGGAATATATTACAGAGAGGAAGATAAATTGCAAGAGGGAAAATAAAGCATCCATGGCTAAGCAAAGAGGTTAAAGATAGCATTAAGACTAAGGTACACCATACTGCAAAGACCAGTGGTAGGCCGAAAGATTGGGAAACTTGTAAAGATCAACAAAGGGTTACTAAAAGAATAAAGATAAACTATAAAAGAAAACTGGTGCAGAAAATCAAAATGATTCGCAATATGTGAGGTCCCTTCCAGTTATGGCTGACCATGGTTTGCATCCTCGTTGTTCTGGCTTTCTGCTTCCCTGAAGCAACGCCATTTATGACTGAAGAAACCAATGCTGGAGTGACAGTTCCAGTCGCAGAGGTCACATCTGTATGTGGTCATTGATCTGCTCGAGCTGCTGCACTCCTTCCTTCATGCCCACTTGTCTGCTGCAGCACTCATCAGCTTCTTTCCCCTGTTTTGAGGTGTTGGTTCAGGGTGCTTCTCCATCTTGTGCGGTCAGCTGCAAGCCTTTCCCAGGACTCTGCAACGATATCAAGCACTTTCATGTACCTCTTGCAGATGTCCTTGTAGCGCAGCTGGGGATACCCAGTGGGTCTCTTCCCAGATGCAATTTCTCCATAGAGGATATCCTTTCGGATGTGGCCATCTTCCATGTGGTGCACGTGGCCCAGCCAGCGCAGTGTCCGGTGCCTGAGCAGAGTGTACACACTTGGAAGGCCAGTGCGAAATAGGACCACTGCACTGGACACTCTGTCTTGCCAGGATATGCCCAGGATATGGTTGATACCCCTCAAGTGCAAGGTGTTTAGTCTTCTCTCTTGTCTGGCATATGTAGTCCATGTTTCACTGCCGTACAGCAGTGTGCTTATGACACAGGCGTTGCAGGCTAACATTTTTGTCTTCACTGTCAGCTTGGGATTTGTCCAAGCCATTATAGCTTCTATAAGTACAGAAAAGGGAAGAGAGTAGCTAAAGTGAATGTTGGTCTATTGGAGTGTGAGACTGGGAAATTAATAGTGGGGAACATAGAAATAGAGGAGAAATTAAATCAATATTTTGCCTCAGATTTCATAGTGGAGGACATGAGTACCATCACAATTGCATCAGGCAGAGATTATAGAAAGGGAGGCAATTAGAACAATTATCATCACAACGAAAGAAGTACTGAGTAAACCATTGGAATTAAAAGTAGACAAGTCCTCAGAGTCTGATGGCCTACATCCTAGATCTTAAAAAAAGTGGCAGTAGAGATAGTGGAACCATTGGTTACAATGTTCTAAAATTCTCTGGATTAGTGGATTGGAGAAATGTGAATACAATTCAAAAAGGGAGGGAAGAAAATAGTAGAAAACTGTAGACCAGTTAGTTTAACACCTGTCATAGGGAAATTGTTAGAATCCATTATTAAGGGTACTAACAGGACATGTGTGAATTTAAAATACAACCATCAGAGTCAGCATGGTTTTATGAAGGGTAGGTCATGTTTGACTAATTTGCTTCAGTTCTTTCAAGGCATAGCAAACAATGTGGATGATTTGGATCCCATAGATGTAGCATATCTGGACTTCCAGAAGACATTTGATAAGGTGCTGCATAAAAGGTCAATACACAATGTAAGATCACATAGTGTCAACAGAAAGCTGGAATAAATAGCTGTTTTTCTGGTTTGCAATATTTAGCTTGTCCTCAAGCCCCAACTATTGACAATCTAGATTAATGACTTGGATACAGGAATAGAAGGTACTATAGCTAGATTTGCAGATGACCCTAAAATAGGTGGGAAAGGAAGTTGCAATAAAGAAACAAGAAATTTACAATTGAGTATGGATAGGTTAGGTGAATGGGCCAATTAATTAATAACAGATTGAAGGATTGTGGAGAGTAGGCAAGAAAGTGGAATTGAGATCAGCCATAATCATACTGAATGGCTTGGCAGGTTCAAGGGCTAAATTGCTTAATCCTGGTCCGAGTTCTATGTTCTTACTTGTTACTAAGTTCTTACTATGTTATTTTCTTAGAATAATGTTAGACTGCAACACGTCGCAGGCAGATTGTAGGAATTAACAAATTAATGAAATTTACTGCAGAGAAATGTGAAGTGGTACATTTTGTTAGGAAGACTGAGAATAAGCAATAAATATTAAAGGATCCAATTAAGTAGAGGATGCAAGAGCAGAGGGACTTGGCTGCATTTGCGCAAAAAATTGTTGAAGGTGGCAGGGCTGTTTGAGCAAGCAGTTAATAAGGCATAATGGATCCTAGATTTTACATTGGAGGCATAGAATATAAAGCAAGGAGGTTTAAGTGAATCTTTCTAAAACACTGGTCCAGTGTCAACTGGAATATCATGATCAATTGTGTGCGCGCATGTTCAAATGTTGTTTTCAAAAGGGAATGGGACAAATACCTAGCGAGTAGTGCTTACATAAAGCTGGCATGGACATGACGGGCTGAATGGCCTGTGTCTTTCTGTAATCATTCTGTGGTTCATGCCATTGCAAAATAATACTGCAAAATACTTATAAATGTAGAACTTTATATGTCACATGCAATATTGTAAAGTATGATAATAAAATGGAAGTCACTGTTCTAAAACACAAAAAATTAAAATGACACCAACCTCTGAAAAAGAATTCCGTTGAGCTTGTAAGCTCACTTTGACCACTTCAAAAGGGTTGACAACAACACCTTCGGTAAGTCCAGATCCAAGTCCAGCAACTGTAAAAATCTGAAAAGTTGTTAAATAGTACATTGGTTAAAAAAATACAATACAATATTCCTTGAAATTAAATTTTGGTTTTGGCTTAGTGGCAGTACTCTTTTTTTGATTCAGGTGATCATTGACTCAAATCCCACTTCACAATCTTGAATGCAGACACTATTACTGTACAGGGACATTACACTGGAAGACTGTGTTGTCTTTTGGATAAGACAAATTAGACTTCCAGCCACACATGGGAGAATGTGGAACAAAGAAATGCAGAGCCAGAGTATGAGACTTCTCTCAGCTTCATCCTTATTATGCTTCCCCATACTGTCAATCACTTCTCTCATCCTCCAACTGCTCATCTGTGTCCCAATGGACGTCCTCTTTCTTAAGCACTTCCCATTGTCTCACAGAATTTGCTATGGTCGTATAACCCAACATTTAAAACCTCTTCATCGATATTGCAGTCACCAAGCATGTGCCTACTGTTTCCAGATAAATAAGGTCCAAGCTCCAATATGAAGTCAATCTACAAAAGGTAAGGCTTGCCCACCCATTTTGAAGTATGTATTGTTCACGTCAGTTAATCTGGGCAAACAGTGTGAATCAATTTCATGCTGTTGCATCTATAATAATATTTAGGAAGGTTTTCCCATTAACCAAATATCACACATTTGGGTTAAGGAATTTGCAGCTGAATTGACCTCTTCCTTACACAGATCCCAAAATCTCAAGTAACACCACAATGCTCCCTCATTCTGCTGTCATGTGACAATCCAGATAACTGACTAACTGGCTATATTTCCAAAAGTTGAGAGTGTGGTGCTGGAAAAGAATGATGATGAAGGGCTTATGCCCGAAACATCGATTCTCCTGCTCCTCAGATGCTGCCTGACCTGGTGTACTTTTCCAGCACCACACTTTCAACTCTGATGTCCAGCGTCTGCAATCCTCACTTTCTCCTATATTTGCAAAAGTCTTAAGTTTAAATAATTTGAGCACATTCCTCAATTCCTTAATATTTCACTAATTCCCTTACCTAATAAATATATTTCATATTCACCCCACTTCATCTACTTCAAAGTGGATTTTAAAACATTTTAAATTATTTTCTGGGGAAATATACATATTGCTTATTCTAAATTGTCCTGAGACCATAAGGTTTACCAACATAGAATGAGGGTGATAAGTAAATGTAGACCAGAGCAGGTAGTGAGATGTATCCTTATCTGAAGAAAACAAAAGAAACAATTGGACTTTTACAGTAGCTTTAACCATTACCTCCTTAATGAAAAAGTTATTGAATTTAATTTCACAACTTGCTGAGGTGAAATTTGAACTCGGAATCTCTAAACTATTACCATAAGTAGTAGCGTACTTTAGCTCAGTCTTTTCCTAGGGTTAATAGTTCCCTTGTACATGAGAGGACAATGATTAGTTTTTTTGTACACTTGATTAAGGTTCATTTCTCATGGTTAATTGGGACTGATTACAACTTAAGAATTGGAGAGGATGATAGAAGGTGATAAGGCATCTGAAACTCTCATAATCATGTACTTTGTGCTAACAGTTCTGAGGAGCAGAATATGATAGATCTGTGCTAGATGGTAGTATACTGAATTATCATGACACCCCCCCATAGACTACTACCATCCAAAGGCACATTGCATAAAATAGGCACTTGGGTGACACATGTTCCTGAAAGGTCCAGCAAATAGAGGGTTGCGACTATCATGAGGTGTTTATGAAATGGTATTGGCAAGCTTTAATGTTTGATAAATGTTCAAGATGATGGCAAAGAATGTGAGGTCCATGAACTGGCAGAATAGAAGTGTGGAAATTAAGAAAGCATTGTGCAAATTCTATTATTGGTTCTGCAAGTGACTTTTATTTGAAAACAATCACATAGTAGAGAACTGTCTGTAACCGATAATTATTGAAGTATATGCAAAAACCGCAGATTGTACTAATTATACAATGTCCGGAGAGCTACAGAAGCGTCTCAAAATACAATTGAAGTAGAAAACCTTATAATTTTGGTGGTGGCAAGGAGAGTAAAGGACAAACTAGTCAAATGGGTAAAACAAAAAATTTAGATATTTAGAAGGAATTTAGAGTTTACTCTGAAGTACCAGATAAGGGACAGCTAGCCTTGTCAAATAGATAGACTTGTGTAAAAAGTTTCTTGCAATGGAGATTACAGATCAAAGTGAGACTAGTTGCTTGTGTTTGAAGAGCAGCTGGATGATGTGTAAGTGTTTCTGAAACTGCATAAAAAGCAAGTGATATGGAACTTTAAACAAATGTGTTCATGATTTGAAGAAAGTTGGTTGCATTCAATACATCAGATTCCACAATATCTTATTTAGGCAAAAAGGGATGCTTTATCTGGCATTTCCTGAAATGTATTCGTGATTTCTCATGAGGTGGTGTCATGGATTTGAGAAATGTGTTCTTATTAAACCTTTAGAGTTGAATCAAAGTTAGAAATCA
This sequence comes from Chiloscyllium plagiosum, assembly GCF_004010195.1. Classification (NCBI taxonomy): domain Eukaryota; kingdom Metazoa; phylum Chordata; class Chondrichthyes; order Orectolobiformes; family Hemiscylliidae; genus Chiloscyllium; species Chiloscyllium plagiosum. The sequence goes on from NC_057719.1 coordinate 57,824,335, forward strand.
AGCTTATGCAAAATGGTTCTGGAATAGTTTTGATACAGCAATCTTAATGAGATATTGTTGCTGCTATCCTGGTTAATTGTGCTAGGACATTAGAGAAAATGATATGCACCTCAAGAAGAAATAGATTCATGTGAAGCTTAATTGGAAATTTTGTGGTGCTAGAAAATCACAGCAGGTCAGGCAGCATCCGAGGAGCAGTAAAATCAACATTCTTTCTAATCTTTGATTCCATTCAGAACGTCGATTCTCCTGCACCTCAGATGCTGCTTGACCTGCTGTGATTTTCCAGCGCCACACGTTTCGACTCTGATCTCCAGCATCCACAGTCGCCACTTTCTCCCTGTGAAACTTGATTGGTTAGTTGAATTGGTTTTGCACCCATATAAGCAAGACAAGATGCAAGTTTTGATGTATTGAAACAAAGTACCATGATTAAACACTCAAATTGTGAATGTTTTAAGGGAAAATCATTTTTCATTCTGCACTGAATATGGACAAATACATGTTTAAGTGTTCATCCACAGGTGAATAAAAAAACGTGAAGTTAGTTATTTTTAGTGATGCGTCTTATGTCAGTCTTCCTGATAAGTGTTTGAGTGTCATAACATTTTGTGGGTGAAAATAGATAATGTTCCCCTTTACTCTGGGTAGTTAAGAAACTTTTTAAAGATTGTTAGAAGTGCTTTAACTGTAGTGTTGGGTGATTTAATACTGGAAAGGTCGAAAAAAATCCCTTCATCCAATCAAGGAAGCTTTTGTGTCTTCTGACAGGAAAGGTAAAAAAGATAGCAAATCGAATTGCGGAACACAAGAAAGGGAGGACAACAGTCAATTATATAAGAGACGATGTAAGAGGCAAGGATACATGAAAAGAAAATTCTCCTAAATTTAATCTGCACTAAGATTATGAAGCAATCTGAACAGGCATATTTGATAGTGGTAATTTGAGGATAACTTTCCCTTCTATGAACTGAAATGGAAAAGGAAATGAAAAGAATGTATGACTATATGTGTGGTGTCAGCAAGAAGGATTCTACTTTCTCGGGCACCGTTACAAGTTCTGAGTCAACTGGCAATAAACTTCATTTGGTTACATTGAAACAGCCAGGTTTCTGAAGTATTGGTCGAATAATTAAATAGAGAAAGAATTAAAATTAAAAGTGTCATGGTGGGAGTGAGGATGGCGACCTAGTTAGAAAAGTAAAACCAGCGAGAATCATTAATAAGACAGGAGAGTCGGTTTGAATAATGTACCACAGAAAACAAGTTAGCAAAAAGATATGATGTAAAGAAATAAAAGCAAATGGCTTAATTATGAAATGAAAAGACATGCATAGGCTGATGGCAACAGACAATGGGAGAGGAGTTATGTTTGAATAAAGGTTTTAAAAAACTAAAATGAATATATCACAATTTACAGTGTGGGAAATAAACTGTGGAAACTGGAAGCAATTAATTGCATGGAAAGATCCAGACGTAATAACATTCACAGAAGTCTGGCAGCAAACTACACAAACATAAACATGCAATAGTATATAATGAAACAAATTTTGTTCTCAGCAGTAAATGATTGTGCTCAATCATTCATTACACAGGCACACAGACGACTCGAAGGGACCAGTTTACTGTAAATCAGAAAGCCAAAATAGCATGGCGCCCTCTACAGTGCACCTGGGACCTGGATGAACAGGACAAGTAACTACATCTCAGTAAAGAATCAGATTGAAGAATTGTCAATGAACAGTAGAGCATTTGAATCAAAAAATTCTCAGTTCAAACTTCAAATACTAAGTTACATCAGGACCAAGTGAAAGTGATGTAGAGAGGAAACAAAAACAATGAGATTCAGAGAGAGGGAAATTGAAGAATCATAAAGGAAAAGAATGTATCACTTTTAAGATTTGGAGATGCCGGTGTTGGACTGATGTGTACAAAGTTAAAAATCACACAACACCAGGTTATAGTCCAACAGGTTTAATTGGAAGCACTAACTTTTGGAGCGCTGCTCCTTCATTGGGTGGTTGTGGAGGACACAATTGTAAGACACAGAATTTATAGCAAAAGTTTACAGTGTGATGTAACTGAAATTATACATTGAAAAATACCTTGATTGTTTGTTGAGTCTTTCATCTGTTTGAATACCATGATAGTTTCGCTTCATTCATATGTAAATCACAAAACTGTAACAATTGGTGTTAGCCAGATAATATGTTGAAGGTGTCAGCCCCCTGTGTCCTCTGTCTGTGTCGTAATATTTAGACTGATTCTAGCCTAAAAAGTGAGTTAACAGAGTCTTACATGAACTCATGCTGTTTTTGAGCAAAGTACAATGTAACACTACAGGTTCACCGCACAAATGTATATGTATATGTTTGCATGTACGTTTGTGTGTGTGTGTGTGTGTGTGTGTGCGCGCGCGCGCTTTTGTGTCTGTCTGTCTGGGGTGGGGGGTTGTGAGTGTGAGAGAGAGTGTATATGTGTGCGTATGTGAGTGTAGAGTGTCTAAGTCTGAGAGTGGGTGCATGTGTGACACTCTACACTAACATACACTCTCTCTCACACTCACAACCCCCCACCCCAGACAGATAGACAGAATCACACACACACACACACACACTGCAGCTAGGAAATGCAAACATGTAATGATAAGATTGGATAATATATGGATAATATCGGCAAAATACATGTATACAATTGGATGATATGGCCATATGTGAAAACTTGAAACGTTGGCCATTCAAACACAGCTGAGTAGAAATTTGGGTGAGTTCATGTGGAAACCTTTGACTAGAAACTTATTATCTGTCAAAATGGTACGAAACTTCTGTTCTTATCGTGGAGTCATTAGGTCATAGAGCACTGAAACAGACCCTTTGGTCCAAGTCGTCCATGCCGACCAAAGTTTTGCAAACTAAACTAGACCCGCTTACCTGCATGTGACCCATATCCCTCTAAACCCTTCCTATTCATGTACCTGTCCAAATGTCTTTTAAATGTTGTAACTGTACCCACATCCACCACTTCCCCTGGCAATTTATTCCACATACAAACCACCTTCTGAGTGAATAAGTTGCCCCTCAGCTCCCTTTTAAACCTTTCTCCTCTCACCTTAAAAATAGGCCCCCTAGTTTTGAATTCCCCCATCTGAGGGAAAAGACTTTGCTATTCACCTTAACTATGCCCCTCATGATTTTATAAATCTCTATATGTTCCAGTGAAAAAAGTCTTAGCCTGTCCAGCCTCTTCCTATAACTCAAACTCTCCCGTCCTGGCAACATCGTTGAGCTGCACGGCATTTTCTTGATGTGTACATCTCCCATGCATTCACATTTAAACAAGGGAACCTGAGTCTTACCTAGTCAAAGCTGCTAATGCAACTGACCACAATAAGTTATTGGGTGGCAAGTGCCTAATTCACAAGCGTTTGGGCATTCTGAGTGAAATGCAGAGGGAGGTGGTGATTGTTTATCCATTGGAAGAGTCAATAGAGTAAACAGTGGAAATGGGACTACAAGGAAAGACATTTGGCAAGATTCATCTTCAGTGAGCCCACTAGGAAGGAAAATCAACAGAACAAGAAATTGGGCAATTTGGATTACTGCTCTTCAGGAACAGGGGAGGTTTAAAAAAAAACTGGAAACCTTTTACATGTTGATTGGGGGAGGACAATGAAAAGTTGCAACGAATGACACCGAGTTTTGAAAGAGTCGAGGGCACAGCAATGTTCTGATCGTTTTGCAAGCTTTCCTGTTTACTCAGTTGATTCTTTTAGGTGAGTGAATATGTGAATAATCTCAGTACTGCTTGGGCATGTGACAGTATGGCCTGAGTGAGCATGTGAGAAATGGAGATGTAGGCAGACAAGGTGGTCGTGTGTTACATGATATGTCACTAACGTTACACATTCTCATGGAGAACAATCCCACAATGTGAGAGAGAAGTCAAGGACTGCAGTTGACAAAATTGATGCTGCTCAGGTATGCAGAGGAAGAGGCAATGCAGATTGTAGAAGTGGTGGATGAATGGGCTGGAGTGAGGGTGGGAATGGAGGGAGTGGAGAACTGGGTAATCACAGCTGGTGAGGGTGGAATGGCCAAACATAAATGTGAACATCCTCCAACCTGACGCTGGCAAATGGTCACACACAGCGACAAGAAGAAATGTGATGCATTCATGAACTATACAGCTCCTTAATGAGGCTCTTTTCTTCCTCTCTGCAAACCCTCACAATCAGCCCTCAGTCAACAGCAGATACCTGATGAGTGCAGATCTGGAGGATGTCACTGTAGAAGCCCCTGTCACTCAGAGCTCTGCTGGGGCAAGGTCCCTGCTGAGTCTCACACTGAACACAGACCTCTGATCACGGCCACAAAAAACCTGCCAAACACATAACACCAGTTATTGAGAATATGGTGGGGATGCCAGTGTTCATGCACAAAGTTGTATAAGTGACAGAGGAGTCTACACAAGCTATTAATTCTGCCATGCCTCAGTATATGAGTGCATAGCTTCCTCCCATGGACAGGTTCAGGTGAAACACTTGCCCCATATTTGCTCTGAGCTGCATCCGTCACTCGAGCTATGGTCACCTTACAGCAGAGGCTAGCTGAGAGGGGGTTGAGAACTTGGGCATCCCTGAAAGAGCCTTTTCCACTCAGGGAAACAGAGAGGTACCATCAGACACAGACAGGAAGGATAAACATATGCCAGCTACCCCAAGAACTTCCTCTCCAGACATCACCAGGGTGAGTGCACTTTCTTCATCCCCTCTGCCAGCAACTCCATTACACCAGCCAGTGATGCAGTGGAAGATGTCCCTACAGCACTTCAGGAGACTCAAAAGGCCAGAACTCTCAAGATCTCAGCCTTCCAGTGAATGCCTGCCACAGCCAACAAAAGCAACTTGTTAGTGAATGGAAAGCTTTAATCTCAGCTGGGGTTACATGAAGGCATATTGGCATAGGAAAAAGGTTAATACTTTACGAAAGCACAAAAGTGGCACAAGTAAATTTAATATGTTAAATTTGTCACATGAATATTGCGCAATATGTTGACTTCACTTAATTCACACATGCATTGTTGCCATATCTTGGGGCGAGCTGAGTCAGACAGCTAAATTTCAAAGCTCACCTCATGGTTGGTACTCAATGATGGCTACAGGAGTTAGGAGCATTTACTTTAGTGTGGAGTAAATTATGTATGTTTGCATTCAATTACATTCAATGTTCATTTCACCATTTTATAAGGACTATGTCTTTTTAAAAATTGGTGACTCAAATGAGAATGGGTTGCTTCAAAATCCAGTGTTTGATAGAATGACTGCAATTTTGAAAGTGAGTGATGTGATGCCCATGTGAGCACTGTAAACAATTGTTTGAACAAGCAGTAATCAAAGTACGGATTGTGGATGATCCAATGCTTGGGGAGTGTATTGATGCAGCTCTCGTTGTCAACAGGAAACTGATTAGGCTGTGGACTAGTGACAATTAGATATAGAGAGAAAGAAATATAAATATGAGAGAGAGAGAAAGAGAGAGATGCCCAGATCTTCTCCCAGCCCAGAAGCTGTCTGTTCTCTGCAATCAAAAACTCAATTTAAACTTGAAGAAAAGCAGTTTTCTTTCCTGCTGCAGTTGCTGTAAGCTGTGACATTTCAATTCATAAGTCAAGACAATTTAGAAGTGAATCAGCCACTCTGTATTTCTTACGAGTCAGAGAAAAACATCTGAATAACAAGGGGTCTGGCCAACTGAAGAAGAACAATTTCAACATTGGAAAAATCTAAACGAAAATAAGGGAAGTGTTTCAGTTTCACTCAAGGTTCTGCAACGAAGGTGAAAGATCTGAATTTTCAGATATTCAGATTTTCAGACTGACATATGTCCAAGTGCAAAACAGATATCTGGAGGATCAATGCTCATGTGTATAACAATGATCCATTCCTTTCATTCTTCTCAATGGCAGAGAATGCTGTTTCAGATGTAGCTCTGAAACAGGCAATGAAGATCCCACAATGGGACTACGTTCAGATACTTACCTCAATCTTGAGGCAAATTGAATATGTATGAGGGTATCCTATACATCCCTTGCACATGTCCCCATGGCCCTGGGACTCAGGTTCATGTCATTCATTGTCATCTTGGGAGAAGGCTTACTTCTTTCATGTATCCTATTGTAACAGCTCTCCATGTTATAAATAGCCAAGTTGTGCAGTTTACAGCAGACCATAATTATTCATGTTACTCTAATTTATGCAAATATCAGAGCCCGTGCACACTGAGGATAGTAAACATATACCATTGATGTGCTGATGCTTTGTTCATTGATGGTTCCAGTGGAGGCATTTGCTGCATTAGATTGCTTTTCTGCTGCACAGTCAGGATACCTTATGTGTGTGACCAACCAGGCTCTGTGGGAAAAGCCTGTGACATCCAAGTTCCAGCAATCAAAAGGGCTCAAAGTTTTGAGACTTGTGAATTGTGTAAAATGAATGAGTCATGAGAACTTTCTGGAACCAAGCACAGACATGAACGATTCTTTGCCTGTGGTAGCAGACCAGTTGCATGTTTAAAAACTGAAAACCATTGTTTCACAAATGCTTTGAACTGATTCCAGGCAGCTGTAATGGTCACGAGTGCACTTGCTGACCTCTTGCCCTCTAGGAAAACAGTGATGGCTCCAAGTCCCAATGTGCTTATCCACATCAGTGGATAAATTATTCACACAACAAAAGATGGCATAGGTCACCTGTTTATACACCATATGGGGAAACCTGTGAAATGCCACACATCATCTATGAAGTCCTGGAAACCACTGGCATACATTGAGCAACACCAGTCATCCTGAAGCTCACTGGCATGGGGTTCCCACCAAATCCATAGGCCAAAGGCCTTGTTTCAGGACCATCATATCTCTAAGACTGTTTTCCAGGATACCCTCAGTTGTCTCTGGCATTGCCTCATGAACATTTGTAGATAGTTAGTTCTAGTTCTGAAGATGTGGTGATGTGCTTGTGTCTGCTTATAATGCCTTATTAGAATTCTTCCTGAACAATAAGGCTTTTGAATCTACCCAGGGGTAACTTTCACTATTGGTTTGCAGTAATGGTAGAGAAAGAATCACCTTCCACCTGGAACTAGTCAGCCCCCAACTTTTTGACTTTGAGTCCATTATTCCTGACCCTCCAAACATCATTGAGTGCTTTGAAATCTCCCATCATAATTTTTATGCTGTGACAAGCAACAGTAATCAGGCCATCTCTCCATCTTGATCCTACCCCAAAGACATCTCCTCTGATCCTAGACCCTCTGCCCGGCATCCTAGACATACTTTTGCAATGCATGGATCTTCAATAGTCCTATGAGTCCTTGCAGCATTCCTACTTCTCCTGGATTGTACTGACCTTCCTCCATAATTGTGAATTTCCCGATGATAGGGTCCTCCTGTTGATATCTAGGTCCTGATGTTGAAAAGCACTTTAGGCCCCTCATTTCACTTTGGTGACTACCAATAACTATCCTCTCCTCTGACGATAACAAAACAATGCTTCCAAATCAAAAACCCACGCCTTGCCTTGACTATCTCATTCCAATTTAAGCCATGGACACTTCCTTGTTTAATTATCTGACAATCCTCTTCATGGTCCAATGCCTCCCTTTGATTACCTTTTGACCCCCTCTTTGCCGAATGCAAACATCTTCCCTCAACACTCTTCCCCAATTCATCAATGCTCCTGGCACTGAATCTCAACTGACAGTCTCCTGCTCCAGGCCTCTGTGCTGCAGATTTCCACAAAAGCAACTGCTTTAGTCAATCAAAATGGACAAACTCAACTGAGACATGCTATTTTTAAATGATAGGGAAAGTGCATGGTGCTATGAATTTTCCATGTGGTGTTGATGGAATCTTGAAGTTAAGACTCAATTTCAAAAGGTTTTAAGATAATCATGAGATGCAAATATATTGAAAATAGGAAAGTGCCATTACCTCATGGCATGAGGTCACATCTGTAGCTGCAATGCCATTGACTTAAACTCTAACCCACCATCAAGAAGCCAATCCTCCTTAAATAAATCACCCTGCCAACAAAAAATCCCAAGCCTATAGGCCCCACTAAATATTGCCTTGTAAAAGTAGATTAAACTGGATATCTTATCTTGTCCACTAAATAATTTCTGCTTTGGTTGTGTTGGATCACAGACTAATAGTCAAATTTGATCAATTTTTACATGTGTGGTTAACCATGTAATAATGACAGATAAACTGCTTTTATCTGCTTTGATTGAGGGACAGATGTTTTGGAAATAGCTCCTCTGATCTTCTTTGAATTGTGCCAACTACCTGAACAGACAGATGGGTCCTTGATTTAATATCTCATCTGAAAGACAGCACATCCAACAGTGGTCATTTGGTACAGCACCGAAGTACTTTATGTACTGTATCTCCTGCCAAAGGCACTGGAATAGGAAGTGTAGTGCCACTGATGACATCACTTTGTACCCATACTACATTGAAAGAAGAAGTTCATGCCAGGCTTATCATTGTTGGGCATTTGTTTTGTCACTTGCTTGCTATCCTGCTCACCATCTCATTCTCTGCTTTACCCACCTTGCTTGTTGCCATACTTGCCACTACATTAATCACCACTGCACTTTCTCACTTCTCTGTTCACCACTTTTCTTGCTACCCCAATCACATCTTACTTGCTGTACCTCTTCACCTCAATACATGCTGCCCCCCCCCCCACTCGCTATGGAGTCGGAACAAGGTGAGTAGTGAACGGGGGCTGAGAGACGTGGCAAAAGAGGAGCTGGGAATTGGGCAGCAATTCGCAAAATCATTGAAGTTTGATAAAGAAAACTACCAGCAGTGTGGCTAGCAATGATGTCTCAGGCACTGTCACTGCATGTGTGGCAAGTACATCGTCTGTAGTTGCATAGAGGTAAATATAGGCAACTTAAACCAAAACCTTCTCATTGGGATGTGTGAGTGCTACTAAGTGAGTTATAGTTGAGACAAAATGGCTTATAATTTTGTACATACCAGTGCAGAGGTATTAACTCAGCAATTTTATCTGAAGGAATGAAGATCAGATTTAAATTTCATGAGTTGTAGTCACTTATTTTATCATTCATTCTTAATTTACACATAACATTTAAACATTCCTGCAGCAATATACTCTTGTATTCCTGTAACTTTGTGAGGCCCCTTCAGACTATGATACATGCCCTGGGTGCTTAAAAAACAGAACCTTTTTTCTGAAAGCCTGCACACAAACCTAGTGATTGATCAGTCAGCAATCTTACTACAAAACAATTTGGCTTTGTGCCATGACTTAGCTGCTGAGCAGGTTTTCCCATAAAATTTCTCCTCACCTAACTCTGTTCAGCACCTATGTACACACCCACAGGTAAACAGGAAGATGAAAGCAGGAATGCAAGAAACAAAGATACTAATCCCAGTACTGAGTGACAACTCATGAGCAAACCTACAGTGAAATAAATCCAGCAGACAACATTTTACTGGACTATTACAAAACTTAACAGTATACAGAGATTTGGTTGACCTGAAAGTAACTTAAATAACATGAAAATGTCTTTAATTGAAGTCTTTAGAAGGGAAATGACATTTAACTAATAATAACAAAGGGATTTAAATGAAACCATGTGTTGCGTCAAAGAACCATTTATTGTTGAACACTGTAACAATAAATTATTCACATTTGTGTCAACATCTTTAGGGAAATGCCTATTAATAAAATGTTTATCACTACCTTAACTGGATGTATTAATAATAGAAAGAACTGCAATCTGTGTACTTACCACACCAGAAGGCAATGAGGCATAACTTAATATCTTCTTGTATTGTTCAAAAGTTAGAAACTGGAAACCAAATCATAAGGACATAACCATCAGTTTGAGAAACTTGACTGAGCTCTTTGGATCTCTTACCTTTCTTAAAAAAATCATAATATCTAGCTCATGACTAAAATAAGATGTAAGTATAATAAGTCAAATACACAATGTGAAATCTCTCACAATAAATAAATAGTATTTCACAAATGCCATATTTTCAAAAACATATATACAACATACATAGCAGATGCAATTTGTTGTGGGTCTTTAGTAATGCACTAAAAAATGAACAATTAGCTTGAAAAATATAAACAAGAGGTAATTGCATGTCTTCATCTAAAAAGGAAGCAATTAGTGTCAATATTTAATAGCCACTTTCTCACAAACAGAATGCAATTCAGTCACATATTCAGTTAACATCGTTTAAAAGAAACTTCAACTTAAAATCCATCCATTTATATTGTTGGCCAACTCGAGGTATTCAGACTGGCAGGCACAAAGGCATGTTAAGCAGTTAAAATAAAAACATAAGCTCTGCATTTTCCACCCATAGTCACTGAATAGACAGAACATCCAGAGTGAGTAAAAGACATTTGCCTACTTAAGCTTTTTATTCTATCTGAGCTCTTTCCTCTCATGCTTCTCAATCTATTCTTTCCACATCAGCAGTGCTTTCCATTCGACATTTCTCAATTCCTTTTTCTCAACAAATATTGATTCAGCTGCCTTTTAAAGGTGTCGATTGACTTTAAGTCATTAATAACTGGACTAGTGTTAATTCGTAAAAGGATTCACAGGCTGATTAATAGCTTGACAGAATCTGTGACGTGGCTCTCAGACAGAGTTCATCTGAATTTTATTAGCAAATTGCCATTTTTTTGTGGAAAACTGTAGTAAACAAAAGTCATTGACAGAGAAAGCAGAATGGAATTCCACAAGGCAGTGTGCTAGCAGTAATGTTGTTAATTATTCCGATGACAAATCCATCCACTCTGGTATGAGAAAATTCCTATATGCAGCTGATTTTCTGTAATGGCTTTAAGCAGACTTCTCCAGGTTGGAGGGTTTGAGCTATAGGGAGAGGCTGAATAGGTTGGGGCTGTTTTCCCTGGAGCATCAAAAGATGAAGGGTTACCTTATAGAGATTTATAAAAGCATGAGGGGCATGGATAGGGTAAATAGTCAAGGTCTTTTCCCTGGGGTGGGGAAGTTAGAGGGTGAGAAAAAATTTAAAAGGGATCTAAGGGGGCAACCTTTTCACACAGACAGTGGTGCATGTATGGATTGAGCTGCCAGAGGAAGTGATGGAGGCTGGTATTACAACATTTAAAAGGCATCTGAATTTGAAGGATTTACAGGAATATGGGCCAAATGCTGGCAAATAGGAATAGATCAATTTAGGATATCTGGTCAGCATGGATGAGTTGGACTGAAGGGTCTGTTTCCGTGCTGTACATCTCTATGACTCTGTTGAGGAAACCCTGACTGATGTCTGGCTGACCTGACACAATTCTATATCACGAATGTCTATTGACATTATGGGTCAGTTGATAAGTTGCATAATCAGAGCCAGTGAGCTAGACATAATCAAAATGTACAACAAACAGTCCACTATACAACAAAATTAGGGCCAATCCAATCAAAAGCATAGGTCCACATGTTCAATTTAAGATTAGAAAAGCCAAATAGAAATTATATTGAGAGGTATGGGAAAGGTACCTCATTATTGCTTCAATCCATCTACCCAGAAGACCACAAGACATAGCTAAAGTTGGAGCTAGGAACAGTATCCCACAAAATTGGACAAACTCAAGCGGGGAAGTGATCCAAACAATATCAAGTCTACAGCTCTGGGTCTCTTCCTCTGCTACTAATTACTTATGTATTGCATAAAACATGTAAAGAAATTGAACTCAGTTTTTAATTCTGTACCTAAAGCCTACCAAAATAGATAATCCATCAACTGTTAGGTAATGCCATTCAACACACACACAAAGAGCAGACACAGCTGTAAGGAAAAGATAATCTAATGATCTTTATCCCAGCATCATTCTGCTCTGCAACTAGCTGCAATCTGTCAACCTTCTTAACTCAGGTGTAAAGCAGTGTAAACCCTTCTACCATGTGCATTGATCATATCTATAGAGTGAGCTATGTAATTCTGTATACTTAATTCAAGGGCCACAGAAACATAGAAACAAGGAGGAGTTATGATCATGGCTGATCCTCTAATCTCAATGCAATATTCCTGCTTTCTCCCCATACTCCTTAATGCCTTTAAAATCTAAAAATATATCATTGACTTCCTTGAATATACTCATGAATTTGGAAACCATAGCCTTTCGTGATGGAGAATTCCCTACTCCTACTGTAGGTCACTCCCCCTTCAGTGAAGAACTTTCTTGTCAACTCAGTCCTAAATGACCTACCCCATATCCTGAAACTGTTTTTGAATTCCCATTTTTGAATTCCCAACCCAGGAAAATATTCTCCCTGTAAATGGTGTGTCCAGATCTGTTAGAATTTTATATCCCCACTACATTTACTAAACTTTAGTGAATACAGGCTCAGTTGAACCAATTTCTCCTCATACGATAGACCTGCCATCCTCAGTATCAACCTAGTGAACCTGTGCTATACACACTCTACAGTGTATTCTTCCTTAGGTATGGAGACCAAAACTGCACAGAATACTTTAGGCATGATCTCACCCAGGCCATATATAACTACAGTGAAGCACCCCTACCTTTGAATTCAAATCCTCTTGTAATGAAGGCCAATATTTTATTTGCCTTCCTAATTGCTTGCTGCACCTGTCTACCTTCATGACTGGTATATGAGGACATCCAGAGCTCCTTTGCAAATCCACATTTTCCAACACATCACCAGTGAAACAGTACTCTGCCCTTCTGTCTTTCATATGAAGTGTACAATTTAGCCATGTTGCACTGCATCTTCCTTATGTTTGGCTACTCACTCAACTTTGACTTTACCTGGTGAATGAGCAGCGCTCTGAAAGCTTGTGATTTCAAATAAACCTGTTGGACTATAACCTGGTGTTGCATGACTTCTGACTTTGTCAACCCTAGTCCAACACTGGCAACTCCACATCATCAATTCATATCAATATATTATCCCTATACTATATGCCTTAATGCTGCACAATAAGTTCTTATTAATGACCTTATCAAAAGTCAAATTCAAATAAAGCACATCCATTGGTTCTTCCATATTTATTCTACTAGTTATATCCTCAAAAACTCCAGTGGGTTTATTAAGCATAATTTTCCTTTCATAACCAATGCTGGCCTTGTCCAATCCTGTAAATAATTTTCCAGTCCTTTGCTATTATGTTTTTTATGATCGACTAACATTTTTCCTATTAATAATGTGATTATTAATTCTCTGTCTTTTCTCTCCTGAACTTTTTAAATTCGTGGGGTTATATTTGCCATCTTCCAATCTGCACAACTACTGCAGAATCTATACAATTTTGGAAAATGACTGCCAATGCACTCAATATTCCTTTAGCATTCTGGGATGTAGATTATCAGGCTCTGGTGATTTGTCAGCCTTTAATGCACTATTTTCTTACTAATACTGATTTCCTCAACTCTGCTCTTTCACAAACATTTCTGGGAGGGTATTTGTGCTCTCTTTTGTGAATGCTTACTAACATATGTGTTTAATTTTCTGCCATTTCTTTGTTCCCCATTATAATTTCACAGTCAGTTTTTATATTCCCTGCAATTTTACTCATGTATTTTACTTTAACCCTCTTGGTCAAGCTTTCTGTCCTCTTCTGCTGAATTCTAAACTGCTCCCAATTTTCAGGCTTGCTGCTTTTTCTGGTAATTTTATATGCCTCCTGTTTGGATCTAACACTAGCCCTAATTTCTTTTGCAAGCTATAGTTCAGCCACCTTTTCTCTTTTTTGTGTTAGGTAAGAATAAATAATTGCTGTAATTCATATATACATTCTGCCAACCCTTTTAAGACGGTTCCCCAATCCATCCTTGCCAATTCATATCTCAGACCTTCATAGTTCCCTTTATTTAGATCCTCCCAGGAGGAGTCTCTGCACTATGGCTAATTTTCAGGTCACTTATGCATTGGTTTTACTCATTCAAAACAATATTTCAATGAACGAACAGTCAATCCATGGACCAGGTTGGGGAGAAATCAGAAGTAATTACTTCAAATGCAAGTTAGATATATTTCATTAATGCATGTTAAAATTACATCTGATTGCATCATGCACACTATAAAGATCTGCAATCCTGGGTGCATGACTGAACTATCCATATTTTAGTAGCTAACTACAAGCAGCAGCAGCAAACATTCCTGCTACCCACAATACTCCTATTTCGTTCTCATCTTATCTGTAAATACTCATCATGGGAACATACTAAAAAAACAGCCACTTTGGTATTTACCTCCACTATCAACTGAATTGCTTGACTACATGTTAAAAAAATCTTGTTTTTTTTTCCAACAGAAGTAAAACAATATATGTCATAACTGGAGTGTTTGATAGTACAAGGAGTTTGTTATGTTCATTGGACACGATGATGGAAAGAAAATCATTTGGGATGTTTAACAGTTGATCAATCTGAATCCTTCAAAACTGAAATTGCTTCCCAAAGTGACACACTAACATAGAAAGTGAATTGCCAATACTTACTATTTACAAATAAATAAATACAACTCCAGTAGAGACAGCCAGACTTGGGCAACTGGTTAGTACCACTGAACTGCCCAGCTCTATTTCACAGGATTATTTCTTTCCTCAAGCATCAGTAAAAACGCATACTAGAGTTTGTGCATGTGTCCAAGTTTACTTTTCTAATATAATGAATTAATTCTAGTTAAAATTTAGCAATTGAGATTTCAAATTACAATTGGTAAAGAAACATTATTCTAAGTTCCATTATCTTCCAGTAGAAATTCCAGCACAGTTAACACATATACATATGGACTATTTCTTAGCTGAGGGGATGTCTGACTTTCCAGAGTCTCATTCACGAGACAAAAGATGTTAATCAGTGACTTTGCTGATCCATAATAGTCTTCAATCCTGGGGACACATTTCTACTATTCACTTTGCAACTGTGATAATGAGTGAAAAGTACACAATGCAGGAAGGAATGTATCATGTTACAACTTCTGGTTAACTTGTGGCCTGCCAAAAGGCCATTTCCCGAGCAGTTTTTTTTTTAGCAGTCACAGTTTACCATTGCCTACCATTCTCAGGGGAAGGAAAAGGAGGCAGGTCACAATTCCAAATCAGCTGGAACTGAAATCAAACCCATGTTGTTGGCATTATTCTGAACAACATGTTAGCTATCTTGCCAGACTAATATAAAACAAAGAACAAGGGATGCTGGAGCTCTGAAACAGATTGGCTTGTTCGAAGGTCTGCTGCAGTTCTCTGAAACTTCATTCAAGTTGTATTAAAGGATCATAAGCCCTCCAGGTCTCAACCCGCCATTATCTTCCTCTTCCCAACTCCAGTCCTAACGTCCTTACCCTGCTTATCAGACCCAAGCTTATCTCATGCTCTGAATGCTCTCATGTGACTTTATTTGCCCATGTACCCTCCATGATCGTTTGCATCCTCCATGTCCACTAATCTAGTATTCACCGCAGAACCAATGAGCCCGGTATAACAATGCCAAAATTTGAAGTGATTTGGAAGTGTCAGTGTTGGACTGGGGTGGACAAAGTTAAAAATCACACAACATAGTGCAACAGATTTATTTGGAAGCACTAGCTTTCGAAGTGCTAACTCTTCATCAGGTGGTTGTGGAACATGACCATATAACACAGAATTTATAGCCAAAGGGTTACAGTGTCATGGAGATGTAATGATATTAAACAACTTTAGTTAAAGATCACACAACACCAGGTTACAGTTCTTAAACAAATTTAGATTAAGTCTTCCATCATTTAGAATGGGGTATGGCGGTTTAGGTTCTTTAATATGTAAACCTCAGAATTACATTCTCAAGGTGGCATCAACTTATCTAATAATAGGTGTCATGTCAGCTCAGACAATGTATTGAATGTGTGAAGGTAAAGTCTGTACCAATGTTGAGTCAATTCTATTTCTAAAGTGAGGTTTACAGAATCTTACGTGGATTTATGCAGTTTTTGGGCAAAATAAAATGTAATACTGCAAATACAAATTATTATTTGACATATTATTAGACAAGCTGACACCACCTTGAGAATGTATGCAAATGCAATGTTCCATTTGCCTTCCTTATTAACTGCTGATCTTGGATGCTAGATTTTTTATGATTCAGGCACAAGCACTCCCAAATCCCTCTGTTCTATAACTTTTGCAGCTTTTCACCATTTAAATAATATTTGGCCCCTCTATTCTTCCTGCCAAAGTGTAAAATCTCATATTTCCTTACATTAAATTCCATTTGTGAAGTTTTTGCCCAGTCATTTAATCTGGGTATATTTGCTGATGATTACACAATATATATGACCATTCATGACATGAAGCAGTCCACGTCCATGTCCAAAAACATCAAGACCTGGATATAATTCAGATTTGGGCTGACAAGAAGCAAATAACATTTGCCTCAGACAAGTGGTAGGCAATGATCATCTCTAATCTAACCTTCACTCCTTGACATTCAATCACTCCTTGGCATCACTATCACGGGATTCTCGCCCTATTACTATCTTGGGGGTTACTGTTGACTAAACACTGAACTAAAACAGCCACATAAATACACTGCCTATAAGATCAGGTCAGAGACGTGAGATCCCCCTGTCTCCTCGAAGATTGTCCTTCATTTCCAAAGCCAAGCTAGGAGTGCAATTAATTACTCTCCACCATCTTGGATTGTGCAGCTGCAACAACATTCAAGAAGTTTGACACCATTTGGGACAATGCAGCCTATTTGTTTCACACATCATTCGCCATTCATTCCCTTCACTACCAATGCACAATGGCAGCATTGTGTACCATCAACAAGATGTACTGCAGTAACTCACCAAGGCTCATCTGACAGCATTTTTCAGACTCCCGACATTTACTGCCAGAAGAAATATGTCAGCAAAATCATGGGAACACTGCCACCTGCAATTTCTCTTCCAAGCTACATATCAACTTGACTTGGAACTAAAATAACACAAAGAACTGTGGATGCTGGAGGTACAAACAAACAGAAACATAAATTGCTTGGAAAACTCAGCAGGTCTGGCAGTATCTGTGGAGAGAAAACAGAGTTAACATTTTGAGTCCAGTGACCCTTCTTAGAACTCCCTACCTAAAAGCACTGTGGGTGTTCTTATACTCCAAGGACTGCAGCTTACCACTATGAATGGAGAATAAAGATTAGCCTAATTAGCAAAAGGCAGATATCATAAACAAATAAAAAAGTTAGGCTTATTAGCAGAAGAAGGAGGCTTATGTGTTGATGAGGCAAAAATGGTTCAGATGAGGCGATGGAGAGTTACAGATCAGCTAGGAAGGATTTAAAGAGAGAGTTAAGAAGAGCAAAGAGAGGACACGAGCAGTCTTTAGCAAATAGAATAAAAGAGAACCCTAAAGCTATCTATAGGTATGTGAGGAATAAAAGGATGACTAGGGTAGGAATAGGGCCAGTCAAAGACAGAAGTGGGAAGTTGAGTGTGGATCCTGTGGAGATCGGAGAGGTGCTAAAAGAACATTTCTCATTGGTTTTCATTCAGGAGAAGGAGAATATTGTAGAGGAGAAGAATGAGAGATGAAATATTAGACTAGAAAGGATCGAGGTTAGTTAGCAACAGGTGTTATCAATTCTAGAAGAAGTAAATGTAGACAAGTCCCCTGGGCCGGATGGGATTTATCTGAGGATTCTCTGGGAAGCTAGGGAGGAGATAGCTGAGCCTTTAGCTTTGATATTTGAGTCATCATTGTCCAGAGGATTAGAGGATTGCAAATGTTGTGCCCTTGTTCAAGAAGGGCAGTAGAGATGACCCAGATAATTATAGATCAGTGAGCCTTACTTCTGTTGTAGGAAAGGTTTTGGAAAGGATTATAAGAGATAAGATTTATAATTATCTAGCAAACAACAATTTGATTTCAGATAGTCAACACGGTTTTGTCAAAGGCAGATCGTTTCTCATAAACCTCATTGAGTTTTTTGAGAAGGTGATCAAGCATGTGGATGAGGGTAGAGCAGTTGACATGGTATACATGGATTTCAGTAAAGCCTTTGATAAGGTTCCGTATGGTAGGCTGTTGGAGAAAATGCAAAGGCATGGGATTGAAGGTGATTTAGCAGTTTGGATTAGAAAGAAGGATCTGTTTTGGGACCACTACTGTTTGTCATTTCTATAAATGACTTAGACGTAGGCATTGGTGGATGGATTAATAAATTTGCAGGTGACGCTAAAGTCAGTAGAGTAGTGGACAGTTTGGAAGAATGTTATAGGTTGCAGGGGAACTTGGATAAACTGTAGAATTGGGCTGAGAGGTGGTAAATGGAGTTCAATGCAGATAAATGCAAGATGACGCACTTTGGGAAGAATAACAGGAAGGCAGAGTACTGGGTCAATGGAAAGATTCTTGGTAGTGTGGATGTGCAGAGGGATCTTGGAATCCATGTACATAGATCCCTGAATGGTGCCACCCAGGTTGATAGTGCTGTTAAGAAGGCATATGGTGTGTCAGATTTCATTGGGAGAGGGATTGAGTTCCGGAGCCGCAATATCATGCTGCAACTATACAAAACGCTAGTGCGGCCTCACTTGGAATATTGCGTACAGTTCAGGTCGCCATATTTCGGGAAGGATGTGGAAGCATTGGAAAAGGTGCAGACGAGATTTACCAGGATGTTGGATCAGTGGTGCTGGAAGAGCACAGCAATTCAGGCAGCATCCGAGGACAGGCATGTTGCCTAGTCTGGAGGGAAGGTCTTATGAGGAAAGGCTGAGAGA
>NC_057719.1:57843178-57845977 GCF_004010195.1 Chiloscyllium plagiosum
GGAAAAGGTGCAGACGAGATTTACCAGGATGTTGCCTAGTCTGGAGGGAAGGTCTTATGAGGAAAGGCTGAGAGATTTGGGTCTGTTTTCATTGGAAAGAAGAAGGCTAAGGGGAGATTTGATAAAGACATAAAAGATGATCAGAGGATTAGATAGAGTAGACAGTAAAAGTCTTTTTCCTGGGATGATGAGGCTAGCTTGTACGAGGGGGCATAACTACAAATTGAGGGGTGATAGATTTAAGACAGATGTCAGAGGCAGGTTCTTTACTCAGAGAGTGGTAAGGGCGTGGAATGTCTTGCTTGCCAATGTAGTCAACTCAGCCACATCAGGGAGATTTAAACAATCCTTGGATAAGCACATGGATGATGACGAGATAGTGTAAGGGGACGAGCTGAGAATAGTTCACAGGTCGGCGGAACATTGAGGGCCGAAGGGCCTGTTTTGCGTTGTATTGTTCTATGTTCTCTCTATATGGATTCTAATATATCCTATGTAAAGTTTATCTTCTATTGTGATTTCTGTTGGTCGGCTGACCAACGGTTGCTCTCAACAGCAAATCATCAAACATTCAGCCTAGGAGTTTCTGCCCATCAGCATAGACTCAGTTATGCTAATAGCCTTTTCTTTTAAGATGTTCTGGGGATTGTATAAGGGTTAAGAGTCTTAAAGTATCCTTTTCTGATCTAATCATGATAATTCATAAGGAGTAGTGAGAGAATAGTTTCAGTTCTCAAATGAATACGACATAACATCTGGGTTCTCCTCTTAGTCTCTGTAACAATGTTTATCATATCAATATAACATCAATATCTTGTTTAAGACAAGAGGCTCTCTCATTAGACTAGGAAATGTTTTTCCTCAACCATGCCAGACCAAGTGAGCCCTGTGGATCCTTACCCTAAAGCAGCACCTGAAGATGGAGCAAGGCTCCGAAAACATGTGGTTTCAAATAAACCCCTTGGACTATAACCTGTTGTGGTGTGATTTTTGACCTTGTTCAACCCAGTTCAGCACCTCTACATCATGGCTAAAAGACGGTGGTGGCAGCAAACCTACCAGAGTGCAGCCATCATGGTGATCAGCAGTGAGGATTGCTCATACAACTGGGGAAGGGATATCTTCCAGAAAAGAATGGATCCCAGTGTATTCAGAATATATTACATTAGCACCACTCCATCACAACCCTGCTGTATGAATGGCAGGAGCTGCTACCTCACAATTTTCATTATGTTACAATCTATAGAAAAGTACATTGCACTTACCTTCACTGCCCTTTTTGGTGTCTCTGCTAGGATGGGTGGTAAGATTCCTTTGTAAAAGCCAAGAATCCTAAAATGAGAAAAAGACATATTTCTTCTCAAAGTTTCAAATAATACAATGTAACTCGATGTTAGCAGTATTATTCTGTGATTTACTAACCTGAGTTTCTGACAACAACATTAATTTTTTTGCTACCTTATAATTGTAGAAATCTCCATGACCAGTTTGATGAAAATCCACAATTGTTATAACTTATTACAGCAGGCAATGGTTAGAAATTATTTTCCTATCTTCCCAACAAAGCAAATTGTGCAACATAAATCAGTTTCTAAGGTAAGTTAAATTTTATGTTTTGAGAGATGCTTCCTTCAGTGTCTACATTTGTTTTAATCTCTCAAAAGTGATTAGAAGTAAAGGTAAGGGAAAAGGAGTTTAGTGAAGTAGTTTGTATTTCAGAAAACAATGCACAGTTTATCTTTTCTCTCAAGGATGTACCTTGATTACTGGGCAGTTTTGGCAGAGAGGTCGACCTTGGTATGTGGTTCAGACATATTCGGTGATGGACGGGTAAGCTCTAGATAAGTTCAAAACTGCTCTTCTTGGACTTTAGAGAGCAAAGATGGAAGACCACAGGGGAAATGAGCAATATAGGAAACAGTGGTAGGAACATGACCACTAATTGGAGAGATGAAAGACTGAGTATCGTCAATGAAAAGACTTAAGGGTGAAATTGGAAGTAACTTGTGAATTTCTTTTTCCCAGGAGAAAGGAAATGATTTTGAGAGGTGGGCAGCAGTATGTGGAATTTAGCAAATACAAGAAATGGCTTTACCAGATGATTAATGTCACAACGTTAGAGAGGGGACAAGAAACTGTGAGGTAGAATGGGTGGTGACAAGAAAGGATTTTTTAGTGAAGCCATGGTGGCAGTGAATTAAGGAGAGATAGTAAAAGGGAGTTGATATACTGTCAAAGAGTCATAGAGATGTATAGCATGGAAACAGACCCTCTAGTCCAACTCATTGATGCCAACCAGATATCCTAAATTAATCTAGTCCCATTTGGCAGCATTTTGCTCATATCCGTCTAAACCTTTCTTATTCAAACACTCATCCAGATACTTCTAAATGCTGCAATTGTACCAGCCTCCATCACCTCCCCTGGCAGCTCTTTCCATACACAGACCACCCTCTGCGTGAGGAATTTGCCCCTTAGGTCACTTTTAAATCTTTCCCCTCTCACCTTAAACCTATGCCCCCTAGTTTTGTACTCTCCTACTCTGGGGTAAAAAAATCATTGACTATTCACCCTACCCATACTTCTCATGACTTGATAAACCTCTATAAGGTCATCCCTCAGCCTCTGAAATTCCAGGAAAAACAGCCCCAACTTATTTAGCCTCTCCCTCTAGCTCAAGCCCTCCAACTCTGGCAACATCCTTGTAAGTCTTTTCTGAACCCTTTCAAGTTTCACAATATCTTTCCGATAGGAAGGAGACCAGAATTGCACGCAATATTCCAACAGTGGCCTAACCAA
>NC_057719.1:57848232-57850808 GCF_004010195.1 Chiloscyllium plagiosum
GTTGTTCTTTAAAAGCTTCCCAGTCCTCCGTTTTCCCACTCATCTTTGCTATGTTATACTTTTTCTCTTTTGACTTTGTATGTTTCTTAACTTCCCTCGTCAGCCACGGGCACCCCTGCCTCCTCATAGGATCTTTCTTCCTTTTTGGAATGAACTGATCCTGCATCTTCTGCATTATACCCAGAAATATCTGCCATTGTTCCTCCACTGTCATCCCTGCTAAGGTATTGCACCATTGAACTTTGGCCAGCTCCTCTCTCATAGCTCCATTGTTCCCTTTATTCAACAGAAATATTGTCACTACCGATTGTACCCTCTCCCTTTCAAATTGCAGATTGAAGCTTATTGTATTGTGGTCACTACCTCCTAATGTGTCCTTCACTTCAATATCATTTATAGCTGCAACATGACCTCCCGACTCCAAAATCAATGCACTGACCAACACAGGCAAGCACACCAAATGCTGCCTTCACTATCCTACCTACCTGAGACTCCACTTTCAAGGAGCTATGATCCTGCACTCCAAAGTCTCTTTGTTCAGCAACACTCCTTAGGACCTTACCATTAAACGTATAAGTCCTGCACTGATTTGCCCTATCAAAATGAAGCATCTCATATTTATCTAAATTAAACTCCAACTGCCACTCCTTGGCCCATCAGCCCATCTGATCCATGTCCTGTTGTAATCTGAGATAACCTTCTTGGTTGTCCACTACACCACCAATTTTGGTGTCATTTGCAAACTTACTAACCACACCTCCTATATTCACATCCAAATCATTTTTATAAATGACAAAAAGCAATGGACCCAGCATCGATCCTTGTGGCACACTGCTGGTTACAGACCTCCAGTCTGAAAAGCAATCCTCCTCCACCACCCTCTGTCTCCTACCTTCAAACCAGTTATGTACCCAAAGTCCTTAGATGTTTCTTCCAGGCAGGCATACACCTTAGAAGGGAAAAATGCAAGTTCCAGGTACTCTAAGTATCCTAATTAGATT
This sequence comes from Chiloscyllium plagiosum, assembly GCF_004010195.1. NCBI lineage: Eukaryota > Metazoa > Chordata > Chondrichthyes > Orectolobiformes > Hemiscylliidae > Chiloscyllium > Chiloscyllium plagiosum. The sequence continues at coordinate 57,849,234 of NC_057719.1, forward strand.
GTACACTCAACAAAGATTGGGTTATGCCTGCTGGAAGATAAAGTGAAGATGATCAAAGGTACCCCAGCTCCTACTTCGGTACCAGACCTTACGTCTTTCCTTGAGCTGATGGAAGGTTCATGCATAACCTGGCCTCCATCCTGGCACATTTGCATCAATTCTTAAAATAGTGTCACATTGGAAATGGTCAGGTAGCTAAGTCATAGCTTTCAGGGAAGTGAAGAAATAGTTATCATCCTCTAAGGTTTTGGCACACTACGATCCAAGAGAGATCAGGTATTGGCATGCAGTGCCTCCCCATACAGCACCAGGATAGTATTAGCTCATAGGTGGCCCAATCGAGAGGAATGCCCAATAGTGTATGAATCCAGGACCTTCGCTAATGCAGAGAATAAATATGCCCAGATAGAGAAGGAAGGTTTGGCAGTCATATTTGGAGTTAGGAACTTCCACCAATACCTTTACGGACCACAAATCCCTGCCAAGTCTGCTTAAAGAGGACAAGGCAGTGCACCCATTGCTTCAGGCCAAATTCAGTGGCAGGGTCTAATATTAAGTGTATATAATTACAAGTTGGAACACAGCATAGTGGGGGGAGTGGCAAATGTGGATACACCACCATTGGGAGTGCCACTATCACATCCTTCCAATATTGTGGTGACCTGAACAGCACACAGATGTGGCCTAGCCAATGTTTTGTAAAATTGCATCAAGACTTCTTTGCTCTTATATTCTACTCCCTGGTTAATGAAGACAAGCATTCTGTATCGAGAATGTGCTAATGGAAATGCACAGCAGGTCAGGCAGCATCTGAGGAGCAGGAAAATCAACATTTCGGGCAAAAGCCCTTCATCAGGAATGAGGCTTGTGAGCCAAGGGGGTGGAGAGATAAATGGGAGAGGGGTAGGGCTGGAGGGAAGGTAGCTGAGAGTGCATCAGGTACACAGAACATAGAACAATACAGTGCAGAACAAGCCCTTCGGCCCTCGATGTTGCGCTGACCTGTGAACTAATCTAAGCTCATCACCCTACACTATCCCATCATCATCCATATGCTTATCCAAGAATTGTTTAAATGGAAGAGGGAGTCAAAGGGTGGGTCAGTAAATTTGCAGATGATACGAAGATTGGTGGAGTTTTGGATAGTGAGGAGGGCTGAGGAGTGGCAGAAGGAGTTCAACCCTGTCAAGTGTGAGGTTGTCCACTTTGGAAGGACAAATAAGAATGCAGAATACAGGGTTAACGGTAGGGTTCTTAGTAAGGTGGAGAAGCAGAGGGATCTTGGGATCTATGTTCATAGATCTTTGCAAGTTGCCACTCAGGTGGATAGAGCTTGTAAGAAGGCCTATGGTGTATTAGCGTTCATTAGCAGAGAGATTGAATTCAAGAGTCATGAAGTGATGTTGCAGTTGTATAGGACCTTGGTTAGGCCACATTTGGAGTACTGTGTGCAGTTCTGGTCGCCTCACTTTAGGAAAGATGTGGAAGCCTTGGAGAGGGTGCAGAGAAGATTTACCAGGATGTTGCCTGGAATGGAGAAAACGTCGTACGAGGATAGGTTGAGAGTGCTAGGCC
>NC_057719.1:57853907-57886406 GCF_004010195.1 Chiloscyllium plagiosum
CTGCCAGAGGATGTGGTGGAGGCTGGTACAATTGCAACATTTAAGAGGCATTTGGATGGGTATATGAATAGGAAGGGTTTGGGGGGATATGGGCCAGGTGCTGGCAGGTGGGACTCGATTGGGTTGGGATATCTGGTTGGCATGGATGGGTTGGACCGAAGGGTCTGTTTCCATGCTGTACATCTCTATGACTCTATTAGCATCTTGTATAGTTGCAGGATGACATCACGGCTCCGCAACTCAATTCCTCTACCAATAAAACCTAACACACCATCTGCCTTCTTAATAGCACTATCTACCTGGGTGGCAACTTTAGGGATCTCTGTGTACTTGGACCCAAGATCCCTTTGCACATCCACACTACCAAGGATCTTTCCATTGACCCAGCATTCTGCCTTCCTGTTATCCTTCCCAAAGTGAATCACCTCACATTTATTTGCATTGAACTCCATTTGCTACCTTTCAGCCCAATTCTGCAGCTTATCCAAGTCTCCCTACAACCAGCAACATTCTTCCACACTGTCCCCCACTCCGCTGACTTTTGTATCATCTGCAAACTTACTAACCCATCCACCTATGCCTATGTCCAAGTTGTTTATAAAAAATGCAAACAGCAATGGTCCCAAAACAGATCCTTGTAGTAGATGAAGGTGGGGGGGAGGGGTAATGGTGATAGGTCAGAGAGGAAGGTGGAGCGGAAACGTGGGAAGGAAGATGGACCGGTAGGACAGGTCATGAGGGAGGTGTCGAGTTGGAGGGTTGGATCTGGGATAATGTGGGGGGAGGGGAAGTGAGGAAACTGGTGAAATCCACATTGATCCTGTGTGCTTGGAGGGTCCCAAGGCAGAAGATGAGGCGTTAGGTGTTTCAGGTTTGGCAATGGAGGAGGCCCAGGATCTGCGCATCCTTGATGGAGTGGGAGGGGTAGTTGATGTGTATGCCTTCTTCACTCTCCTGCCTAGCTGTGTTGACACCTTCAGAGATCTATGGACTTGTGCACAAAGGTTTCTCTGTTTCTCAGTACTCCTCGAGGAGTTCATTGTGTATGCCCTTCCCTTATTAATCCTCACTTTGCACTTATTAGGATTAAACTCCAACTGCCATTGCTCTATGCAATTTACCTACTTATCAATTTCAGACTGTGGCCTGAGACCATCCATGACAGCATCAACAAATTTAGAGAATCACATACTTCTATACATTGACCTTGGTGAAAAGCTTATTATATCAAATAAGGGTCAGATCAAACCAAGATTAAAGTTGTATATTGTTTGAGTAATGAACAGACACTCGTTGAATACTGCAAATAGTAAGAAAATATTAAGTAACTAAGGACTGATTTTACTCAGCCTCTAAGACAGCCTGGGATTTGATAAAATGTTGATAAAGTGGCATGGGTACTGTGCCTGGTTTTGATACTAGCAGTTTCTTTGCCACCAGTGGGAAAAATGGTAGATTTGTTGCCTCAAGAGCAAATGAATATTTAGTCAATTAAAAGCCACTTACTAACTCCACAAACATTTTGATAGCAGCAAGAAGGCCTATCTCCCTCGGAGATTGGCTACTGAAACCTACAGGTCTTCCAGTGGATTTAACATGGGGAGTGCTTTCAATTTGAATACAAGGAGGGGCCTCACAGCAACTGTGGCAATGGTGCTGTCTGACAACCAAGGTCCTCTCCCACTCTCCCTCCTCTGAATGTCTGTCTCCCCAACTCTCTTTGAGGTCACTGGCCATTGAAGTACTCTCATTCTGCAGGTTTAGCCCAGCAATGGCCACCAATAGCAGTGATATTACTAAGCTGATTGGGGCCATGGGGCCGAGTCCTTAACATGAACTATTGCATTTGCGCTATGACCTTTACAATTCTGAAATAGTGACAGTTTAACACCTGGGTCCTATTCTACGCCAGTTCCTAACAAGAGTGATGTGAAACCTGCAGGAGGAGGTACAACAATACTTGGGATTATCAATGCTCTGAAGTTAATTTGACTGTACTGTGTAAAGTTGGGTTTAAACAGTGCTTCAAATTATTTCATTCAATTTAATTCAGGGCAGCTAGTTAAAGATTTAAATGCTAGGTAACACTATGAACACACAAATTGAGTGTGTGGATGCAAACTCTTTCTTGCCAAGGAAAATCAAATCAAAACCTATAAATACTGTATTGCCTGACAATCTAAAATGGTGAAACCCCAATCCTTTTTTCGGGATACTCTGAATGTAACCATTCAAAGAATTTATGTCAGAGTCAGTGAAATATTTAATAAAATGTGATTTAACTATTTTGTTAAAATTTGGTTCAACACTCATATCTACAATTTATAAAACTTGATTGTTTGAAGGTGTTGAAAAGTAGCATGGCTCTTTTGTTTTATGTTTATGACATGAGAAAGAAGGAACATTATTAACAAACATTTGAACACAGTAAATCTGGATAAAAATCTGAGGTTATCAAATAATATGAGAAAATATAACTTAATTCTTCAATAAAATAATAATGAGACGAAAATAAGAACATACAAATTGGGACCAGGAGTAGATGATTGGGCCTCAACCGCGCTTTCCTGCTTGCTTTCCATAAACTTTCAACCCATTATTAATTAAAAGTCTAGCTCCTTCTTAAAAAAAAAATCAAATTCCCAGCAACTACTGTACTCTGGGATAGTAATTTGCAGAGATTCTCAACCCTTTGCAAGAAATAATTTTGCCCCATCCTTGTTTTAAATCTGCTAACCCTTATCCTACAACCATGACCTCTCATTTAACTTGCTCCGCATGAGGGAATATCACTTCTATGTCTAAAGAAACATACAAATATTAGAGTTTTATAACTGAAGCAGTTCTATCAACAGTTTCTCAAAAACCCAAGCTGGTATTTGGTTAAAGAATGGTACACACTTTAAAGTGGCATTTCTTTATATTCCATTGATTTTGTAACTTTTATCACATAATCTTTGATGAGAGTGGGAAATGTGTTACCCATTCACTGTGAAAATGATCTAAGATTTCATAAATTGAATACATAAACTTTGTAGGTTTTCTTTATCCTCAGTGCATTAGGTTTAATGTTGTAGAAAAGGTTCTGCTAAATGATTGCTTAGCCAGAACTGGTATTTCTAGTACTCAAGAGTGCAAAGGTCATTTTTCACAATGCAGTTTCACCTAAAGATCTTTTTCAGTGCAAGAATGTTGACTGCTAAGGAATGAGTAACAGTTGCGAGAAAAAAAGTCTGACACAGAATGGCTGTGATCCATGAATCCATTAGTGATTTAAACAAATGGTGCTGCTGTTCTTGACAATTCTGCAGTACTCAACCGTTTCCAAGACATCCGAACAGATATTCAATAGTATAAAATATAATACAATTCATTTATATAGAATACAAGATGGGAAATAAAGGGAAAGGTTGGTTTATGGCAAATTGAGCCAGTTGACCTTGTAATGCTAACTTAAACTGATTACAAGCTATAAACTTTGTACAACGTAGTGTCACATAAGTATAAACACTTGAAGGGAAGAAGACACATTCCAAAATTTCTGGGTTGAAGTGAAGAGTTGAAAAGAGTGGCACTGGAAAACCACAGCAGGCCAGGCAGCATCTGAAGAGCAGGAGAATCAACATTTTGGGCATATTCCTAATGAAGGACTTATGCCTGAAACATCGACTCTCCTGCTCTCCGGATGCTGCCTGACCAGTTGCGTTTCCAATGCTACACTTTTTGACTCTTGATTCTCCAGCATCTGCAGTCCTCACTTTCTCCCCATTGAACTCAAGAGGCGAAGCAAGAGTGACGAACCTTGACATTCACTGTGGCATCAAGGAATCCGAGCAAAGCTGGAATCAATGGGAATTGGAGAAAGTCTCTACTGGTCAGAGTCATATTTAGCATAAAGAGACTATGGCTGCTGGAAGCCAATCATCTCAGTCCCGGGACATCACAACAGGAATTCCTCAGGATAATGACCTATACCAACTATCTTCAGATGCTTTATCAATCACAATGCTTCCATCTTGCCTTCCTTGCTCAGTCCTTTGAGTGTAGGTGGGAAGTCATGTTAAGATTGTACAGGATATCGGTGAGACCTCTTCTGGTCCAGTTCTGATTGGCCTGTTCTTGTTACGATATTATTAAGCCAGAGAGGATTCAGAAGAGACGTTCCAGGATGTTGCTAGGTTTGGAAGGTTTGAGTTATAGAGAGGAGCTGGATAGGCTGGGGCATAGGGGATTTAGAGGTCACCTTGTAGAGGTTTATAAAAATCATGAGGGATGTAGATAGTGTTAGTAGTAAGTATCTTTTCTCTAGAATTGGGTTTTCAAGGCTGGGGGGCATTTTTTTAAGATGAGAGGAGAGAGATTTAAAAAAGACATGAAGGGCAACTTGTTTACACAGAGGGTGGTTCGTGTGTGGAATGTACTTCCTGAAGAAGTGATGGATGCAAGCACAGTTACAATGTGTAAAAGGCACTGATATGGAGGGACATGGGTTAGATGCAGGTAGGTGGGACTAGTTTAGTTTGGGATTATTTTTAGCATGAACTGGTTGGACCAAACTGTCTATTTCTGTGCTTTATGACTGTCTGTGCAATCATCAGAGAATTGATTAGAGTCAATGTTCAGCACCATTTGTGACTCTCAGACACTGAAGTAATATATGTCCATACGCAGTAAAACCTGGACAACATCAGGCTTGGGTTGAAAAGTGGCAAGTACCATTCACACCAATCAAGTGCCAGGCAATTACCATCTCCAACAAAAGAGAATCTAACCATCATCCCTTGACATTCAATGAGATTACCATCATGAAGGTGGTAAAAACAATGACTGCAGATGCTGGAAACCAGATTCTGGATTAGTGGTGCTGGAAGAGCACAGCAGTTCAGGCAGCATCCGAGGACAGGCTGTCTGAACTGCTGTGCTCTTCCAGCACCACTAATCCAGAATCTTACCATCATGAACCCCCACTGTCAACATCCTGGGCATTGATTGACAAGAAACTGACCTAGATCAGTTATATGAATACAAAAGCAATCAGAGGCTGGGAATTCTGTGGCAAGTAATACATCATGACTCCCTGAAGCCTGACCACCATCTGAAAGGTACAAGTCAGGAATGGGATAGAAGGCTGTCCATTTGGCTGGATGAATGCAGCTTCAACACTTAACTTGCTCAACATTACCAGGATAAAGCAGCCCACTTGACTGACACCCTAGCCACCACTTTAACCATTCAGCAACCTCCACTACCAATGCACATGAGCAACAGTGTGTGCCCTTCAAAGATGTCGTGCACCAACTTACCAAGGCTCCTCTGACAGCATCTTTCAAACCCAAGGTCTCTACTAGCTAGAAGAACAAGGGCAGAGATTAACCTCCTGAGGGGACAGGGTCTGCAAGTTTCCATCCATGCCACACACTATCCTGGCCTGGAATTATCATTTTTCTTTCACTGAGTCCAAATACTGGAACTCTGTAATGACAATGTGGGTGTATACACATGAGTTTTAGCAGTTCAAGAAGACAAATCACTCTCACCTTTGAAGGGGAAACTGATAATAAATTTTGGCCGAGCTTATCATGCCCACATCCTTTGAAAGCATGAAAAGAAGGTTGTTCACTCATTATGACAAGGTTGCTCAGACATGCATTAGGTCACAATGCAAATGGAGGCCTTACTCCTCTTCCTTCTCCTCGTCTTCCTTCTTCAAACAAAGTTTGTCCTTTTCCCTTTCATCTACAGGCCAAGAAGGATATAAATGACTGCACCAGCATCAAAACTTTCGACCTGAGCCAGAAAGCTTATATCTGACCCAGTCAGATAAGAAATTATATAAGCATCTTCCTTTGAATTTGTGGACGTGACTTCTGATGCAGGTTCTAATTAAAATGCAGTGCAACAAACCATGCAGGCAGCATCGGAGGGAATTTTCCCAGAAAGCTCACCTCCTTTTATTGTACTAGTTACCAAATTATGGAAAGTTGACAAAGTTTACAAATTCCAAAGATACTTTGAAAAGCACTGGCAGGAAGATAATGGGTGAGGCAAGTGGTTGAAGGGTCAGTGGGACACCTGGGTGAGGGAGGTTGGGTGTCAGGGTATTGAAAATGGGTGGCAAGAGGGTAGGGGAGCATGGCAATAAGTGGATGAAGGCCAGGTTGGCAAGTCTATGGTTGAGGGGACAGGGTGGCAGGTGATAGGACCAGATTGGCAGGTAAGCAGGGGAGATGGTAGAGTATCAGGTGGGCAAGAGTATATCTTGGCAAGTGGGCAAGACAGTAGGGTGGAGATGGCTTGAGGGAGGGGTAGGTGTCCATTGGGTAAGGGGATAAGCGCCAGTTGGCTGGTGGCAAAATAGGATTAGGTGCCAGATAGGTGAAATGTTATTTCAGCATGTGTGTGACAGGGTAAGGGTACATGGAGTGAGAAGGGTAGAGGAGGAAGTTGATAAGCAGATAATATGCCAGGTGGAGAATGGGGTAGGATGCCACATTGGTGAAGGTGTCAAGTGACAGCTGGTAAGGGGGTAGCTTGGCAAGTTGATGATGGGTAGATTTCAGGGAAGCTGAGGGGATAATTGGGTGAAGTGATGGGGTGCCAGGAAAGTGAATGAGAGAGGAGGTTGGGTTCGGGACACAGGGAGCTAGGTCTTCAGATGGTGTAATGCCAAATCGGGGTAAGGTTGGATGGGGTTCAGTTGTCAAGTGGATAATCAGGTTGGGCTGGAGATCAAGGTTCAGGTCAATGGTGGTGATGAGGAATGGAGTGATAAATGTCCAGATGGTGGGGGCTGTCAGCCTTGGAGGGGGTATTTGAGTTTCTGAGTATGAAGTGGTATTGAGGGGAATATTTAGTATATGAGGGGTTGGTGCAAGTGACCGGTTGAATCAGTAGTATAGCTATCAAAGATTTAGAGCTGGTTTTAATAATCTCAACTTTCCAAGGCAACTGTCCAAGCTTTTTAAAAATTGTCATAAATTGTAATGATGTAGGCATTGTTGGCTCAACCACATTTATTACCCATCCCTAGTTGCCTTGGAAAAGGTCAAGATGAATGGAAGCCTTCTTGAACTACTGCAGTCCACTTACTGCAGTAAGTGCTGTTGAGAAGTCAGTTCCAGAGTTTTCACCCAGTGACAGTGAAGGAATAGCGATATAATTCCCAGTTAGGACAATGTATGGCTTGGAAGGAAACTTGCAGCTGGTGGTGTCCCCAGCTCTCTACTGCGCTTATTTCTCTAGATGTTAGCAGTTACAGATTTGCAATTTACTGTCAAATGAGCTTGGATGGTTCAGTGTTCTGGATATATACAGAGTAACCACATCATGATGTAAGGACTACTCAAGATAGTGTTTGGCATGATTCACATCAGAAGAAGACACATACTTACCATGCTATGTTATAGTCAAAAGAGAATTCATAACATTGAAAGCACAGGGGCTACACAAAGATTAAGCATTTAGCATAATTTTAGGAGGGCCATTTTTGGTTGTGCCTGGTATCATTGTAGACAGCACAGATATAATTGCACTGTGTGATTTAGCTGCTGGAGTTGATGCAAAATAGGATTTACAGACTAATGAATTTTTTTTGTTGAGAAAGATTTGGGTAAGTTCATGTACAAGCCAGTATGAAAATAGAAACTTTTTTTGTTAGAACCAAGTCAATTAATCTTGTCATTAGCTGATAATGTAAAATACATGACAGTGATTTGGTAACTTTTTTGCAAATGCCCAACTTTCATTGCTATTGACTTCTAAAGTCTAAATAATTGTTTTTGAAACATGGATGGATGTTGTACATGAATACCCTGCGAATCCCCATCGTAACAGACTCAGAAGGAACCAAACAGGAAACTGATCCAATACCCAGCTCTTCTCCCAGGATCCAACTTTCATCCCTCCACCACCAGACCACACACACTCCTCCCAGCCTGACACACCCCTCCCAGCCCAACGCATTCCAGCCTAGCCCCAGGCCGTGAACCACTCACCTCTGGGACCTAACAGCACTGTCCCTGCAACTCCCGCCCACTCCCCCACCAGACCCGATATTACCCACCCACGTTTGACCCACACTAAACAATCCATCACTAACCTGGCCCTTTTGCCACCTTGTGCCCTGGCACCACACACCTGACCTTTTGGCACCATACTCACCTGGCACCCACCCCCTTAACCACTTGCCACTCTATCCTCACACTAACATTGCATACATACCCTTTCACAAGATCAATCAAAATGACTATCTTTGATGCTGGGCCTTCAAATTTCAGAATAAGACAAATGACGATGTACATGTATTTGGAAAGGCAAAGACTGATTATGGATAGTCAACATGGCTTTGTGCATGGGAAATCATGTCTCACAAACTTGATTGAGTTTTTTGAAGAAGTAACAAAGAGGATTGATGAGGACAGAGCAGTAGATGTGATCGATACGGACTTCAGTAAGGTGCTTGACAAGGTTCCCCATGGGAGACTGGTTAGCAAGGTTAGATCTCACGAAATAGAGGGCAAACTAGCCATTTGGATACAGAACTGGTTCAAAGGTAGAAGACAGAGGGTGTTGGTGAACGGTTGTTTTTCAGACTGAAGGCCTGTGACCAGTGGAGTGCCACAAGGATCGGTGCCGGGTCCTCTACTTTTTGTCATTTACAGAAATTATATGGATGTGAGCATAAGAGGTACAGTTAGTAAGTTTGCAGATGACACCAAAATTGGAGGTGTACAGGTAGATAGGATAGTGAAGGCGGCGTTTGGTATGCTTTCCTTTATTGGTCAGAGTATTGAGTACAGGAGTTGAAAGGTCATGTTGCGGCTGTACAGGAAACTGGTTAGGCCACTGTTGGAATATTGCGTGCAATTCTGGTCTCCTTCCTATCGGAAAGATATTGTGAAACTTGAAAAGGTTCAGGAAAGATTTACAAGGATGTTGCCAGGGTTGGAGGAATTGAGCTATGGGGAGAGGCTGAACTGGGGCTGTTTTCCCTGGAGCGTCGGAGGCTGAGGGGTTACCTTATAGAGGTTTACAAAGTTATGAGGGCATGGATAGGATAAGTAGACAAAGTCTTTTCCCTGGGGTAGGGGAGTCCAGAACTAGAGAGCATAGGTTTATGGTGAGAGGGGATATAAGAGACCTAAATGGCAACATTTTCACACAGAGAGTGGTACGGGAATGGAATGAGCTAAAAATGTGTTGCTGGAAAAGCGCAGCAGGTCAGGCAGCATCCAGGGAACAGGAGAATCGACGTTTCGGACATAAGCCCTTCTTCAGGAATGAGCTACCAGAGAAAGTGGTGGAGGCTAGTACAATTGCAACATTTAAAAGGCATCTGGATGGGTATATGAGTAGGAAGGGTTTGGAGGGATATGGGCCGGGTGCTGGCAGGTGGGACTAGATTGGGTTGGGATATCTGGTCGGCATGGATGGGTTGGACCAAAGGGTCTGTTTCCATGCTGTCCATCTCTATGACTCTATGACTTCTGTGAAAAAGGGAACACAATTGGCCATCTTCTGACTTCCTGCCGATTAGTGTAAGCCCTTATATTCATATTCAGTTTCCCAACTGCTCTTCCATGCACAGATCTCAAAGGTCCACAAAGTGGCTGAAGAAATTACAGTGAATTTAGGAGGGACCTGTCACAATGCAAGTTTGGCTCTGCATTTCTGAAGATGTGCTGATCAGAATTGTCTGTCACAAATGCAGATCTCTTTCGTTTTGTAAAAAAGGAGCAGAGTGGCAATCTCATGCAGATTGCCATTCTTTGGAAAATCCAACACAATATTTGTGAAAATAGTCCAAAATCACAAATAGGCTATTTCCAAAAAATTAAATGACTTCCTAACAGCATGTCATGTATGTGTTTTTTTACATTTTATTTGAAAGGGGAGCCAAATGCCCTCGTGGTATAGGAAGACTATTAATCCAGAAACTCAGCTCTGGGGATCCAGGTTCAACTTCCCCCATGGTAGATGATGGAATTTGAATCCAATAAATAATCTGGAATTAAGGGTCTAAGGACGACCATGAAACCATTGTTGATTATCAGAAAAACCCATCTGATTCACGAATGTCTTTGTCTAACTTGAGTCTTTGTGTTTTTTCTTAATTTGTTTAGTGAATAGTTTAAAGTTTTATTGCTACAATAAACTTAAGATCTATTAAATTTATTTTAGTATAAAAATTCTTCACAATAAACACAAATGTTTTGTTTTAGAAGAGCAGTATATTTTCTATTGCTCATTAACTCTTTTTCTGAACATGTAAGAAGTATATTCCTGATTTTAAATAAGCAGTTGTCTTTTAAAGTACAAGTATAGTAGCCTTCATCTCGCATGTTAAGTTGACAAAACTGTAATTTGAGATATAACAAATATTACAAGATGAATGGCTGATGCCCATTATTAATGAGGCTTCCTCACCATTGATAGGAGACTGTCACTGAAGGATTGCTGTGCAAATAGAGTGACTTGAAACTTGCACACAACAGTCTGTCACACTACCTATGAAAGGAAGCATTACCTGGGAAAACTGGCTGTTATCTAAGGGATAACTTGCTGCAACTGCTTTTAATACACAACAAAAACCTGTCAAGGCTCCTTGGTATGTCACGATAACTTGATAGTGGTTTAGCAACCCTATATCTCATTCCACTTGACAAGTCAGCTGAGACCAAGCAGTATACACACTTTGGAAAATATTATGCAGACTCTTCATAAGAGGCTAGTGACAACGAGTAACAAATTGTTCTGTTTTGTGTAACAAGCCACTGAACCATTTTAATCTAAAACAGGCATAATAAATTTAAATCTGCTCATTGTTTGATTAATTAATTGTCAAAATTAGAATGAATGATTTTTACTTGTCCAATGGTAAACATAGATAAATTGACATTTTATTGTCTATTGGTGTAAATGTCTACGGTTATCCAACAACATCAAGGTTAGTTCTCTTGTTCTGCTTCAGCCACATGCAAAAAGAACTGTATGTCCAATAAATAATATAAATAAATTGTACCCTACATACTAACAGAGAAAAATTCCAACTGCTAGTGCTCTATGTACAACCAAAGAGTTTGCACAATTGACATGAGCTAAGAATCAGACTCAGCTCAGCTTGTCTTAAAAGTCCAGTATATTGGTAGCTAGGTTGTCACTGCATGCCCAGTCTCATATCCGAGACATTGCCAATTTGATCTCTGTGGAATCACGTACTGGCAATGTAGTAGATTCAGGAAGACATGGAAGGAGGAAAAGGTTTAAAACAAGGGGCTGAATCCAATCCCAAGTAAAAGTATATCCAGGTATCTGCAGCCATTCTGGACTTGCACAATAATTTTGTCAAAGCTCATGTTGTCAAAGCACAACAGCCAGGCACTCATTTCTAAGACAGACTTACAGATAGAAGAGGGAGCTTCTGCTCACAAATAAAGGTATGGACATTGTTATGACTGTGTAATTATAACATTTATAACATACATATTTTATAAAGGCTGAATTGAAACGTCTAATAAATGGCCAGTAGTCATGTGGTTGATTCACGTTGATTCACTTCAAATAGAAAAAGCCGACAGCTGACGTGTAATCTCAATCACAAAGGAAATCATTTAGAATGTGATTAGATGTTGGAAAAGACCTTGAGCTTTTGAACACAACTTGGAGGAAATACTGAGGGTAGCAAGTACATGGAATGTACTGTGGGTGGAAACTTCAGTGTCCGTCACCCAGACTGGTTTGGCACTACCACTACTGGTTTGGTTGGCTGAGTGCCAAAGAACATACCTATTGGATTGGATCATGGTAGCTGGTGAGGGAACCAACAAGAGGGACAATCTATTTGACTTATCTGCTGAATTTAGAAGGTTCATGATCACAATGATCTAATATAGGCAATCAACAATTTGTAGCAATTTTCTGATAGTTTGTTGAGATTGTTAAGAAGCAGTTTAAATATGATACATTAGTTAATTAGCCAAAAAAAGTATATGACCATGACAGATGCTTCACCAATTCCAAAATTGTTCTGTATAGTGGAGAAGTAGGGGCAGTGTTTTGAAGTGGTCGACTGTTTTCTCTGATGTAACACAGTCTTTGGTGGTAACAGTCTTTCCCTCAGGCTGATGCAGGGGAACTCCTGGTCTTCTCCTATGAAATTGGTGGCTCATTCCCCTGGATCCTTTCTGTCTGTCTGCCTATCTCTCTCTCTCTCACCCTACTGATCTCTGTCGATATAGCTTATTTTGGGGGCTTGTAATCTATGTGTAACGATCACCTATCTAAACCTTCTTGACAATTGAGTGTCAGCTGAACATGATGCCAGAGTGATCAATGTCCCATTGACTATCTCCATTTGAAGGTTAGTTATCATTCCTTCCAAGAACAAAACCTTAGTTTCTAAAACACTGCATTCAAACCAGGTTAGTGTAGTACCCACTAAATCCTTTGTTTATGCTTGTAGAAGACTAGCTACTACAATAACACAGTTAAATGATGGCTCATGCTGCACAGGAAATACTAAATACTGAATATTTATAAAATTCCATTCTAAACTGGACCCCAATTTCCACATACCAGTTGGAAATATACCAGTCCATGACAGTATCAGCAGAAGTGCCAAATGCACTTGTGGAGATGAAGTCCCATTTCACAATGAGGGTATGCTCCATCATGTAATGAAACTTACCAGTGGGCTAAATTTGAAAACTTCGAATAGATATCACAATTTATTGGGGAGGGCCTTTATCTCAGTTGGCTGACAGCAGCATGGATTCCTTCTTGCACTGGCTAAGGTTACCATGAAGGATATTCTTTTTCAAACTCTCCTGTCTCCTGAGGTTTGGTGACCTCAGGTTAAACTTCAGGTGAGCATCCTCCAAGGTGGACTTCGGGATACGCAACAAATCTCTTAAATCCACTGCATAAGCAACTTCCAACTATTGCACCTGCTGAATTCTGATTTTAAGCTTTCAACTTTTCTTTTACCTTTGGAAAGAGAATCTCTTGCAACAGGCCTGCAACAATAATGGATTGATTCTTCTTTCACATTTTATCCATATTTACATTTTCTCTTCGTACAGTATTTTATGTAATGACTGCATTATTTCTTACTTAGTAATTTTCAGTCATGGTTGTATCATAAACTAATCTTTGTTCTTATTTAAAACTAAAGTTGTACTGCTGGTTGTTTTTCAGTTGAAACACACACAAAAAAACAAGCTACACGAATCCACAGTTCACAGGCCATACTTCAGACAAGCCTGACAATCATGATGGACATAAGTGAGAAATAACATTGGTAGGGCTCCAAACTTTAAAGATTATAATCCCCCAAGCCTTCTTTGTGACTCTGATTTGATTGGTGAAGATTTTGCAGACTGGTGAGCATCGGCTTTCTGACTGACAAGAGACAGATGTGACGCTCATCACAGATTCAGCCTGACATTGTGATCTGGTGTCATGAAGATCTAACTGTGTGTTTCTTCCTAAGTGGGATTCCATCTTTACCTGTCCCAGGAAAATTGGTGAAATGACGGACGGACAATATGACGGACAGGCATATTGTCTATGAACATACCAGCCTGCTAAATTCCAGAACTTCTATCTGAACTTTAACCAAGTGAACCTCTGCAAGATTTTTATGGATCTTCATTAAGCCACCTTGTAGATTTTCTGGTTTTTCAAATTTGTGAGTGACTACAATCTAAGGCAACAGTTCAAAAGAAAAATTCAAAAGCATTTTGAAATCTTTGACTTAATTGTCCTTGAAGCAATTACAATTTTAAATTTATCTGCTTTAGACATAGCCATAGCAACGAAAATCATCGAAGTATCTAATAGTTAAAGTAGTAGATCTACTATCAAAGAAAAAAAATTATGAAGCAATTGGAGAAAGCGATTAGCTGAATTCTTGAATCACTATACTTTGGTGAAGGTACACTTATTGCAAGGTGGCATCATGATTTTTATACAACAGTGAAGGAATAGCGATATTGTTCCAAATGAGGATGGTGTGTAATGTCATTTGCTCTTGTTTTTCTAGGTGGTATTGTCAAAGAAGGATTGATGAGTTGCTGTAGTGTGTCTTATTGAAGTCTTCATTGCTGTTACTGTGGGCTAACGACAGACAAAGTGAATGTGGTGGATAGGGTGTCAATCAAACCAGTTACTTTGTCCTGGATGATGTCGTATTTCAAGTATTTGGAGCCAAACTCATTCAGACAACTGGATAGTATTTCATCACACTCCTAAATTATGCTTTGTAGATGGTGGACAGGCTTGGAGGAGACTGGAGTTAGGTGATCTGCTCTTATGGATATGATACTTATGTGGCTGGTACAGTCCACGTGATAGAAATGGATAATCTCCAGCAACATTAATAATGGGGAATTCAGCAATAGTAATGCTGCTGAAGTCTCTCTTTTTGGAGATCATAGAATCCCTACAATGTGGAAGCAAGCCATTTGGCCCACCAAGTCCGTACTGACTCTCTGAAGAGCATCCCACCCAGACACCACCACCCAACCCTAATCCTATCCCAATCACCCACAATTTACCATGGCTAGCCCACCTAGCCTGCACATCACTGGACACTATGGGCAACTTAGCATGGCCAATCCAGCTAACCTGCATATTGTTGGACTGTGGAAGGAAGCCAGAGGACCCAGAGGAAACCCACACAGACAGAGACAGTCACCTCAGGCTGGAATTGAACACAGGTCCCTGGAAATGCGAGGCAACAATGCTAACCACTGAACCACCATGCCATCTAACATTTTTATATTTGCCTAAACAGTTTTGACTTCCCTACTTTTAAATATGTAAGCATATACACTCTGCATACACACACTATTAAAGTGTTACATTAATATTTGAAATGAATGAAACAGCGCCATGTGTGAGTTCATCTTCATATATGCATCTTAAATAAGTCATTTCTACATTTGCATACAAGTTGTCACTTCATTTTTAAGAGTACAAAATGCAATATCTTAACATTTTGTCTGGATTCCAGATACAAAAAATATACATCAACTCATTTACTTTGCTTCTGAGTCATGTTGTCACATCCTTCACTCTTTTTGAATAATCAGTTATAATGGGGAGTGGTTATGTCACTGGACAAAAAATATAGAATACCAAATCAATATGCTGTGGTGACGGGCTTGAATCTGACAATGGTTAGAGATGAAAAAAACCTGTAGATACTGGAATCTAAAGTAGACAGGCAGATCTGACAATGGCACATCATGACATTTCATTTCAATAAAAAATTTGAATAAGAAGTTAGTCAATGGCAACCATGCAAAAACTGCTGATTGTCATAAAAAACCCATCTGGTTCACTAATGTTGTTTAGGAAAAGAAACCTGCTGTCTTTCCTCAGTCTGGCCTACATGAGACTCCAGATCCACAACAACATAGTTGATTCTTAACTGTCCTCTTGGCAATTAGGGATGAGCAATAAATGCTGACCTAGTTAGCAAGCCCTCATCCCATGAACAAATAAGAAAAAAAAACTTTCATTTCTGGTATCTCATTCTCTCCTTCCTCTACACATTTATTCACTGGTGTGGAAATTCATGTCGCTCAAAACTAATGAGAATTAGACAACCTGTTGTAATCCATGCCTAGTAGTTCCATTGACTTCACTAGAACTGAGCACAAACCAGGATTATAACAAATTTTGATATAAGGTTTTTGAATATATAATATCCTGGGGCAAGTCGAATTTCTCTTCCTGTTGTCTTTGTTTTCAATCTCTTTACATACCTTTTTCTTTGCAGCTGGTCCAGTGGAAGAAGTGTTCATATACTTGTATGATATTTTACTGCCCTTAACTTTAGTGGAATTATTTACATAATTAAAGTAGGAGCAACTGCACTAAAATTGAACACACAAAAATATTATAGAAATATAGTTAGTGCTGCCATAAATATAGCTTATTAATGCTGCCATAAATAATTTCCATACTCTAACTTTCTTTTTATTGGCCTATATTTCTCACTGGTCAGACAGTCGCTACTCCACGGTAGAGACTTAGGAGGGTTCTGATGGGATTAGGTAAAGGTAAGCAAGCTACTCAGGAAATGTTAGTCAGTTAAGTAAACAGTCAAACTCGCAAATAACTATTGAACTGACCCCACACTTGCCTCACACACTCACACTATCAGAAGTCCTGATCAAAATCTCCTCTCAAATGCAGAGCTCCCTTCTTTCATACAAAAGAAAGGCTGGAATGCACAAGATGTCATTCCTTGCAAAATATGGACCAGTACGATTTTTGTTCCCATCATTCTCTCTGTAGGTTTTCTTTGCTCTTGTTTCAATTGTCTTCCTCTTAAGTGAAATCAGCTTGTGAATATAAAAATGTTGACCAGATTTATGGGTCACTTCTAAATAACCAGCATAAATAACTATATGTTTCATATTGGTTCACAAATCATTCACTGAATTTGAGATTGATTTCAGGGTGTGTATAGTGCTCATAAATCCAAGGCAATTTAAGATAAGCTGGAAGCCTCATTAGCAGATACCACAAGGATGGTTGGTGTAAGAAATGAAAATTATTATGAAGCTGGGTGAATCAGTTTACAATCCCATGCACAATAAATCTAAACTGGGAGTATTTGATGTCCAAAACTGATGAACCAAAAAAGACTGTGCATCACTGCTGTCCCGCATAAATATCTTATTGTACTGATAAAGGTTTAATAATTTCACTGGGTTATATAGATCTGTAATCACATAAGAAAATAAAAATAAAACAACATATTTTGCTCCAGAATTAAATTTTATAATGATTGCCTTTATTCATAGAGAAATAATCATATAAACCCTGCTATTACTTTGTATCTATGACATTTCATATCAAGTACTCTCTGACAGATGATGCTGAGATTAAATCACCTATGGTCATTTTAAAATTTTTGAGATGATGAATAAATCTTTGAGAAAACTTTTATTATCTATTATTGCTCCTTGTGATTGAAATTCTCTGTGTGGAATTACAATATGGTTCTAAACATCAGAGTTTAATTTAGCCTAATGATACAAACATGAACTTCTAACTGAGTGAAGAGAGGTGGGGGAGGGTTGATCTGTGATACTATTAAAACTTCAGAGCATAAGATATCCCATAAATCAATTTAAAGGAGACATACTTCAAATTTCAGGTCAACCAATGGTATGTTGAACTGTAATTGGCTTCCTGAACATTGACTCGTCACACTCAGCAGCTAACTGAAAGCTGATCACTCTCCTGAGAACAACATAAGGTAAGCACTTTAATGCTTTGCACAAGCCACAATAGTTAGGCAAAATAAAACTATACAGTTATTGAGAAAAGTGAATGGCCATATTAAAGAGCGTGAATGTAAAACAAGATACATGACCAAGAGTGATAACTTAATCTGCAAACTCTGCATTATAGGTTTTGTAAAATATGGTGTTCTTTATACTTTTCTGTGATTAGCTTTCTATTAATTTTAAAATGTAAAATAGCCAATCAAAATACAATTTCTAACATCATCTATTTCAATTATTCCACAGATTCTGCCACAGGTAACAAGTCCTACAATGAGACTTGATCCTGGACCATCTGGCCCAGACGTAGGAACTCTACTGTTTCATCACAAGATCAGCAATGCTACTAATGTGAAAAACTGATACTTTCTTTTTTTTATTCCCTGTTGCCTAAGTAACCATTAATTACACCCAATCTCATGCAGAAGTCAATAAGATCTGCATCTTAAAAGCAAATTTTCAATATTCCTCAGAAAAATATTGAAAAGTATAGGTTTCGAAGGCAATCCCTGGTTGCTGGTGAAAGGACACAACATCATCCATCCTGAGCTCAGTAGCAGCTTTGTTTAGAATTCAGAGAAGAAAGCAGCTCTTGCTAAAGCTTTTCATTTCCAGTTGATGGAAGTTTTTATTCAATGGAAATATTCACTTAAGTGAAGCAGGTCATCAGGAAGGCTAATGGAATGCTGGCCCTTATTTCAAGTGGTTTGGAGGAAAAGAGTAGGAAAGTCATACTGCAACAGTACAAGGTGTTAGTGAGGCCATATCTGGAGTGCTTTGAATGGCTTTGGTCCCTTTATTTAAGAAAATATATTATTTTATTGGAGGCAGTTCAGAGAAAGTCTTCTGAGGGATTGTCTTCCGAGTAAAGTTCAAACACCACTCATTGGAATTTAGAAGAATGAGGGGTGATCACATTGAAATATATAGGATTCTTAAGGAATTTGACAGGGTAAAACTAGGAGGATATTTCCACTCCCGGGGGTAGGTACCAATTTCAGACTATGATTAGGAGGCACTTCTTCGCTCAGATATTTCAGAGTCTTTGAAATTCTTTGCCAGAGAGTTCCAGGCAGAGTCCTTACATATATTTAAGCTGGATAGATTATTGATCAGTAGGGAATTAAGTCATGGGAAAGGTCAGGAAATTGGGCATGAAGAGAGTCATCTCAGCAACTTTTGTGAACAGGAACCACTGGTTAAGCAGTCGGTTCCATGTGTGAACCGTGCAGGTTTAGCAGTTTAGCTCCAGCAGTGCGGCTCTGCCAGTTTTAGCTTATTTAGCTTCAGTAATGCTCCTCTGCACACCTGGGAGTTCTTAATCTTTGACTCTGTTAACCTCCACCTCAGCTGAGTGCAAATTCTGTTTTGGAAAAATAAAACCCATTGAGTGCAAATTTCCAGCTAGCTTGATTTAAAGACTTGTAAACATGGTTTTAGGCTTCTGCATATGTTAGACACCACAATGAAAAGAAAATAAATACTTCCAAAATGCAAGAAAATAAATGCATCACAAAGCTGCTTACTCTACCTCCACGAATGTCTGTAAAGTTCAATTTAGTAGTTTACCCCACCCCCACCTGACAGCTTGAGAGCATAACAATCTAGCTAAAAGGTAAAGGTTCAGAAGTCAGTCAGAACTGTCTTGTCAATTACCTTTTCTTATACAGTTATTTAATTCCAAAAACAACTATTTACAAAAATAATTGATCTTAAACGCAGTTATTTAAGTTTATAGATGCCAGTAAGATACTGTCCTACAGAGATAATAAAATAACCCACTAATCACCCTTATGTTGCCACATGCACACAATCATCTTTGCTCCTAGTACTAGCACAAGAACAAGTTTATGCAGACTATAAAACTGTCAGCTCTCAATAAACAAATGTATCCCCAGTGGGTTCACTTTTGCTGTCTACAAACTTACTACAGTATCTAATCACCATTTATCATCTACAAAGTAACTAGAATATACAAGCACCACTTATCAAGACTAAAATAAATAAGATTTTACTATCAATGAAATAGGAAAATGTATTAAATGGATGGATTTAGAAAGTTAAGAATAATTAATTCCTCATCTAGACAGTGTTGGCAGTCAGGTGATTGAGTAACGTAGCATTTTCTAACAGGTAACTCAGTGCCTATTTATGAATTAAATGCAGATTTACATGAATGCAGACAGAATGTTTTTCTTTTATTTTCTAGTGTTAGTGTGGTCAACCTGTAAACTGCAAATCTGCCTGAAGCACGTCCATTATAAGTGAACATTCAAATGATGAGCAAAAAGAAGAGCACTATATAAATGCTCTGCTAATGCAATGTTAAACTACATTATCTATATTTTGCCAAAGAATGATGAAGCTTTTCAGTTGAAGGACAAGAATTAACCATTGCACATATATCACTGAAAAAAAATCTCAGCTGGTATCTTATACATTTTCCCAGAAGGTGGAATTGATGAGAAATGGGAGAAGGAAAAAATACATATGTAGGATGTCAATATCCTTTAACATTTTGCAAGATCATTAAATGCACAGAACAAGAGAATTCAGAGATATTACTTTTCAAAATAAGTAATTAAAATGAATGAATTAAAGATTAGTTATTAGTTAATAATATAATTTGTTGAACATTTAAAAGCCAATGGTAAAACCCAACTATGTAGATAATTCTAATTCAAGTGGATACTCAAATGAAACTGGATATAGGTATAATTATAGCTCCAAAAATCAAAGACATCGTCACAAGACAAATCTACTGCAAGTTCAATAAAGCATAATTGGATCAACAGTACAGAATTTAATGCTGGACATGATGTATGTAGAATATTCCTACATGCTGACTCAGAATGGATGCTTTATCTATTACTTTATCTTGGCTTGATTTAAAACATTTGTGATAAGAGTGTCACGGCGAATTTCTACTTAAATGTCAGTAAAAAGAACTTTTAGGTCCCAGTGAATTTAAATTGGCAATACAAATCATGGTGCAGGGCCTGACTTGACTTGATGCAAGTGGAGTCAAGTTCAAGGCAAGTATTTGTCTCACATTTTCATGGTGCAATACAGAGATCTCCTGTTCACTTCTTCGCCTATTTAGCCTCAATTTAACTGTCTAACTTTAGGGAAACAGTTTTGTCTATGCTTGAATTCAGGTGCAGGTAGTACTTTCTCCTATACAGTTCAGTTAAAGTTAGTGTAAAGAAAAAATTAAAGAGAGGGAAAAAAATTAACATTTCAAGTCAGTAACCCTTCATCAGAACTGGGAATATGTAGGGATGCAACAGTTCAACGGTGAGACAGGAAAAGGCCAGTCGGACAGTAAAGAATAAAAGGAAAGTTATATGATGGAACAGAAGGCAGGAGAGACTAAATAGCAAAGTAATGATATAATGAAAAAGAGAGGAAAAAAAGCTTTGTATCATCAAAATAAACCTTTCCCTCTGCAGTACTCTAGTCCACTCCTCAATCACCCCAATCCAATCTCTTTCCTTTGGCATCTTACTATGCAAACACAGGAGTTGAAACATCTGCTCTTTGACATCTTCCCTTGTCAGTGCCTAAGGCCCCCACATATTTTCCATGTACAACTGTGATTTACTCATGCCTGTACTTCTTTCAGTTTAGTAGACTGGATTCACTATTCATCCATAACTTCATGGCATGTTGACATGCTCATTCTGTTAAAAGAATGATTTCTAATTAAAGGACCCACATAATGATTCAGCAAACCTAACAAGTAGGTGGATTTCTCAGGCAGTACTAAATGCAAGAAAGGAAGGGAGACATGGAAAGGCTGAACCACTTAGTGTCTCACCCTTACTTGGAGATCCTGTTGTGGAATTTGAGGAGCTACTGAAGGAAGAGGACAACCTCTCCAACCAAGCAGGCATGTTGAAGTGGCGATAGAAATCATCAACAAGAGTGTAATCTTTCCAACCTGGAGACAGAACACCTAGAGAATCCAGGATTTCAGAAGGTCGTGATACTTTTGGATGGCAAGCCACTCATTCTGACTAGCCCAATACTCCACAGAACTACACATCTTGCAGTGCCAGACCCTGTGTTGAGGATGCCACCTCCTTCCAACTCAATCTCAGTGTCCATCACCTCTGTCCTATGGATAGGCTGAGAAGAAAGTAGCTGGTGGTCTTACTACTGCTGCTGGAGCAATTGTGGTCTTGCAACTCTGTTTTTGACCCTCAGTGGAAAGGCAAAAGCTGTTCCCATGCTGCAGTGACATTTGGCTGCAGAAGGCAAATAAGTACCAGACAGCTGAAGTGCTTTCCAAGACATTGACAATTATCTGACCAGAGAAAACATGTGGAACAACGGTTTTTTGAATGCCATGGCTGGAGTTCCTCAATTTTGCTGCTCAATACCTTCATAGTTTTTTATCATGGTTTCACTTAAAATGACCTTCTAATGTTCTATCAATTTTCTGGCTGTGAAGGATTGCCAATATATCAGGGAATGGGTCCCATAGCTGGGAAATCCAGATTTCAAGATTAAAGCACATCATGACTGACTTCTTGACAACTTCAAAAGCTACTCTGTCAATAGCCAGAAGAGATAGGATCATGTCATGATTGCCTCCTGATGCCAATTTGATGTTTTTTCCCAATCCACCAAACATGAATCACATCGAACAGTTTGGGAGAATCCTGCCAATTAACTCTGCTCCTCTCTCTGTACAGATGCTGCCAGACTGACTGAATATTTGCAGTATCTTCTGTTCTTACTTTAGATTCTCAGTGTCCATAGTGGTTTTCTCCCACAGAATCAAATGGCTCTACTTGACAAGATATTATCTACATCTTCTAGTCTCAGTCGGCAGGTCGGGCAGCATTTGGACTGAGACCAATAACTGCAGCATACCTGCAATTTTAAGCACATTGATTTTCATTGAATGATCAATGCACATCATTGATCAACTAATCTCTGAAATTAGGGCCACATGAGTTTTTAGTCTTCATCAGCTACACAGTACATGCAATATGCAATGGGCAGCTTGTGCTGTTTAAATAGTTGTTCTAATTAATTTGCATTAATTGTAGGCTAATAGTCTACAGAACTTGAAGTTCCAGAGTGGAAATTACAAAAGTACAAAGATTATATTTTTCTACAATTCTACAATCACAATTTAAGACAGAATTTGGGTCACATAAACTGCCTAAATGAATATGATACCTGCTCGCATAGTAATCAATGGAATGCCAAACACAACTATTCTTGAAATGAATTAAACTGCTATTTTCCTGACCCACCAGCAGCCACTCCTTGAATTCCTTTGTTAAAGTTATTGGTGTTTTTCATTGAACTTGAAGTAATCAGAGTATTTTGCAGCTTCCCTTCTCGAAATTTGATTCCAGTTGTCCTGCTAAGATGCATTTTTGAGTGGTCCATTCTGTCCTGCTAATTTAACATAAATAAGATCCTGTCAAATCTATCACATTCTTTGCTTCATGAACTCAAATCAGACTGCCAGTTCTAATTGTACACCCCTTTACTCTCAAGGTATGCATCTTCAAACTTTTCCTGACCTGTGTTATGTTATCATAACAATTTATCTTACTCCAGATCAAACATTCTTAGAACATGAAAGTTTGCCTCACTCATAATATCACACCAGATGGTCCTGTTATCCTTTTAGCAATACTTAAGGTTATAGAAGCTAAAATTAATTGTCAAGTTATTATCACCTTTAACGTTTATACCTAACCATCAACGATGAAACTCACCTTGGCCAGTTCACATGCAGATCTGGTTGTCTATGTCACAATCTATAGTTCTGCCCCCCAGCAAATCATTTGGTCTTGTCTTGAGCATCTCCAAAGTTTTCACATGAATGTGTGCAAAATCATGTACTTTAAAATGGGTTGATATTTTGATATATCACCAAAATTACACTAAGGGCTATCCGCCTCTCTAGTGTCTAATTACATTGTAATTGATGCCTGAAAATCTTTCCATTTTCTCACAAATTCCTCATAGTTTTGACATCTACCCAGTCACTTCTTACTTTGCATAAACATCCTTTCTAGAATTATTCAAATTTATGCTCTAACATATGGGTGATTATGAGATGAGCAGTAAAACTTCCATTGCACTATTCTGAAGTAGTTCTGGTGAGTTATCCCCAAGTGTCCTGACAAATATTTTTCTCAATCATCATTATAACAATCAGATTGTCTGGTCACTATCACATTGTTATAAGATGTGCATTTGCTGAGCACAAATGAGTTTTGTCTTTCCTACATTGCAAAAGTGACTGCATTTCAAAACATACTTTTTTGGTTGTGGAGTGCCTTCAGCAGTGATCATGAAGAGATCTATAAATGCAACTTTTTTTTGCCTTTTTGTTATAACAAAGTTTTCATAGTCCAGCTAGATCATAGAGCTGCTCTCTCAGTAGAGAGAGATGATTGGTGGTGGTTTAACCTGAGGGTAACCACACCTCAATCTTCAAAAGTTTCATAGCCACAAATCAACTTCTTGAATAATTAGAATCAAATACTGTACCCTTCCTGATGAAACATTGTTTTAAAGCAGTGGCCAAGACTCCTGTAACTGGTGGCATCACCTTGTCCTCTTTGAATTTGGAACCTAGGAATAAAAGAAAATGAATTTTAATAAATCCAGCTAAAAAAATGAGTTAAGTACAAGCTATCTCCATTCATTGTTGCCATAAAATAGCTAAAGCATGCCAGGCAAAACTGTATTTCCAAAGACAAACATGAAGTTGAAGTTCATTGATATGTACTCATCTAGACCGAAAAAAATCAATTCATAAAGAAAATACCAATTTAAACAGACAAGAAGGTGCTAAGTGGTGGATTATGTTGGCATGGAGTCAGTATCTACTACAAGCAAAATGTATTTGCATAGGTATTGTGTAGCAGCAAGTAAACATCCTATTGTTTGCTCTCCAGATAAACAAAATCATGACTGTATAAATCTAGGCATGGAGAATTGAGATATTATTCTTTTAATTTCTAAAAATGGCTTACAGAATCCAGTAATCATAAATGAAAATGTTTATCCTTGTTTGATTTAAATTATAAAATTCATTAAAATTCTAGATTTCTTAAAGAACAAGTATTTTGTGTAATGTCACAAAAAGTTCTGTAACTGGTCAATGAATACCTATTACAACTCAGAATTCCCATAGTCTCCAATTCAGGAGGAGGAATTAACTCATGAAATACATTTCTGGACTTAAGTCAATTGGCTAGCGGTAGTTGGCACCAAGGATTGCTAGTTGTAAAGTTCACACAACATTTTTCACACTATAACTGAGTCGAGATGTGGCATGATGTGCTGTGGCTGCTGCTTGGCTGATACCAGCCTCCATGGACAGAGAATAACAAGGGACATGCACTGAGATCATGGTGCCCAGTGTCCAATATAGAGATCCTTTGGAGTGAGTGGAAGCTGCAGTCACCAGGTACCCACTCTGATTTCCATGTCGAGATTGCTTGATGTCTAGCTTTTTTGGCTAGGTATGATAGGAAGCTGAGCATTAGTGAGATGAGCTGGACCACTAATAGGTGTTTGTCATGCTATAAGCTTCCTTAATTCGCAATTCACTATTGACTGGCGAGGAACTTGCTATGCTGCTTGTCAAAAAATTATAAGACGATGTGAGATGTTTCCGATTTTGAACTAGGCCTCACCGGACTCTTTGTCCAATTCTGCCCCAAATCTCAACATTGCCCACATCACTTAGACATTTACAAGACTCTACCATTAATAGGCAACACTTAGAAACAAATCTTATAGATCAAAGAGAACTGATTGTAAAACAAAATACAGAATGCTTTTGTGGAAGGAGTACCTGCAAAAATGAAAACAATTTGCATTTTTCAGATTTGTCAACTTAAAAGTGATACTTCATTATTTGCCTTCAACCTGAATCAAATCATAAATCAATACATTAATGAATTACATTTCAGACAAAGTTCAGTATATATTGAATGAAAATGCAAACATACTAGACATCTTGAATTTGCATGTTTGTGTTTTAAATGCCAGTGTAGAGAAAATAAAATGGCATGATTGAAAAAAATAAACCAAGTCAATTTTAACACCACAACTTTGATCCATTCTTAAAATCTTTCAATTTAGCAATAGTTGAAAGCAATTCTTCTTTAAAATAGTGAATAAAGCAGGGTTAAAACAAAGAATGCTTAGTTCCTGTAAATAGTGGGGAGGGTAAAAAGGTTCTTTTGATGAATAGGGTGAATAGATCGGTGAAAGGGGTCAGGATTGATTTGAGCCAGTTACTGTAAAGGACAGTTAATTTTCCAGAATATTTCAAATTCACACCACTAGAAGAAGAGTATTTTGACACCAGCACAGCTGTCAAAATTGCATATATTTACTTAATTTCCGCATGATCATTATTAAATTTGATACTTAGTTCTTCAACTGATTCCTTTCAAAGTATGGAAAAGTTGAAATTAATCTGTTTCCCTAGTATGGCATTGGTCAATAGAAACCATAATCCAAAAGGTTTGTTATTATAAATACTGCAGACAAGTACTACTTTTACTGTGGTTGGAAAGGAGCCATTTTTTGAAGAGTCTAATTAACTCCATAAATAGTGAACTAAGGCTGACCAAAATTGTTTACAGAACCCACAGGGGAATCTGTTGGTTCCTGAAGATTTATCATTTTGCATGTTGTAAAAGGTTCCTTTGACAATTGTACTCAAAGCTTCAAATCATCCAATAATTAGTGAAATACTTTCAATGACAAACAAATTAAACATGAGTAAGATTAATTGCAGAAATATGTTGTCTGGTTCAAAATTTGTTCACTAGCATGTCACTCAGTTTCCTATCTAAACAAATATCTATTTATTAAATATCTCACGTTCAAAAAGGATTAACAATTGCATTGAGAAGTATAAATCTTCTGTTCACTTTATAAATTATTTATTTCTCACATGAACTGTTTATGTATTATGGTTTCTGCTACCAAACTTCCTCATTCCTCATGTATACAATTAATCATCAACAAGCCTTACTGAGATGCAGAATGTATATAAGATTCAGAGTAGCTCATTTAACTGCCAACACAAAAGAAATAGCTAAAGCCTCCTCTTCACCAAACTGTAGATGTTTAGTGAACTGCAACAAACTTAACAGGCTAGTTTATGCAATTTGAGTTGATACATAGTGATTTTGGCATTCAGTTAACATTGCTCTGCATATCGTCTACAAAATCATCTGTAGTACACTGCAGATTTTCAATTTCAATCTGTTCCGAGCAACAAGTTACATGCACACTGAAATATGTTCATGCACGGGATGCTAAAGTCTCACAACCTGGATTGCAGTTGTCTTGGAATGCCTTTGCCATTGGACCAAGGCCATTTTCTGTTGAGCCCATATGCAAGGCTTGTGCAAGAATTAGTCCATATTGAAAAAAATGCACAAGTATCTCCACTCATCAAACTGAAACATAGGACTTGGAACATCAGCACCTTCATGGACAACTTTAAGAGATACAGATCTGAGTGTCACATTGACATCATAGCTCATAGTCCCTATGAAAAAAGCATGGCAGCAACATTACAATGTAAAGTGTTGGGTAATTGAGTTCAGTTTCCGTTATGCCATATATTCCCAAATAGACCATGTCACCATGCAATCCCCTCTAGACCTAGCTTTCACTAACATCTTTGTCACTTTCCATGAGAAGTGTGTTTTAAACAGAATAACCGCTAATCTCCTAACCATTGCACGATCTGACATGTCGATGAAATATTGGTTACATTTGAATCGGCAGCTACATCTAAGAATTTCCCGACATACCATAACAGATTTCATCCTACACTCAGATTCATCTTTGAAATGCAGCAGTCAAATCAATTTCCTTGATGTGCTGGTTGAGAAATCTGTTCACTACCACCTACCACAAACCTATGAGCCCTGGTCAATAAATGCCTTGGGGCTCCTACAGTTCCATGCATTACAGCATCAACCTTAGTGGCACCTCATGTTTGGAATCATGTACTCAACATGTAAACCTGATACTGAGATAGTGCAATTCTGTGTAATGACTATACTGATCAAATCTTCCATGAATTTGCACTGTGTATTGAACAAACTCACAGAAGGGCCATTTTCATGCCTGGAAAGTCTACTACCCTGAAAAGGGAAGACGTCTCAAAAGTTTGAGCAAAAGATACAGTTAACTGTCTTACACTGAAACTTTGCAGTAAAGACATAAGTGATATTTGCTATCAAGCTAAAAGGATGTCCAGCCCACCATACAAATTTGTGTTAGTTTGATGCCAGGAATGTACGCCATAGTTCGCAATAACTGGCAGGTCACATCAAACAACATCTCCCTTTGACTGTCACAGTAAGCATGTGCCAACCATGCTCACCCAGTCCCTGTATGCAAAACTCAAACACAGTGTCCAACATGAGATGTGACTATACCATTCGCAACATTTACTAAATATTTAAACTCACCAAGAATTATTCAAGAAATCAGTTTCAGATTATCAGTTGTGCTTGTAATTTGATTCACATGCTTGTGGTGTAAGGTACATTTAGTTACACAAAGGATTCTGTCCTTTTTTGGCAAAAGAACATGTCCAAATATTGTACATTTTCACTGAGGACAGAGCATAGAGACAGGAAATCCTTGTTTTATCCCCATACTGATGTCTGACTTATCACGACTTGCCTTGTTTGAATTTTAGTCATTAGGTAAACAAGTTAAGAAGGCATGCTGCATCTCCATGCCAACCACAATACAAGCAAACAGCATTCTCTTCTCATGCTATATAAGTTATTGTTTCCTTTCTCAAGTTGGTTTTCTTGAACTGCATCCTGCTCAGTGCGTGACAAAATATTCTGATATCATGCCTCTTTTCAGCAATGCTTTAAGTACTGTACAATCAAACAATTATTGACAGTGTGTTCAGTTGTGGGACCACACTTTATGAAGAATTGTAAAGTCTTAGGTGGAGTGCAGAAGAGATTTGCCAGAATGGTGCCGGAGATGAGGGACATCAATCACATGCAGAGACTGGAGAGAATCTGGCTTTTCCTTCTTAGGACAGAGAAGAGGAGATTTAACAGGAATGTTAAAATCATGAACAGTTGTGATAGAATAATTAAGGAGGATCTGTTCAATGGCAGAACAGTCAGTACCAGAGAGGACAGATTTAAGACGATTGGCAAAAGATAGAAAGAAGGGAAAAAGTGAGGACTGCAAATGCTGGAGATCAAAGTTCAAACATCTGGTGCTGGAGAAGCACAGCAGGTCAGGCAGCATCTGAGGAGCAGTAGAGTCTATGATTTGGGCATAAGCCCTTCATCAGGAAAGTTGGTAGGGGGAAGAGGCTGAGAGATAAATAGGGCGGTGGGGGTGGGGGTGGGTGCAAGCTGGGAAGGCGATAGGTAGATGCAGGGGGATGATTGTGATAGGTCGGTGCGGAGGAAGATGGAAAGGTAGGACAGGTCAAGAGTGTAGTGCTGAGTTGGAGGGTTGGATCTGCAATGAGGTGGGGGGAGGGAAGTATAGGAAACTAGTGATGTTGATATTGATGTTGTGCAGTTGAGAGGTTCCAAGGTAGAAGATGAAGCATTCTTCCTCTAGTCGTCAGGAGGCTAAGATTTGGCGGTGGAGGAGGCCCAGGACTTGCATGTCCTTGGCAGAGTGGGAGGGCCAGTTGAAGTGGTCGGCCACAGCATGGTGGGGTTGTTTGGTGCATGTGTCCCAGAGACATTCCCTAAAATTTTCTGCAACCTGGCATCCTGCCTCCCTGATGTAGAGGAGACCACATTGAGAGCAACAGACACAAACCTGACTGGCCCGGCCGAACTATTGTCTCAGCCTGCTTGTGCCCCACTGAACTTATCTCCTCATACGCTTCATACTGTCCTGTCCCCCTTGGTCCAGGAACGTCCCACGTGCATTCAGGACACTACACATGCCCTCGGTCTCCTCCATGGCTTTCGTTTCCCTGGCCCCCAACGTCTAATCTTCACAATGGACATCCAGTCCCTATACACATCCATCCTCCATGGCAAAAGCCTTCAAGCCAGCCATTTCTTCCTCTCCCACCAACACAACCAGTCCCTCTCCACCAACACACTCATTCAATTTGTGGTACTGGTCCTCAACCTCAAACATTCTCCTTCAAATACTCCTACTTCCTTCAGACCAAAGGGGTAGACATGAGCACCCACATGGGGCCCAGATATGCCTGCCTCTTCATTGGATATGTGGAACAGTCCATCTTTGGCAGTTACACTGGCATCATTCTCCACCTTTTCCTCTGCTACATTGATGACTGTATCGGAGCCATCTCATGCTCCCATAGGAGGTTGAACAGTTCATCAACTTCACTAACACCTTCCACCCTGACCTTAAGTTCAGCTGAACCATCTTGGACACCTCCCTCTCATTCCTGGACCTCTCCATCCCCATCACCGCCAACTGATTCAACCTGGAAATTTATTCCAAACCCACCAACTCCCACAGCTGCTTTGACTATACCTCCTCCCATCCCCCCCCATAAAAATGCAATCCCTTACTTGCATTTCCTCCGCCACTGCCATATCTGTTCCAAGGAGGAGCAATTCCACTCCAGAACATCCCAGATGGCCTCCTATTTCAAGAACTGCAATTTCCCCACCCAAGTGATCAACAATGCCCTCCAGCGCTTCTCTTCCACTTCCCTGAACCCCATTATCTTTAGCCATTTCTGCCACCTACAATCAGACTCCATCACCACAGATATATTTCCCTCCCCACCCCTATCTGCGTTCTGCAGAGACCATTCCCTATGTGACTCCCTCATGATGTCCACATCTTCCACTAGCACACCCTCCACTCCTGGCACCTTCTCTTGTCACCACAGGAGGTGTAAAACTTGCAACCACACCTCCTTCCTCACCTCCATCCAAGGTACCAAAGGATCCTTTCACATCCAACAGAGATTTTCTTACACATCCAAACACCTCATCTACTGTGTCTGTTGCTCTTGGTGTGGTCTCCTCTACATTGGGGAGACAGGACGCCAACTTGCGAAATGTTTCAGGGAACATCTCTAAGACACATACACCAAACAACCCCACTTCCTTGTGGCTGACCACTTCAACTCCCCCTCCCATTCCACCAAGGACATGCAAGTCCTGGGCTGCCTCCATTGCCAAATCCAAGCCACCTGAAGACTGGAGGAAGAACGTCTCATCTTCTACCTTGGGACCCTTCAACCACACAACATCAACATCGACTTCACTAGTTTCCTGATCTCTTCTCCTCCCACCTCAGCCCAGATCCAACCCTCCAACTCGATACTGCCCTCTTGACCTACTTGTCCATCTTCCTTCCCACCAACTGCTCCACCCTCCCCACTGCTCTATCACAATCACCCCCCACCTGCATCGACCTTTCATCTTCCCAGCTACCTTCTCCCCGGCCCTACCCCAACCGTCCTATTTATCTCTCAGCCCCCTTCACCCCACTACCTCCACCCCCACAGTCCTGATGAAGAGCTTATACCCAAAACGTCCATTCCCATGGTACTCAGATGCAGCCTGACCTGTTGTGCTTTTCGAGTGCAACACCTTTCGACAAAAGATATATAGAGACCAAAATGAAGAAATAACTTTAACAATATTGTAATTTGGAGTGCTCAGCCTGAAATATTGTTGAGAGCATATTCAATGGTAACATTCAAAAGGAGCTTTATGAAACATCAAGTGAAAACTATTTGTGAAGCTTTGGGAAAAAAGCAGGACAATAGAAATAGGTGGATAAATGACACAAGATGAGTCTAATATCCTTCCCACTTATGTACTTGATAAAGCAGCTAACTCACTGCTTTCCTCCCTCAGCTTCTGCACCGAGCAGATGATTTCAATTGCCATCTCAATCGATCATGCTTCCTTTCCTCTGATTTTACTGCCCGTTTATCCTCCCTACAACTCTCTGGACACAGAAATTCCAAATCCTTATTTATCACCATTCCCTCAATCATGTCACTAAAGGTGATCTCATTATTTCCATAAAACTAATCATAGATAAGGCTATCCTTGATGTTACTTACTGGTAGTCATACAATCCTCCAATCACACCAACACACAAATGGCACAAAATATGTTTCCACGCTCTGCAACAACATTTGGCATCCCACCAAATGCCTCTGGAAATCCAAGCACAACATTTCTAGAGGACACACTCATCCAAAGCATGTTGTCCCTTCGAAGAACTCCAATAAAACAGCCAGACATTATTTTCCCCGACAAAACATTCCAACTTCTCCTGACCACCTCAAGCTCCTTCAAGTACACAGTCACTATTCCTCTAACAATCGATTCAAAAATCATATTAAATATCTATTTAATTCTGTTCATTTTAAATGTAAATGTTCTGTTCTCTCCCAAATTGTCCTAAGGTGCAGCATCTGTAGGTTTTATTTTTGTCTCTTAAGTTAGTAGTGGTCAGCCAAATGTTTGAAATGTTGTAGTCTGCCTTGGATAGGTGCAGTCAGTGATGCTAGGAAGGGGAGTCCCAAGATTTGACTCAGAACCAGTTGAGGAAAAGCAATGCAGTTCTAAGTAGTCATTGATAGTGTAGAAATTGAGTCTTGCTGAATGAAGAGACACCCCGTTGCAGAGGGTTCAAATATATAATGTGGGGGGTAGTGTGTTGGTGTGGTTGGAGGATTGGCTGACTGGAAGTATATAATATCAAGGATAGACTTGTCTGATTGATTAGAGTCTAGATTAGAGTGGTGCTGGAAAAGCACAGCAGGTCAGGCAGCATCCGAGGAGCAGAAAAATTCAGGCAAAATCTACAAGCCTGACCACCCTGGCCGACCCATTGTCTCAGGCTGCTCCTGCCCCACTGAACTCATCTCCACTGAATTCATCTCCACCTACCTCGACACTGTCCTATTCCCCCTAGTCCAGGAACTTAAAAACAAGGACAGCACCTCCGGTCCTCACCTTCCACCCTACCAACCTTCATATAAACTGCATCATCCGCCGACATTTCCGCCACTTCCAAACGGACCTCACCACCACGGATATATTTCCCTCCCCACTCCTTTCCACTTTCTGCAAAGATCATTCCCTTCGTAACTACCTGGTCAGGTCCATGCCCCCCCCCCAACAACCCACCCTCCCCTCCTGGTACCTTCCCCTGCCACCACAGGAAT
>NC_057719.1:57886809-57898893 GCF_004010195.1 Chiloscyllium plagiosum
GCTCCCTGTCTTCATTCCTGATGAAGGGCTTTTGCTTGAAACATTGATTTTCCTGCTCCTCGGATGCCGCCTGACCTGCTGTGCTTTTCCATCATCATTCTAATCTAGACTCTGATCTCCAGCATCTGTAGTCCTCACTTTTGCCTTATCTGTGATTGACATGATGGAAATAATGAAATCACTTCTGGTGACATGGCCAAAGGGATGACGATGAATAAGGATTTGTTGTTAAAGCTTTGCATTTTGTAATCATCAGGATAGAATTGCAAAAATACTGAAGCTCAAACTGACCAATAATTTATACTTCATGAGAAGGGGGTGCTGATTGGTAGAGTTTCACCAAAGGCATGTGATAGAACTTTAATGAACATGCTCATCATCGTGTTTCATAGCAGGTACCTCATGGTATATAGTAGTCAATATCCATCTTACTGAGCTATATACCCATGCAGTAGGACACACAAAGAAAAATCTACATGTGAGAGGTGTATTTTGTCCTTTTTTTGAAGAGAGATTTTGAACCATAGGTGATGAGCTGTCTCTTCCAAGCTAAAAGTAAACTGCTTGTGAGGCCTTGGGGTTTTTAAAATATAAGTTGGAACAATAATAGCAGTATGAAGGGTGGAGTCAGGCTCCCACTGAATAAGTGCTTTTAGTAGTGGTTGGGGTTTTGAAGCTGGTTGTGGAAGGTGCTACATCCCTCTCTGTTGCAGCTGAAAGCTTAGGTTCGTGCTCTCTGCTGCCAGAATCACATTTGAAACAATCTGTTTTACTGACTATGCCTATGCATTTATGGGATGTCATTGTATTAGAACAATTGCTGTTTAGTAGTTAAATGATGTATCATTCTGTTAAGTTTTCCAATACAGTTAAAGTTATACCAATTCTTCTTTCTTTTATTTGTACATTAACGGTAGGGTAAGAATAAAGTGTGTTCTGCTTCAAGCCGAATAGTTTAATCTATGCAACACAACACCTTACACTTGCCTTTAAACAGATAAAAGTTAGGGTGTAGGCTATTGCCTTGATAAATTTAAAGGGGGTTTGGTTTGCTCCATAACATACAGTATATCATAATTGATAACGATCCCAGGCACACAAGTGTCATTGATTGTAGCACGCATGTGCACCTATCATGCATTGGAAGAAAAATTCAATAAATTCTTCAGCGCTATGTGACCCATGTCTCATCCTTATATATTGGGAGTGGCAGATCATCAGTATCTCATACGACTTCGTGTCATGGTGACAGTGCAGAAATAAAACTAGTAACTGCTTATAAAAGAATCCTCACTGAAGATTAGACAGCCCTAGAACATAAAGCAATAACTTTGCTGAGTACTTGCCTCTAAATTAGAAGAGCCAGAAAGCAAACTTACCTCCCCTCTATTTAAAGTTCAGGACATACTGAGTTAGAAACTATCCATCTCTACTCATAAAACAAAAAGATGACATTTCAGCCAGTTTCCTGAAATAAAAGCTAAGATGCACCAGTCAAATTTCTCTGCAGAAAAGACAATGAGTCCCGATGGTTAGGTTACCTCCCCAGTGCTAAAGTTAAGGGCATCTCTTCTGGGCTGGAAAAACTTGCAGTGCGAGTGAAAAGATCCAGTTGTGGGTGGTTGTAAAAGTACCAACAGCAAGGGAAAGTCTAGAAAAGAGGTTCTGCCTTGAGATTATGAGCCGTTCAGGGTGAAATGAAAAAGCAGAGGGTGATCTGAGCCATGTGAAAATTGACATTTTGTAAAATAAGATTAGAGGGTAAATGCATGGCACAGTGGGAGAAATGGATTCCAATTCATGAGGCATTAGCTCCACTGGAAAAAGAGAGAACTATTCCCTTGGTACAGGCTTTATTTGAACTATGCTGGGACCAGTGTCCTGTTGAATTCTATAACAACAATTGTAGACTGCGCTTTAAAATAATTAGGGGGTGGGTGGGGATTCAACTGAAGGGAAGTTTTAAAAAATCAAAAAACAAAGTGGAGATACAAGGTGGTGAAGAGGTGAGAAATAATCAAAGTATGACAGAAAGGGGCTGAAAAAAACCAGAAAGATGCAACAGGAATTAAAAGCAGAATAAATAATAATGGTAAAATCTCAAAGTTTAAGGTTCGTTACCTGAATATACACAGCACTTGTAACAAGATAGAAGGGTTTGCAGTGCAAATAGAAATAAATGAATATGACTTGATGGCTATTGCATAGTTATAAGGTGACGAAGAGTGAGAACTGAATATTCAAGAGTATTTGACTTTTGAAAGTACAGGCAATAAGGAAAAAGTGGAGAGGTGGCTTTGTTCACAAACAAAGGCATAAGTGCAGGGGTGAGTAGGGATAAAGTTGCCAGTAGGACTCATCGACTCGCCTCAAAGTGTTGTCTCACTGCGAGACAAAGTATAAATTGGGAAACAATGTAGACATGTGAGTAGACATCATTACCATAATTTGCATATTGACTCAGATTGGCAAAGCTGACGTTGAAGATGAATTTCCAGAGCTCACCCACCGGAGATTGTTTCTTAGAGTTTTATGTTGACTTAAGCCCTGATCTCGTTCAATAGCAGAGCAGATTTGATGGGCTGATTGACCTAATTCTGCTCCTATGTCTTATGGCCTTAGGGTCTAGCTTGAATTGAAATTAATATTGCAAAAATTACATCATTTCTGCTCAAGCAAGCAGCTTTAAAATAAACTTTAACAAATACGTCAAGATTTCAATAACTAATGATCACATAATTCTGATCATATCCAGGATTTTAATTTTATTTGTACTGTATTTAAAATCTGAAGATGAATATTGCAACTTGTCTCTAGTTACTCCTTTTTGATATTTAGCCTATAAAAATCTTTGATTTGTGTATAAAAGGATATTCTGTACAATCCAGCTATTTACTCTCATAATAGTTAACACATCAAACAGTGCATAAACAAACCTGATTCATATATAAGTGGAGTTGATTATATTTAGTTTTGAAATTGTTTAAGTTTTTACAGTAACAAAAATCAATTCTTTGATGTAGACTATAATCTTAACTTGTGCAGATTGACTTTCTGTTTATTATGTAAAGTAGTTCTCATATTTACTTTCTACAACTTTTGTACTACAGCATAGCATAAATGAAAATGTCACAATTTGTTTTCATTAAACTAAAAGGGGGGTGTTATGTTGACATAGAAGTAAAAGAGGAGATTTAGAAATTACGTCAATATTTGTTAAATAATAAATAATGCACCTGCATATACTATCCAATTCTATGTATATTTAACGCTTACCCACATCATGTAGGACTGATCCCTTGCAAATTTCTGAAGTGAGCCCAAATAATGAGTCAGTGCAGGCTGTAGCCCATGTTGAATCTGGTGCTTATGAGGCATCAAGATGATATGGGGGAAGCAAGAAATGGTGCATATCAGCAGTTCAATAGGTAAAATTTAAAGGAATGTGGCCATTTGAAGGTAAAAAGCAGAATAGGAGGTAAAAAAACTGTTGCAATTTTTTACTTATACAAATTAAGCTTTTTAAGCTGGGACAAAAAAATGTGAAGTCAGGAAACAGAAAATTCAGGCAAACGATGCAGTAGAGCAGCATCTGATCTCCTTGTTTGATGGCTAATTAAATACAGATGCTCCTACATTTTGTGAAGAGTTTCCCGTTTGACATCCTAAGGCACTTTCTAGAAGGCAGCAGAGTGTACAGCTGTCAGAAGATATAGATATGGCCCATATCTT
This sequence comes from Chiloscyllium plagiosum, assembly GCF_004010195.1. NCBI lineage: Eukaryota > Metazoa > Chordata > Chondrichthyes > Orectolobiformes > Hemiscylliidae > Chiloscyllium > Chiloscyllium plagiosum. The sequence goes on from NC_057719.1 coordinate 57,890,542, forward strand.
AACTAACAGTACCGTTTAACAGATAGTTGACCCAAGTTTGCATATCACAAAATTTTATCTTTCAATCTACTTAATATTTAACTTAATATTTGCTGTAACATGCTAAACTCTCACACAAGCTGACAGGTCTGAATTCATAATGTATGATCAATTCGGAAACACATTCAAGGTACAGCTAATGCTCTTGTCACATTCACACCGAATGGCACTTAGCAAAGTTAATGCCAGAGAAATGCAATTCAGACACCGACTTTCGGATATTCAGATGGAAAAACACATCTGTTCTTCATCTAAAATTGAACTCCATTTACACATACATGACAGTGAGCACCACTAATCTTGCCATTAGTTTGATGGCAAATGCTGCCTCAAATTTATTCCTCTTTTAAATTTTGTTGATAAAATATTTACACTTAAATTGACAAATATAAAAGAAATTTAAAGAGAGGTGGTCTACTCTTATCATTCACCAAACTTTGATACTCAATATTATGAATCAAATTTAACTTTTAATGGCAGGCAGATTGGTGAGGGTGAGATTAAATTTGTTTTTCTCCCTATACTTCCATCACCATCTAATGCAAACCCAGTTTAGCAAGGATTTTAGGACTTGACCAGTTTGATCACTAGTGCTACTGCTAAGCCACTCTTTGTGGTGGACACTGAAATTGCCCACCCAGCATATATTCTGCACCCTTGTTATCCTCAGGACTTCCTCCAAGTAGTGCTGAACATATAGAACATGGATTCATCAGCCAAGGCGGGGAGGAGGATGGGAATCAGCAGATTTCCTTGCCCATGTTTGACCAGAGTCAGTGTTGAGGACTCCAAGAAAATTCCCTTCTGACCGTATATCATTGTGCCTCCACCTCTGCTGGGTATGCCCCACCAACAGGACAAACCAAGGGATGGTAATGGTAATGTCTGAGGCAATGTCTGTAAGAAATGATACTGAGAGTATGATTATATTAGGCTGTTGCGTAACTAGTTCAGGAGAGAGCTCTCCTGATTTTGGGAACTAGCCTCAAGAAGGATTTCATTGAAAGGCACAAGCCCCAAAATGAGGACGACTTTGCAGCTCAGCAGGGTGTCATTTGCCATTGTTGTTTCCAATGTCTGGGTCAATATGAAATGGACTGTTTAGTTCATTCCTTTTTGAGACTTGCAGCAATTGCGGGGATTTCAGAGGGCAGTTAAAAGTCGATGCTGTGGGTCTGGAGTCACATGTAAGCCAGTCCAGATAAGGATGGCAGTTTTTTTCCCTAAAGGACATGAGTGAACCAGATGGATTTTTCCAACAATTGACAATGGTATTCTTAATTTTTTTAACCTCAAACTCCAGTCTTAATTTCAGATTTGTTTTCAACTGCATTTAAATACAATTATCTGCCGTGATGAGATTCAAACCTGGGTTCCCATAATGTTACCAGGCTCCCTGGATTGTTAGTGTATGCATAATACGAATAGTAGACTAGATTGAAGCTGATGGTATATGATTATGTGCTCCTTGCATTCTGGGTACTCACCATTCACAGAAATAAGCAACAGAAGCTCGCAGCAAATGCACTTCAGAACTTAAGCCAAACTGCATTTCACGATAAACCTTCAGGTTGCATGTATACATAGTAATTTAACAGCACTATTTCAGCCAGACAAAAATCTGGTGCCTTGAGGTACCTTACATGACTCCCTTCTTTCAAAACTAAAAGTTTTTAATTATAATGATTCCTTACTATAATTATTACAAAAAATCTGTGGGTGGGAGGGTGAGGTAATTGGTACAGGGGGTCTCCATGCCTGTCGCACTTTCCAGCTGACAGGACAGATAAATAGCCATCTCTGACTTTGACATCTGCCAATTCTTTCTGTAACCAGATGGGAAGAGGGACACATGAATGCCTATAATGATTCCTTCAAAAATTGAGGAAATGTGATTTACAAACTTTCAGTCAATATTTTAAGAAATTGAACACAAACGTGTTGTTAAGATGGCTGCTGCAAATCGCATGGCATGTCATTTGGACTACAGACAGTTACTGGCAAACATTTAATTAATTATGGACGTAAGTAAGGATAACTCCCAGCTATCTGTCAAATTCACATAGTTCTTTGTTTGAGGATGAGCAAAAACAAAAAGATTTTGGAGCTTCCAGATCACCTGTCTTCACGTTTCATACTAGATAAAATGTAAATTCAATTTGTGACAAATGCAATAGAACAGCCATTGTATTATGATGGCCTGCTCCATCCAAACTAGACTGGGTTGGCTGCACTGGTGCTAAATCAACACACAGAATGTGGAATCAATATGAACGTAACATTTTTTGGAAATGACATTGGACATGTAAAAAGCCACATGGAGTGACAGCTATAATTTTATATCTGTTTAAAAGATAAGGTTACAAGATGCAGCAAATGCATCAAATCTATTAGTCATCAGTTCGAGAACTAGATTCCAAAATGAGCTGCCAATAATCAAACCAAATAGTTAACGTGCTCAGGATTCAAAGTTCACTTGAGATTTTTAACTACTAAAAAATACGTAATCTGCTGTGAACCCTTTATTTTAAAATACCCTCACCTCAACTTCAATCCATCAAATCCATTGAAGAAATCATATGTCCAGCATGTGGGAAACAAGACATCATAAATCAGAGATTGAATTAACCATAATCTATAAAGGTTTACACTTTTCACGTGACAAATCTTTTGAGATAGTCCAAATGGGAACCCAAAGGTTGAATCTTAGATAGTTTTTGACTAAATCAGAGTTATGTCATTTTTATTTTGAAGGATTTTCATCATGAGGCCGAACAAGTTCCTTCACCATGTCTTACTAAACTCACCTCATCAGGATGTACATGCATTTGGAAAGGCAAGGACTGATTAGGGATAATCAACATGGCTTTATATGTGGGAAATCATGTCTCACAAACTTGATTGAGTTTTTTGAAGGAGTAACAAAGAGGATTGATGAGGGCAGAGCAGTAGATGTGATCTATATGGACTTCAGAAAGGCATTTGACAAGGTTCCCCATGGGAGATGATTAGCAAGGTTAGGCTCTCATGGAGAAGAGCGAAAACTCACCATTTAGATACAGAACTTGCTCAAAGATAGAAGACAGAGGGTGGTGGTGGAGAGTTGTTTTTCAGACTGGAGACCTGTGACCAGTGGAGTGCCACAAGGATCAGTACTGGGTCCACTACTTTTCATCATTTATATAAATGATTTGAATGTGAGCATAAGAGGCATAGTTAGTAAGTTTTCTGATGACACCAAATTTGGAGGTGTAGTGGACAGCAAAGAAGTTTACCTCAGATTCCCACAGGATCTTGATCAGCTGGGCCAATGGGCTGAGAAGTGGTAGATGGAGCTTAATTTAGATAAATGGGAGGTGCTGCATTATGGGAAAGTAAATCTTAGCAAGACTTAATGGTAAGGTCCTAGGGAGTGTTGCTGAACAAAGAGACCTTGGAGTGCAGGTTCATAGCTCCTTGAAAGTGGAGTCACAGATAGATAGGATAGTGAAGAAGGCATTTGATATGCTTTCCTTTTTGGTCAGAGTATTGAGTACAGGAGTTGGGAGGTCATATTGCGGCTGTACAGGACATTGGTTAGGCCACTGTTGGAATATTGCATGCAATTTTGGTCTCCTTCTTATTGGAAAAATGTTATGAAACTTGAAAGGGTTCAGAAAAGATTTACAAGGATGTGCCAGGGTTGGAGGATTTGAGCTATAGGGAGAGGTTGAATAGGCTGGGGCTCTTTTCCCTGGAGCGGTCGGAGGCTGAGTGGTGACCTTATAGTGGTTTACAAAATTATGAGGGACATGGATAGGATAAATAGACAAAGTCTTTTCCCTGGGGGTGGGGAGTCCAGAACTAGAGGGCATAGGTTTAAGGTGAGAGGGGAAAGATAAATAAGAGATCTAAGGGGCAGCTTTTTCACGCAGAGGGTGGTATGTGTATGGAATGGGCTACCAGAGGAAGTGGTGGAGGCTAGTGCAATTGCAACATTTAAAAGGCATCTGGATGGGTGTATGAATGGGAGGGGTTTGGAGGGATGTGGGCCAGGTGCTGGCAGATAGGACTAGTTTGAGTTGGGATATCTGGTCGGCATAAACGGGTTGAACCGAAGAGTCTGTTTCTGTGCTGTACATCTCTATGAGTCTATAATTACCTACCCTGCTCCTGTGGTACCTTTCACATTCAATTTCCACAGCCATTCAGAACAACTTGCCAGTCAGTGCATATCCCAAAATTCACCAAATTCATTCGCAGCGATGCCATCTTTAAAAGCCAGTGTGCTCTTTGACAAGCTGGAGTCAGTCTGGAGCTGCCATGAACAGACCCTGGCATTTGACCTGAGCATGGCTGGCACATGGAAATTGGCATCCAGCTTTGCAACCGGTGTCTTGGACGTCCTGCTGAAGGAATGATGGCAATGTCAGACTTAATTACTCCCAATGCAGGACCAACAATGGAAGCCACAACATGACAGCATGACAGTCTGGTCTGACATTGATATTTGGGAATAAAGTTCCCTCAGCTATTTGGAAATATGTATTGTACGAAGAAGGTCAAACTCCATCTCCACTCTACTAAGGTAAGGTCAACCATCTCCTATCAGGTACCTCAGATTTACTATACTCATTCCCACCACAGCTCATCCTTGACTACTCTTAACATTTCCTGCAACATCTTCCCTCAAATAGTCTCACCCAACCCAATATCCAACAGCACTAACTCTGTATGATCTCTGCAATGCTTACTCACTCACTCAGGACACCTCCCCACCCGCATCAATACTATTATTGTGCCAACCACTTTCATCCCCCGTAATATCTGACTGTCTCTAACAGTTTTTGAGCAGATGATCGTGAGCCTGGACTGGAATCAGAGGCTTCCCCTAATTAGTTGGCTTAAAAGAGAATAAGTAACATCTCTTGGTTTTAAATGCATGAAAGCTTGCTGCAAAATTACTTAATTGTAATATATACTGCAAGGGTAAGAAAGAAAGACTTCATTCCACACAAAACATGCTGACCGCTGATAGTAAGAGAACACATATATTCTGTCTGTGCTTGCGACTCCAAATCATGAATTCAGATGCAGTCACTCCAAACAGAAGACAAGCATTTTAAGCTGGAACAGTCTATGCTCTTCCTCAAGTTACACAATCCATGTTTTGTCTTTGAGGAGAGAAAATCCTGTGAACAGGTGACTGTGCTGTGCGTGTAACAACCTGCAAAATACTACGTAAATACTCATGTATGCTCTGAAAGTGTCACAGCTTCTTCCAGCTTAAACATTTCCTTAATTAGCAGAGGCAATTTTTTGTTGACTATATTGCATGTTTTGTTTTTGTTTGATAAATATTATATTCAATAAAAATAGAACTTTACCTGCAGGCATATATTATTCTGTGAAATACTAAACCAAACTATTTCATATTACTGGAGGACATGACTAGGAAGAAAAAACAGTTCCAGATCAATTACAGCATTGAACATTCTCTTTGTGTCTTTGCAAAAGATGTCATTTTAAATGACGTAGAATGGTGAGCTAGACCTACACTAAATAGTTTTTCAGAATTGTCAGCAAAAAAGATTCACTTTAATCTTACTAAACCTTCTGAACTCCTCTCAGGAGAAAATAAAGTTTTCATTGTAAGCATTCCATGAAATTGACACTATTGTTGTCACAATTTTAAACTGATTCATCTTCAGCTATATTTAATTAGTCACAACTTGATTGTTAACTCAATTCTCCAACAGCCGTGCCTACAAAAGCCAAAAAGGTATTGGATTGAATTGGTCCAGATACTTAAAGGACCAATCAAAATATAATATTGAAATGGAGAGGGGAAGTGGAAACTCTTCATACTACTTCATAGAAATGGTAGCACAACAGAAAGTTGCCTACTGAAATAACTCCCCAGAGGCCAGTATCTCATCACCAAATTACCCTTCATTTACATGATGGAAGTGCTTGTTACTGATCCAGCTCCCTCAGAGCTAGTACTCAGATTGAACAGAAATCTGACGCTCCTGTTTATATCTGTCAGCCAGGCTCCCTGATTGGGCCAGATTAACAAACCGAATCACGGATCTCACAGTTAATGAGGTCTGACCTTGTTACAATCAGTACACCCACCATTCCTTGAGCTGAATTTTGTTGCAGTGGCGATTGTCCCAGTGGTAGGATGGGAAGTGTGTGGGTGTTCTATTCCAAGGTGGAACTGCTTACCCTGTTCAACCATATGGAGTCCAGGGATCTAGTCAATCTTGGGATTGGCAGAAAATGACCAATCCTATCATTACCTCATTGGGTCAAAGGTTCAGCTGTAATTTTTAAAAAGAACCTGGACATACACCCACTCCTGCAAGCAAGCAGCATCTGTTTGGCTCTCAAAAGGATGGTGATAAGCTGCGTGGAGACGAGTCTCAAACCAATGGAGACAGAGAGTCATAGAGATGTACAGCATGGAAACAGACCCTTTGGTCCAACCTGTCCATGCTGACCAGATATCCCAACCCAATCTAGTCCCACCTGCCAGCACCCGGCCCATATCCCTCCAAACCCTTCCTATTCATATACCCATCCAAATGCCTCTTAAATGTTGCAATTGTACCAACCTCCACCACATCTTCTGGCAGTTCATTCCATACACCACCCTCTGCATGAAAAAGTTGCCCCTTAGGTCTCTTTTATATCTTTCCCCTTTCACCCTCAACCTATGCCCTCTAGTTCTGGACTCCCCAGCCTCAGGGAAAAGACCTTGTCTATTTATCCTATCCATGCCCCTCATAATTTTGTAAACCTCTATAAGGTCACCCCTCAGCCTTCAACGCTCCAGGGAAAACAGCCCCAGCCTGTTCAGCCTCTCCCTATAGCTCAAATCCTCCAACCCTGGCAACATCCTTGTAAATCTTTTCTGAACCCTTTCAAATTTCACAACATCTTTCCGATAGGAAGGAGACCAGAATTGCATGCAATATTCCAACAGTGGCCTAACCAATGTCCTGTACAGTCGGAACATGATCTCCCAACTCCTGTACTCAATACTCTGACCAATAAAGGAAAGCATACCAAATGCCTTCTTCACTATCCTATCTACCTGCGACTCCACTTTCAAGGAGCTATGAACCTGCACTCCAAGGTCTCTTTGTTCAGCAACACTCCCTAGGTCCTTACTAGTAAGTGTACATCTTACTGGTAAGGTCCTTGCAGAGGAGTAGTTTGTTGATCTGGTGGACAGTGGGATTCCAACACAGTTGTAAGACGCCAGCACTCCTGCTCTGAGGATGACAACACTGAATACTCAGAGGATGCACCATAATTTCTTGCAAACTCCAGCAGCTATAACTACCTCCATAGGAACACATTTGCAGTTAAATTAGGGGTCACAATCTGGTGAGAAAAGTCCTTCCTGACAGTTGGAGGACTTTTGCAGACTGCACCAAAGAGGACAACAGGCATTTGGCAATGGCCAAATGAAATCTGATGGAAATATAGATATAAATAGGGAACACCTGGCCTTGCACAACCAGTGGAGGAGTCCACCCAAGCAATGCATTCTGCCACAACTCTGTGATGTAAGTCTATGCTTTCTCCATTGTAAGGATGACTCAGTGGCTGCTGGATAGGTATCCTGCTGCATATAAGGTGAGATTTGCATTCTGTTACTCTGACAAGGGACACTAAACAGGGCTGACAAGGTGAAAGGGAGAATGAGGCACCCTCAATCTCCTGTCAGTTGCCCCTTCTCCTCCAGGAGTAACATTGTGTACAGACTGAGACAAGGGGTGCCAGCCAACCACCTCAAAGGAATTATCTGAGGATGCTCTAAGGATGTATTTGTGCTTTTCTTAGTAACCCCAATGCCTCCAATGATGGAGATTGAGGAAAATACCATTGTACCTGAGCAAGAGCTCCTCAGTAGGCCAGCACTCATATATATACTATTCACTTGTGGAACGTAGACATCGCTGGCTGGCCAGCATTTTTATTATCCTTCTCTAGTTGTCCTTGAGAAGATGGTGATAAGCTGCGAGGAGACTAGTCTCAAACCAATGGAGACATAGAGTCGTAGAGATGTACAGCATGGAAACAGACCCTTCGGTTCAACCTGCCCACGCTGACCAGATATCCCAACCCAATCTAGTCCCACCTGCCAGCACTCGGCCCATATCCCTCCAAACCCTTCCTATTCATATACCCATCCAAATGCCTCTTAAATGTTGCAATTGTACCAGCCTCCACCACATCCTCTGGCAGCTCATTCCATACACGTACTACCCTCTGTGTGAAAAAGTTGCCCCTTAGGTCTATTTTATATCTTTTCCCTCT
>NC_057719.1:57898975-57966032 GCF_004010195.1 Chiloscyllium plagiosum
ATTCCAACAGTGGCCTAACCAATGTCCTGTACAGCCGCAACATGATCTCCCAACTCCTGTACTCAATACTCTGGCCAATAAAGGAAAGCATACCAAATGCCTTCTTCACTATCCTATCTACCTGCGACTCCACTTTCAAGGAGCTATGAACCTGCACTCTAAGGTCTCTTTGTTCAGCAACACTCCCTGGGACCTTACCAGTAAGTGTATATCTGCCAAATCATCTCAGGTAACAGGAAATAGTACTCAACAGCTTGTCTCTATCTCAGCTGTGGATGTCAGGATCACCCTGAGGCAAAGTGGTAGAATGTATAATTGCAAACGTTATGATGGCACAAAATAGCCCACCTTTATTTTGATAGCACTATAATGCTATGTATAGACATATACTGTTGATCACTTTTTTATGGGAGCTGAATAGTCACATTTTTGGGACTTTTCCATCAGATATTAGCTCATAAGGGTTTGCTGATGCTTCATTGTTAATCAATTATAACTGACGTGGAAAATATGGGCACAACACTTTTGTGTTCCTTAGAGAGATTGGCTAGTTGCATTCATTGAAAAACAGATTTTTTTTTGTTTTGTCAACCATTTACTTAACTAATAATCCAGAAGCCATGGGACATTGGTTTGAATCCCACCATGGCAGATGGTGACATTTGAATTGTATAAAAAAAAACCCATAAAAAGCTTGCCTCGTGACAACTACGTAACCACTGTCGATTGTCGTAAAAAGCCATTTAATGTTCTAATGTCTTTTAGGGAAAGAAATGTCTCATTCCTTCTTGGTCTGGCCTACATGTGATTTCAGACTGTTAACTGCTTTCTGAGCAAATGGGTTTGGTAAAGAAATCCTGGTCCAAACCCAATGAAAAAATTAATTATAGGTCAGAGAATTGTAAGCTCACTGGAAAGGCAATATGTGGTATACACCCATATCACCTTTCAGAAGGTTTTGTCTCAATAGTATCTTCACCCAAAGTATTTTATCCTCTGTAGACACACACACTGAGCTTTAGCTAGGTCTTTCCAGGATCTGCAGCACGCATGAAGCATTTAATATATTCTAAGTCAAAAGTGTGTGGCTTTGTTGTGGTCATTTGTATAGACTTGTTTCCTCTAAGGACTGACAGTCACTTTTCTCATATGTGCCTGCAGATGTAGATCTGTAAGTTCCTCTGGAGAGAAGCAATGCTATTTCTGAAAACAATGACCATTAGGTCTTGCAAGAGACTCACTCTGCCTGAAATTAGGATTCAATGAGTCTGCTACAGGCCAACTTTGCTAGTTGCTGCATTGTCCTGGCATCGCCAGCTGAAGCAGCACTATGAATTCCCTCAATATCATATGACTTTTCTCTTTCATCCTTGTCAGAGGATGAATATAGCACCTATATCTACAGGTTGGCAATTCCTCACTCTTATGCCGTATAGGTCATGGAGGATTGCACCAGGCAACAATAATCCTGGAGACTCCCTGCAGTGTTACTGCCTATTTGAAGCAATATCTTCAGTCCAAAGGTCCACTGTTAGCATTGTTCAAACAGGGGAGACATTGTATCTTTCCTCTGGTGCACCATGTGGATTTGTCACAAGTGTAATCAGTCAGGTTTTCAGTGGATACCTGGTGTCAGTCAGGAGTGGTCCTACAGTTGCTGAGAGGGAGCACACAGCTCTGGCACCTGAGAGTGACTGAGAATGTACAAGTCATGACAGCTTCCTGGAATGCAAACACAAATCGGCAGGATGCATTTGCAGTGGTCATGGAGTGAAAATGCTCCTGGCTTATGAATGATGCTGGCTGTCCCAAGGAGCTCTCACCATCACATGCAAGCAATCAGTAGCCCCTTGGATCTGGGTAAATCCAGTTCACTGCTCTCCCTGATGGTATTCTTGTGCAACTTGGAACATCAGTAGTCTCTTAACTTTTTTTATCTTCACTTAGATAGCCTCCATTTAGATTTGCAGAATCTCTGGCACAATATCTGGCTCACCTTTGCTGAATAGAAATAAGATTCCTCTTGCTTTCATTTCTTGTACCTTCAAATTATGAACCAACTAAGACTGCTGTTGGTTTTCAGCTCTCTGGACAACTATCCTGTTTCTTTCTTGGTTCTTTACATACATCTTTTCTCCTTCCATCAGCTTTGGGGGGTGGGGATGGAGGGCTCTTCGTATGGTATCCCCAGATATAGTTGTAAGCCTGTCATTTTCAATGAGGCTATTCACAGTCTGGAACTATTTGATAATCTTGAACTGGCAGACTTTGAAATAATGTCTTGGATGAGATGGGAACCTCCATCATCAACAGTGCTGACAGTGTCAACCCACAATGAAGCCAGTGGATCTGTAATTTAGGATCTGCAGTAGTGAGAAAATCTTCATTCTTCAACAGTGCTTTGGTGGTTTGTCTGCATCCACCAGTTTCAATGCATTGTCAAGTATCCAGGATGGAAGCAGAGACTGAAAATATATTAATGGCTTTTGTTTTGCTTTGATAATTCCACAGCAGGTGATGGAATTAGAATTCAATAAATATCTGGAATTAAGAGTCTAATGACAACCATTGTTGATTGTCGAAAAAAAATCCATCTGGTTCACTACTGTTCTTTAGGGAAGGAAACTACAATCCTTACCTAGACTGACCTACATGTGACTCCAGACCCATGACAATTTGGTTGACTCTTAAATGCTCTGTGGGCAATTAAGGATGGGCAAAAAATGGCCTAGCCATGCCCTCATCCCATGAACGAAAAAAATGCCTGTTTTTTCCTTGTATTAGATATTGCCTGTAAGTTTCCTTTGACTAGTAATTAAATCCCTCCTGGATCATGCAACTGAGTTTCAATTGACTGCAACCAAAATATTGATAACCATTGTTCATCATCAGATAAAACTATCTCCACTTGGTCTAGTATTTAGTTTCAAGTTGATGATATGTTTGTTGATATATAGTTTGCATTCCAGAATGCATGTCTGGGATCACTAATCACACCAAAAAAGTATTTGTTGGTGGAAAACTTTCAACTTCAATAACCTTGCATATGAAGAAGTTTCCTTTGGAACCTCTAACAATAGAGGTATTACTCCAGCACATCTTCCCAAAATGGCCAATTTCTCTGCAAAGCAAGTATTCTGAAACATTAGCAGAACACCATTCGTGCTTGAAGATCTTTTTAGTGCTACAGCACTGGCAAAGTTCTATGTGTCTTACACTTTCTCTCCCAAGTACTTTATTTGCTGATGCTTCTGTTACATTCCCATGCTGCAGGAAAAGCATGGTAACTTGAAGTTTCCTGAGCTAAGGGCCTTAATGTCTGAGTATGGCTTTGTTTTTTTTTAGGAATGTTTGTGTGTCACAAGCTATATTGCTTTTTCTAATGTAAAGTCTCCCTTAAATTGCATTAAGTCTGATGGAGATTCATTGGTAATACCAAATGTACTCTTGTATTAAATTTACACCTTGGTCTCCACTCAAAGCCTTCAACCAGCCTGCAAAGGACATTACTAACTGGTGCACCAGGTTTCTGGAACCTTCAGTTGAATTTGCTCCTTTGCACAATCATATTACCCATCGGTTGAAATAGTTGTTGACAGTAGTTAAGACTTCAAATTTACCTGAAGACACATTTATGCCCTCTCCAGCAATAGTATTGAGTTGACCTGTTCAGCTTCAGACTTACTGTACAGACCTGAAGCAGTCTAAATCTGAAGAATTTCCTGCTTCAAAGTGTCCGGATCTGAGTTTGATTTGGTATTTCCATGTATCCAAATCCTTCAGGTTGTATAAACGTAGGTTCCACAGCTTTCTATCTTGGAAAAGATTTACCTGAAATTTAAAAACTTTTCATCCAATATCTTATACTTTGCTGTCCTGCTCTGCACCTCTCTGTGGTCGTTGTTTCTCCCATGCAAATCCTCAACTAAGTGTGATTTTTATTTATGACGAAGTGCAAAACTATTGAAAACTATTTTGCTTTAAGTTATTTCAATAACCTCTTCATTTCTTCCCTGGAGCATCGAATATTTGCAGCCAATTTGTTTTGATTTGGTTTCCTTTTTCTTAAGGTCCAATGCTGACCAGCTTTTACTTTTGCTGCCCTTGCCATAAATCCTGTTTTTCCTGTCACGTGCCTAGTGTGCTGTTCAAATTGACTCTTTTTAAGAGTTTATTAACCAGATCTACAATCTTTGCTTTGTATTCCAGCTCAACGTCTGCAATTGCTGGATTGGGATTTTCTTTACAGACCACGAATCTACTGTTGTACAGCCTTGAATGACTCTGGAAGGTGAATCTCTGACTCTGGCTGCCTCTATTCTGCCAAAGGAGCAGCTTCAAAGTTCAATCATCTCTTACCAAATTCCATGATTTTTGTGCTAGTTCTACAGGTCTAAAGAATAGCCTTCTTTTAAAGTTGAATTTTCAATGTTTATGGGTCCATCACTGCTGCCACCACGCATTATACTGATTAGTCCAGCTTCAGAATGACTACTGAGTAATTAATCAGACAACAATTTGTTTATTTTATGTTAAAGAACTATATACAGTTCCATATGACCATGTCTTACTCTGCTGAAGCCATGATCATTCTGCCCCAGAATCCATCAGTTACATGTTCTCAAACACCATCATTATGGGAGATGCTATTTACATCCTCCCAAATTCTAATGATTAAAACCCTAAAATGACACATGACATGCTAATGGATTAAAAATAATTTCCAGACAACTACCAACGTAAAATGCAACTTTAATGCTGACATTGGGAAGCTAACATTTCACCTCCCATACAATTAAATTCCTGCCTTGTTTCCTGCTCCCAGATTTCATTCCTTGAGCTTTCTGCTGCTAGATCATCAATGTGAATTAACAAGCTAAACTTCATGTCTCTGCCCAGTTTCTAGTACTATAAAGTTTGCAGCTCAGACGAGGCATTTAGCCAGCTTGATCTGTGCCATCTCTTTGCTGTACTAATCAAACTAAATCTCATTATCATGTTGTCTTTCTATAAATTTCTGTTTCAAATTTTTGTCCAATTTTCCTAAACAGATGCAATTGTCTTTACCACAACTATTCCCCATGGCAAAACAGTCTTTGCTCTACATCTTCTGTCTAAACAAGTTTCTCTTAATCACCCTTTACACTAATTTAGTGATTTTTAAAAAAATTAAACTCTTCATTACTCATTTCTCAACCAGAAGAAATAGTCTTTTTCAATTCATTCTGTCAAAATCCTTCAAAATTTTAACAACCATGGATATAAAGCTAACTGAAATTGATAGTGAATAGGAAGGGTTTGCAGGGATATGGGCTGGGTGCTGGCAGGTGGGACTAGATTGGGTTGGGATATCTGGTCAGCATGGACAGGTTGGACCAAAGGGTCTGTTTCTATGCTGTACATCTCTATGACTCTATGACAGGAGACAGAGTGTATTGGATAATGGAGGTTTTGCAGGATAAAGGAAAATTTATACTGGAGTTCTTCAGGAATTAGTGTTGCATTACCTGCAAACATATGAACATTCAAATGAAGAGCAAAAGTAGATCATTTGACATCTTAAGCCTACATTCAAGAAAATCATGACTGAATGATTTGTGTTCCGAAATTCACAATCACAAACTTTTAACTTTTGATCCCCTTACCTAATAAAGATCTATTTATTTCCAATTTTAAAATATTCAATGACACCAGCTTCCAATATATATTAATCCAGGTATATATTAATGACTGAGAACTTGGAGTGTGTAGGGCACAATTTAAAAATCTGTTGTTTGATACAAAACATGGAAACATTGTGAACTCTAAGGAGTGCCACATGGATTGGTGCTGGGTCCACCTGTTTTCTTTATATATATAAATGATTTGGATGTGAAAATAGGAGGGAAGGTTTGCAGATGACACCAAAATTGGAGGTGTATTGGACAGCAAAGAAAGTTACTCAGAGGACAACAGAATCTTGATCACAAAGGCCAATGGGCCAAGGAGTGGCAAATAGGGTTTAATTTAGATAAATGTGAGGTGCTGCATTTTGAAAAGGCAAATCAGGGCAGGACTTACACACTTAATGGTAAGGTCCTGAGGAGTGTCGGTGAACAAAGAGACCTTGAATTGCAGGTTCATAGTTCCTTGAAAGTGGAGTTTCAGGTAGATAGGATAGTGAAGAAGGTGTTTAGTATGCTTTCCTTTATTGGTCAGTGCATCGAATATAGGAATTGGGAGGTCATATTGCGGCCGTACAGGTCATTGGTTAGGCCACTTTGGAATATTGTGTGCAATTCTGGTCTCCCTGCTATAGGAAGGATGCTGATAAACTTGAAAAGGTTCAGAAAAGATTTTCATGGATGTTGCCAGGGTTGGAGGATTTGAGCTATAGGGAGAGGCTGAACAGGCTGGGACTGTTTTCCCTTGAGCGTCGGAGGCAGCGGGGTGACCTTACAGAGGTTTATAAAATCATAAGGAGCATGGATAGGATAAATAATGTCTTTTCCCTGGCTCGGGTGAGCACAGAACTACAGGGCATAGGTTTAGTGTGAGAGGGGAAAAATTTAAAAGGGACCTAAGGGGCAACTTTTCACGCAGAGTGTGGTGCACGTATGGAATGAGCTGCCAGAGGAAGAGGTGGAGGCTGGTACAATTACAACATTTGAAAGGCATCTGTATAGGTATATGGATCAGAAGGGTTTAGAGCGATATGGGCCAAGTGCTGGCAAATGGGAATAGATTAATTTAGGATATCTGGTTGGCATGGACGAGTTGGACTGAAGGGTCTGTTTCTGTGCTGTACATCTCTATGACTTTGTGATTCTATGATAGTGTCGAACTTCAACTGACCAAAACAGGTTGGTAGAATGGACAGTAAATGGTGGATTCCAAAGGCAGTATAGGAGCAGAGGTACTGTATAAATGTACACAAATCATTGAAGCTTGCAGAACAAGTTGAGAGAATGATTGATAAGCCATAAAGTATTCTTTCTTTATTAATAGAATACTGGTTTGAAACAATTGGAGTACTTAAGCAGTTCTGGGTGCCACACTTCAGGAAACATATGAATGTGATAGACAATGCAGAAACGATTCAATTAAATGGCCCCTGGGAAGATAAATTTCAGTTCCATCAAGAGATTGTTGAAGTTTGGATTGCCTTAATAAAAAAAGAGAAGATTGTGAGGAGATTTGATCAATATCTTCAAACACAAGACAAAGTCGATAGGGAGAAGAATCAAGAACAAGACAATCGAGGTTGAAGGTGCCATGAGAAAATAAACATCTCCAATCGACGAGTGGCTAGGTTCTGGAATATACTGACTAAGTG
This sequence comes from Chiloscyllium plagiosum, assembly GCF_004010195.1. NCBI lineage: Eukaryota > Metazoa > Chordata > Chondrichthyes > Orectolobiformes > Hemiscylliidae > Chiloscyllium > Chiloscyllium plagiosum. The sequence goes on from NC_057719.1 coordinate 57,906,291, forward strand.
TAGTGGAAGTAGATTCAATCAAAGCATTCGCAAGAAAATTGAATTGATACCAGAAAAGTGAAAATGCATGGTGGCAAGAGGAAACACCAAGGAAAAAGCATGGAATGGCACTAAGCAAGTTGTTCCTGATGAAGGGTTTTTGCCTGAAATGTCAATTTTCCTGCTCCTCGGATGTTGTTGTGCTTTTCGAGCACCACACTCTCGACTCTAATCTCCAGCATATGCAATACTCACTTTTGCCAAGTTGTTCTGAACGGACAGCCAGCACAGCTACTACAGGCTAAACAGACTCCCTCTGCACTGCAATAATTCTGTGTAAAATGCTCTTATTTTTCCCTATTCCAATGGGATAATCCTATTAACTCAATTATCGTGTTATAACTTTAATTTCTTAATACAAGCACCATGAGTCAATTTGCACAGTAAATTCACCATCATTGTAGTGGATGTTTGCAATACTGTAATAATGTACTAACTGCTGTTTTGCACAAATTTATTGTTAGTTCATGACTCCTATGATCTATGCATTTTAGTTGGCTTCATTACAACTTAATTTACTCTTCAGATTTATGCTGCTAATAATTGTTTTACACAACTCTTGATCTCTGTTTTTCTACACAATTCTAGGTAGACAGGCAGGAGGCTGGAAGAATATAGCAAGCCAGGCAGCATCAGGAGGTGCAAAAGTCGATGTTTTGGGTGTAACCTTTCTTCAGGACTGGGGTGGGTGTGAGGGGTAACTGTACATAAAGGGGGGGGGGGGCAGGGGCAGGTGGTGAAGTGGGGATAGGTGAAGACAGGTAGAGTGGTACAACCTGGTGGGTCAATGGTAGGAATGAATCTGGTTGGTGGCTGGAACAGTGGGAGGGAGCAGGAGGGGCTGGAAAGGGAGTCGGGGGATGGGGATAGAGATTATTTGAAATTAGAGAACTCAGTGTTGAGTCCTCCAGGTGTAGGGTGCCCAGGTGAAAGATAAGGTGTTTGTCTCTCTCCACACCATTTGGCAGCTTTCCATTAAATATCTACTTGCTTTTATTATTTTTCTTCCTGAAATGTATCTCACACTGAATCACATTAGATGGCATCTGTCAACTGTCTGCCCTTTCCAATAAGTAGTCTGGCTTCCTGAAACCTTCAAGTCATCCTGCTGAGTGCCATACTCCCTATCATAAACACATTTTCAGACAGTGTTCTGTGTATCTGTGTTCTGATTCATCTAATGCACAAAGAAAAATGTGGACCTAATACTGACCCTGGGGGTACATCATTTTCAATCCAATCAACTCATATTTAACCATACTGTTTCCTTCTGTGCATCAACTAATATTCTACTCTATTTTATACTTTTCATCCAGAACATTTTTCATACCAATCTTCTTTTAAGAACTCAAATCCTTTCTAAATATTGATATATTTTCAATATACTTTTCAACCCAATCACTTTTTTCAAACAAATAAACATAACTTTCCTTTATTAGCTGTATATCTGCTGTCTTTTGACATACTATTTTGTCATGTAGTTTTCAAATTTCCTTTGACTTTTTTTTTATAGTCCCTCAATAGCCACTGGGAGAAAAGCAAATCAGGTTCTTAAAATCCTCAATTTTAAATCAAGTTATTTTGTTAAGCATTTAAAAAGTTTCATTATTTTTACATATGTTTCTTAAAAATATCATGTTTTGTCTTTGTTGAATTTGTTTTCCTGATCTGCTAAACCTCTCCAGTATATACAAAGAAAACATTCCCTTCATCTGCATATCGTTAAGAATTGTCAGTTTTGTCAATTCCAATTATGTCCTCTGTAATGTTGAACTCATTCAAAACACTACTACTTGCACATCAACTTGCATCAAGTTCCATTGGTCCCTGTTCTTAATGAACTACATTGGTTTTAATTGGATGACAATTCGATTTTGAAATGTTTGTTCTTGTTTTCAAATTCTCTGTGGCCTCATTCTCACCCTATCTTTGTAAGCTCCTCAATCCAAAAATCCTTCAAGATTTCTGCTCTACACAAATTCTAGCCTCTTGTGAATTTTCAGTTCCCTTTACTTCCACTTTGGCAATCAGACCTTTAGTTCTGGTGTTCCTAAGCTTTGGAACGTCTTTCCTAAGTAACTTTGTTACTGTATTTTCTTCCTTTCAAGATACTGCTTACAACATACATTTTTGATTAAGTTTTTGTTCGGCGTTCTGAATATTACTTTGAGAGATTTGGTTGCAATCCTGTTTGAGCATTTTCCATCACAAGTTTGCCATTCTTCAAATTTGAGATTAAACTTCAAGACTATTCCAGCTGTGCCTATATCTTAATCATTTGTACAAATGGAACTCATTACAGTGCTCAAATGCAAAAACAAAAACAGAAATTGCTGGAAAAGCTCAGCAGGTCTGGCAGCATTTTTGGAGAGAAATCAAAGTTAACCTTTCCGGTTGAGTGACCCTTGCTCAGAACAGTTTTGAGGAAGGTCACTCCTCCTGAAATGTTAACTCTGATTTCTCTCGACAAATGTTGCAAGAACTGCTGAGTTTTTCAAGGAATTTCTGGTTTTGTTTCTGATTTACAGCAGCCACAGTTTTTCGGTCCTAACTGTGCTCCAATAGCTACCTTGAATAGCACTCCCATCAAAATAGTAAAATCTTCGAGGAACCAGACCAGAGTACTATTTCTTACCCCTCTGCACCTGTTAACACTATTCCTTGGGATGACTTGGCAAAGATTTTAGGGAATAGTGTTAACAGTTCCACAATATAAAAGTGGAAGTAGAGAATTACGTAAAAGCCTCTTTTTTCCCTATTCATTTGTCTTTGTCTCTGTGTTGATTTATAAACCTTCAGCTCTTGCCTCCTTCAGAGCTTTTCTGCCTTATTTGTCCTCCTTTGCAAATTGTAGGTTCTACTGGGATACCTTTGCTGCAGAAACCACTTGCTCTCTCTTTGTTTTAGCTAATTCCTGCTAAGTGTCAGCAATCTTTGGGAAATCTCCTCTGGATGGATAGTAGTCAGAGAAATTGGTTACGCTTTGGCAAAGTCTGTGTAGAAGCCCTCCAACCCATACAAGAAGGAAAGTCCAGTCAAAGGAATTTACCGAATGCTAGCTAGGATGAACTGGCCCATAATTTGTGAGCTTATTATCTTTCCCTTATCATGAACAAATTTGTAATGTATTCTACCTTCTGGACATTTGCCCCAATTATCATTTCCAAAGAGTTTTGTACAATTAAAGCATGTCTGCTATCTTCTCAATCTCATTCAATAACCTCAGCTTCATGCCCTCTGGTCCTGACAAATTTGCATTTTTAGTCTTATTAACTTTTCAATATAGCAGCCTTTTAACATTTATCTCTAGCATTCACTGCATCCTGTTCAAGTATTTCTGCAATCTAATTTTTATTCTTCAAAAACTGTTGTGAAATATTTAAGAAGTATCTTAGCTATTCTCAGTCTCGAGTCCAAAGTACTTCTAGTCCCAATGCATCATTCTATGTTGATTATCAAACACCTTACTATTTCCCTTTACTGTTTGCTAGTCATCCTTTACATTCTTTTAGTTGCCTCTTTGCTAACTTTCTGTGCCTTTTTCTTCTAAAGTGCATTGGCATTACAGTTACTTAAAATAGTTACTTATAATGCTGGCCACTACCAAATTTTGAATTTGGTAGTGGCTATTATTGCTGAAGACACCTTGTTTCCAATTAGTTTAAGAAATAGAGTGCCCTGTTTGGAAATTGCTGGTTAATGCTCAAATTCCTCGCCTAGCAGATTTGAAAATTTAAATACTGACACTACTTCATAAATGCCCAACTCTAGTTGTTACAGAAATCAAGCTTTGGCAACTGTAATGCATTGTGTTGACATAATAGTGATGATTTTATAGAGTTAGAGTGTTGAATGACAGTGAAAGACATCAGGAGGGAAACCTAAGGTGTTCAATTGCTAAGCAGAGCTTTCCAAAATGTTCCTAATGTGATCCCATGTCAAGGCTTGAAAAGTGCTGTGACATCACCTCCCCCAACCAATGAAAACTGAGAAGTAGAGGGGGTTTGTGAGGAGGGCTGGTGAAGATCATAGATGAAGTGAGTAGGGTAGAGAGGGCATGTGAAGAAGAGCATGGTGGCGATGAAATGCTGTGGTGGCTATTGCTGCTTGAAGCTCACTCTGCCAATACTTTCGCTCCTGACCCTAACTAGGGTTCTGGGCCTTGCTTTGGGAAACTCTGCACCAGGAGTTATTTCAAGTTGTGGGAATGTCAGAAGCTCAGCCACCTGCTGATTGACAGTAGGTGGTCAATTCATTGGCCTATTGAAGTTCATTTTACTTTGCTGCTGTCTTTATGCCAGTGTAGAAATGGCATCCAGCTACATAGAGAGTGCACCAACTGCATTAATGCAGCCTCCCAGTAGCTTCCTGGAGGATCAAAGCAGGATTCCTTTCCACAGGTTCTATGGTTCAAGATGGTATCCTCTGGTGGCATTGATTATTTATGTGGTTCAACATCATTGTTGGCATGATCATCCCTCATTCCCAGTAAACCCATTCTTCCCAGTTGCAGGCTCAGCAGTGGCCATCTTTACCAAAACTGCAGACCTAGTGCATCTCTGATTTGGTTGGCCAGTCAGAAGACCAGCCATCCATCCTTAATTGGACAGTGGTCCTGGAGCTGACCTCTTAATCGGCTGCCATTAGGAATGTTGCAGCCATGGTCCTACTGTCCTCCCATGCAGGCAGGTGTCCCACTGTCAGGAAGAACCTCATTGTGGCAAAATCCGAGCCGGTGATGCACTGGGACAGGAGTTTTCTTTCAACCCCAATATTGACTATTGTGAACTATCTGATTAAGGATCATTTTTGTATTTTGGAGGAATTTAGTAGCATTTCCACACCAAAAGAACCTGACAGTAATTTGAGTGTCTCCATTTTGCAGAATACTTATACATAATTTATAGAATCACAGAATCATACAAAACGAAACAGACGCTTCAGTTAAACCTATCCACGCTGACCAGACACCCCAGTCTGAACTAGTATCATTTACTATGGTCCACATCCCTCCTCACCCTTCCTATTCATATACCCATCCAAATGCCCTTTAAATGTTGTATTTGTACCTACCTCCACCAGTTCTTCTGGCAGCTCGTTCCATTTACTTACCACTCTCTGTGTGAAAAAAGTTACCTCTCAGGCCTTTTAAAGTCTTTCTGCTCTTACCTTAAACCTATGCCTCTAGTTTTGGACTTTCCAGCCTCAGAAAAAGACCTTGGCTATTCACCCCATCCTTGCCTTTCACGACTTTCTAAACCTCAAGAAGGTAACTGCTCAGCCTTTGACACTACAGGGAAAAAAAGCCTCAGTTTATTTAGTCTCTCCCTCTAACTCAAATGCTCCAGTCCCAGCAATATCCTTGTAAATCTTTTCTGCACACTCTCAAGTTTAACAATATCCTTCCTATAGCAGGGTGACCAGAATTGCATACAGTATTCTAAAAGTCTTGTACAGGCACCATATGATGTCCCAACTCCTATACTCAAGTGTTCTGAACAATGAAGGGAAACATTCCAAATGCCTTCTTCACCATCCTGTCTATCTGCAACTCCACTTTCAAGGAACTATGCATCTGTACCCCTAGATCTCTTTGTTCAGCAACACTCACCAGGACCTTACCATTAAGTGGATAAGTCCTGCCCTGGTTTGCCTTACCAAGATGAAACACCTCACATTTATCTAAACTAATCACCATCTGGCATTCCTCAGCCCATTGGCCATCTGATCAAGGTCTCATATTCTGAGATAATCTTCACTGTCCACTACCCTACTGATTTTGGTGTCTTCTGCAAACTTACTAACTATATCTCCGACATTCACATCCAAATCATTTGGATAAATGATGAAAAGCAGTGGACCCAGCACTAATCCTTGAGGCACTCTGCTGGTCACAGGCTTCCAGTCTGAAAAGCAGCCATCCACTACCACCCTCTGTCTCCAATTGGCTAGCTCCCTCTGAAACCCATGCGATCTCACCTTACTACCAGTCTGGATACTTTTCTGAAGTCCAGAAGCAACCTAAAGATTCTAACAATGGAGGATTGAAATCGCCTTTGAGGAGGCTTATTCTCCGAAAAATGGTGTTAGGTTAAGCATTTTTCAGTTGCATTGAACATCATGGAAGGCTAAAAAGCTATAGTATGCCCACAGATTGTACATTAAGTAGTTGATTGTAAAAGGATCCATGTTCCTAACCTTGAACATTTCCAACAGGTGACAATAGTATAAGTGAGCATCAACAGAGATAATATTAAACTAATGCATTAATATAGTATTTTAAGATCACCTCATTCACAGTAAGGGTACAAGACAACAGAGAATGTGTGTAATTTGAAAACCGTTAAGATCATTGAGCTACAAATTCAACAAATGAAAAGTCTCCTTTTGTAAACAGTAATTATAAATGTCCAGTTGGTTTTTATGAAGAGATCAGTGTTCATAGCTTAAGGTGGAATTTCCCCAGCTCCTGATTAACGTGGACAAAAGTGAGTCAGTTTGTAAACATGATGAGAACAGAAAAATGAGTCTTGATGCCGAGAAAAGAAAAATCTGATTTTTCATTAGAAGAATATCTCACTAGTAGACAGCTAGATATAGGCCAATTTGCTTACATTGACATGTCATTATTACCTATTCCCACAACATTTACATACAATTTCCTGTGAAGTTTTACCTTCCATCCTCATCCAAATCACAAGTATGCGCACAGGTAAAAAGGCTGGGAGAAATCATTACACTGAGGGAGTAAGCTTTTCTTGTGATTGATGTGAGGCCCAGCAAGGGGTAAACAGACACTTACACAGTAGAGGTTACAGGCATTGGGTATCACATAATCCTCTATGTGGCCATCATGTATTGACCAATTGTCTTGACAAAAATTCTTGGCCACAGGCAATCTTGACTATATCATTTAACATTATAAATGAAATCTAGTGTAAAGCACCATTTAATGCTAAATAAGTTGTAAAGATTCACTTTAACTCCAACAGTCACAATCATCTTCCAAGGTTTATTAGCCCACACAATGTTCAGGAGCTACTTAATTCACACCATGAACTACAAAACATCCACACCGTTTTCATATATGCAATGCTGACTTTCTTGGGGAGTGTAGGGTTGGAGGTTGAGGGGGCATGATGTGGGAAAGATGAGTTGCTCATCTTCTGAGAAAGTCTGTGCTGTTTATAGAGGGACACTGGCACTACACTGTCTAGAAATGGCAGTCAGATCACTATGTCACAATGTCATGCAGATCTCCAATATAATCCTTTCTTCAACAAATTTCTGGTTGATGAGGGTCACTTCCACATCAAGTTCCCACCAGATCAGGTCTGGGGGTTTGTTGCAGCGCAGTATTGACAGATGACATGATTAACCCTTGGATTCTTTCCTTTGGACAACTGGAGAACACAACAAAGCCCTGCATGAGGATTCCTGAAGGCTGTGGCATTGTACTGAATAGAAAATTTAGGATGTATCTTGGAAGGAACATCATCTTCAGCATCCTACAGTGCACTATTATCAGCCAAAGCAACACAGCCATCTTTTATTGTCTGTAAATGTACTGATGCTTAGAAACCAGCATCCCTGTGAAATTTCAACTACTACTGTTGCTTACTGCTTTGACTCTTCTCATTCACTTCCTGTTGTTTAATAAAGCTATTAGTTACAAACCGATGGAAGCCTTTCACAACATCCTGATGCTTCCTCATTCAGTCATGACAAAGTTTCATGGTAGCATGGGTGTAACAGAAAAGACAACTATTGTTGAGAGAGTGTTGCAAAATTGTTTGATGCTAATGATTGCTCGTCTCTCTACTTTCATTTTTGTACCTGTAGCTATAATAACAGTTGTTCATGGAGCTGATGATGTAAAGTGAACATTTAAAAATGCAATGATGCATTTACAATCAACTTCCACCAGTGCCACCTATGTGCCCCTAGAAGGGTTTCTTTTTCCTTTCCCTTCCACTACTTATATTACAGCCCTGAAGCCCAAAGTAGGGTGGAGGTAGTTTGTCCTGTAGCAATGAGGCCTGTTGGCTTTGGAGTTTTGGATGGATAATGCCTGGGGCCTTTGTCATTAGAGGGCCCAGGCATAATGAGAGTTTTCTGCCACAATGCAAGTTCACTCTCCTTGAACTGCCACACGGTTGCGGATTGCAGATTCATGGAAGTGGCAATCCTGGTCATCTCTGGAGTATCCTGAGAGGAGACATCTTGGGGCTGCATGTGTTTCCTCATCTGGGTGGGTGCAAACTGGCACTAGCTTGTCTCCTTGTGAGAAAAGAGCCCTGCAATGTGGTTAAGTGATGTCCCTCACTCTCCTGTTGCCTTGCCATTAGTGTTGAGCACCACTGGCTCCAGTGATGGAGCACAGATCAATGTGTATATCCAGCTGGACCTGGGACTGCATGGCACATGCCAACCTGACAAAAAGGCAGCCAAATACATACATGCTGGACATAGCACAGAACAGAAGGCATTAGTGAACTCCTCTAACCTTTGACAAATCTGCCTGCTGCACCTGAGCCTGTTTGTGCATTTGAATGAAGTATTTGATGGCTGACACTGTGAGATCTCTCCTGTCTGTGGCTGAGCATGTGCCTGATCTCCGATGGTCCACTGAGTGCCAGTGACCTGGGCATTTCTTCCTTTGCTAACAGTGACATGCCAGTAGAATGTGCTCCTGCCTCTAACCCAGCTAATATAGCCACGAGATATCAGGATCTAAGCTGGTGGAGTATGTTGGAGACAGATGTTTCATCTGAGGCATCTACCTTTTCTTCCTCAGCACTGGAGGAGGAGCTCGTCTTTTCAGGATAGGGTCTGTGCAGATGCCACTGGAACTTGAAAAAACAAGACAGGAGACGAGTTACAAAATAGGGAAGAAGTTTGGGGATGTTAAGGACGCACTTAGAGTGCAGGTAATGGAAGATCAGTACAGCACTTGGCAGTGCATTTTACTCATTGCCAGGACAAGGATGTCTGATTATAACTACGAGTGATCCCTATCCTCTCCTGCTCAGGAAAGAATTCTCTGCTATTGGGCTGAGGAAATATAAGAAGAAATGCCTTGTTTGAGCATGGAACACTTTTAATGGAGCACGAAACACTGAGACTGTTTGAGGCTGAAATGATTCTGCTTTTCTGGAGAGGAGTCCTTGAACATTTGAAGCAGAGGAAGATACTGCAATGGAGGAAAAGAGGTGGACTATGACTTAGCTTTGAATTGGTCCCAAGATATTGGGGCGGTGCCAGAGATCTTAAATTCACAACATATATAAAACATTAGAAGTGGGTGTACTTAATGGGTATGTTTTAGAAATAACACATATTTTAATGCAGACCTAATCATTTAACTCAGCAGTACTTTGTTCCATTTGTCCATGGGGGAGAACTATTTCTTCTACACCAAAGTTTAATTTTCTGGTAGAAAAATAAAATATCCAGTTAGGTTAAGAACAAAACCTTAGGTTGCATTGATGCGGGAACTACTGCCACATCTGGAATTTCCTTATATGTGCCCGATTGCTCAGTAGTTCATAGGTCAGGTGAAACAGCAGGGATGATTCTATTTGTATTTTATAGACGTAGTAGGGTTTGTAAGAGAAAAGCCATTTTCTGTAATTTCACTGTTATGTGTGCCTTAATTACAGTTCTGAATTCCATGGTGAAGAAATATTACTAATAAGGACTAAACATTTCCCATTTTCTCATGAATAATATGATTATTTTATACATCTGCCAACATTTATTACCAAAACACAGAATTATAAATAATAAAAGAAACATGATGAATACTGAAGACATTGAAGCAATCAGTAGATCAGATTGTAACAGATTTTACAGCCCATGTGAATTTTAATGCCTTTTTAAACATTATTTTTAAATGCCACCAGTAAAGGATTGTTGGTATCCACGTAAGGTGATACCAAGTGCAGTTAAACATCTATTGTAAAACACCACTTGTTGCGTTACACATTATATTAACACCAATTGCCCTACTTCTTACTGTAGTATGTGGTCTCTCAACATTTCCCATTGAAAATCAATAAGATCCACAGCCAAAAAACCTGTTATAATTTAGCAAAGTTTTTTATGTTGTAAATAATGTAGTTAAACATTATGAAATATAAAACTTAACATTAATATAGGAAATACCAAGCAAAAAGGAAGGCAGCTATGGTTATTGTAGATCTAGGACATTTCTGCACAAGATCCTCAGGGTAGTGTCTTAGGTCCAATCATGTTCAGATGATTCATCAAAAGCCTCCCCTCCATCTTAAAGTCAGAAGCAGGGATATTTGTTGATGATTGCTCAGTGTTCAGCATCATTTGCAACTCCTCAGAAACTGGAGTAGTCCATGTCCAAATGGACACGTTACGCTTGGGCTAATGAGTGACAAGTAAAATGTGCGTTAATAAAGTTTCAGGCGATAGCTATCTCCAAACATCATCCTTGCCACTCAATGTCATTTCTATAACTAAATCCCCTACTAACAACATATGGGGGTTACGACTGACAAGAAACTAAACTGGACTAACCACCTAGAATAATCACAGAATCCCGACCATGTGGAACGAGGCAATACAACCCATTGAGTCCACACTGGCCTTCTGAACAGTGTTGCAACCAGACCCACCAGCGTACCCTATACCTGTAACCCTACTTTTTCAATGGCTAATCCACCTAACCTACACATCCCTGAACACTAGCATGGCCAATGTACCTAACCTGCACAGCTTTGGATTGTGGGAGGAAACTGGAGCACCCAGGGGAAATCCATGCAGACACGGGGAAAACGTGAAAACTCCACACAGTCACCCGGTTCCCTAGCGCTGTGAGGCAGCTGTATTAACCACTGACCACCGTGCTACTTGAAATACGGTGGCAACAGAGCAGATCACAAGCTGGGAATGTTGTAGTAAATAACTCACATACTGGATCCTCAAAGCCTACCCATCATTTATAAGGCACAATTCATGAGTGTGATGGAAGAGTGTTCCTATAGCTTATGGTCCATCTGATGAATTTCAACATCTAGAAGGACAAGGGCAACAGATGTATGGAATGACTACTCTTCTGTGAAAGAGTGTGTTTTCAATAACACTCAAAAGATGTGATACAATCCAGGTCAAAGCAGCCCAATATATTGCCACCCATCTAATACTTTCAATATTCACTCCCTTTGCCACTGATGCAATGTGTACTATCCACTAGATGCACAGCAAAAAAACTATGAAAGTTTCCAAACTCAAACAAAAAGCGAGCTCATAATTTGAGCAAGTAATAGAGCAGGCAATTAGAAAGTGGCCTTTATTTCAAAGTGAATGGAGAATAAAAATAGGAAACATTGGCTAAACCTATACTAGGCACTATTTAGACCACACATGGAATATTGTGAACAATTTTGGACTGCTTATCTAAGAAAAGATAGACTGGTGTTAGAGGTAGGTCAGAGTTGGTTCACTAGATTGATCCAGGGTATGGCCTTATAAGGTGAGGTTAAATAGGTTGGGCCTGCACATATTGTAATTTATGTGAACAAGAGTTCATTTTGTTGAAACATACAAGCTTCTTAAAGGACTGGACACATTTTTTGCAGAAAGGTTGTTTCCCTTTGTGGGAGAGTCTAGTCAGGTGGGCGGCACGGTGGCACAGTGGTTAGCACTGTTGCCTCACAGCGCCAGAGACCCAGGTTCAATTCCTGCCTCAGGCAACTGTCTGTGTGGAGTTTGCACATTCTCCCCGCGTCTGCGTGGGTTTCCGGGCGCTCCGGTTTCCTCCCACAGTCCAAAAATGTGCAGGTTAGGTGAATTGGCCATGCTAAATTGCCCGTAGTGTTAGGTGAAGGGGTAAATGTAGGGGAATTGGTCTGGGTGGGTTGCTCTTTGGCGGGTCGATGTGGACTTGTTGGGCCGAAGGGCCTGTTTCCACACTGTAAGTAATCTAATAATCTCAAAGTATGGGGTCACCCATTTATAACACAGACAAGTAGGAATTTCTTCTCCTACAGAGTAGATATTCTGTGGAATGTTTTATTGCAGAGGGTTGTAGAAGTTTAGTTATTAAGGATATTCATGGTTGAGATTTTTAATCAGTTAGGGAATTGAGGATTGTGGGGAAAGGCAGGAAAGTGGAGTTGAGGATTGTCAGATCAGTCATGTTCACATGATCTACTTCTGTTCCTATATCTTATGGTCCATCTAATGAATTTCAACATTTGGAAGGACAAGGGCAACAGATGTAGGGAGTGGCCACTATTAACAATTTTCTCTCGAAGCTACACACTATTGCAATTTGGAACTATATTGCTGTTCCTTCAGTATCATTGAGTAAAAAGAAACCTATAACCCCTTCCTTAAAGCCACTGTGAGTGTATCTATGCCATGTAATTGCTAAGGAAGGCAGCTCACTGCCATTTCTAAGGGTAGTTAGGTATTGGCAAAAAAATATTGACTAAGCTAATGATGACCATATTCCATGACGAATGAAAGAATCTCTGGAGTCCAGAAACAGGAGCAGATCACTTAGCAGTCAAGTCTATTCTGCCAGTAAGTTAATGTTGTCCGAGATCTCAACATCTTCTATCCATTTCTGCTCCACATCCAATTAAACCAACATCAAATCATATCTATCTGAAACAGTTGTGAAAATTTTAATTTATCCAGCATCTACAAGATATTTTCATATTTGCAATACCCTTTGAAGGAAAATGTGCTTTCAGTCCACATGGCCTTTTAATTTTTAAGAGTCTGACCATTAGTCAACTCAATTAGAGGAAATTGTTACTTTGGACTGAATCTTACATTTTGTTAGCCTAGTTTAAGCTGCATCTGATTTTTTGGAAGGATTTTTGCCAAGAGGCCTCACATGTTTTCTCACTATTAAATCAGGCTAACCAAATTAATTATTTACCCTAGTCCATTAGCATCTCATATTCAATTTCCACCCATCTTATCACACACCAAACGCATAGGAACTGCGACTCAGTGGAGATCTGTCCAAAGATGAGTATCCTATGGACCTTAACAATCCCGTCAAGGTTGCTGTGCATCTGGATAAGCATTGGAAGGCTGGCGTTTCCCCTCATCTGCAGCTTAGTGGCACAACAGCCATAAGGCCATGCTGTTAATGGCCCAAGCTGACATGGCTGACATGCCTTTGCACATACAACTGCCTTCTCTTACCCTCATCACTGTTTGACCACCACACCACACATCTTACTTGTCCCTAACTGCATCCCATATGATGACCCTCTAAGTCAGTGTTACTCAATTCCCTCCATCCACTAGGCGGAGGTGGATACTGCAGATGCTGGAGATTAAGAGTCAAGGTTACAGCGGTCCTGGAAAAGCACAGCAGGCCAGGCAGCATCCGAGGAGCAGGACATTCAACATGTCACGCAAAAGCCCTTCATCAGGAATCACTGTCCATTGTCAACCTGGCATCTTGCTGTTGCTGGCCAGTAGGAACCATCACATATAGGCAAATACTTGAACTACTTCAAACACTAGCATGAGCTTATATTGACAGAAATGAAAAGGTAACAGAAATGAAATCAACAGAAGCTGAACTATGCCCCCACATTGCCAACCAAATTTCAGCAGACGATTAAAAAATGTTACAATCAATAATTGTTTACTGCACCTAAATTTTATCTACGGGAACCAGGCATAAATGAGGTTTTGTCTCATGTCATGGACCACAACAGATCCCATCAAAATATATTAAGAACGTAGTCTAGACCCTAATTTTTCATATTTTAAAGGTAAATGTCAAGTGCTGTGTTCCAGATGGAATTCACTTGGTCAAAAATCTCAATGCTACTCAATTTATTCAAACACTGTAGTTAAAATACAACAAAAGAATGAAGAACTTGGAATAACTTAACTTCATTGGAAAATTTGGCAGAATAATATAAAAAGTAGCTACTACTAATTAACTGTTCCAAAAAAGCAACATCCCATATATACACCCTTGGCAAAAAGACAAATTCAGAAAACAAATGGTCTCACAAAGAGTTCTCCAGTCCAAGGGGAAAGAACATCAAAAGACAAATCTGAGAGAAACTCAGAGAGAGAGAAAGAGAGAGAGAGAGAGAGAGAGAGTAGCAGTCAGGAGAGATTCACTGCCTTCCAACCCTGCCAAGTCCTCAGCAACAACTGTTGAGAGTCCTGGATCTGTGAGAGCTTGACCACAGCCACTCAGGCTGCTTCTAATGTTCCAACTTTCTTTTGAAAACACAAAGTTTCACAAGTTGTTTATCTCCTCATAGATTGCTTGGTACCTGTCCCCAATCTCTCTCTTAAAGAAACCAGAGCAAAACACACCTCTTAAAGCCACAGCATTATCACACTGGTTTGTAACATCCATCATAATTGAGCTCTGTTATGGACAATGTCAATTTTCCCCATCCCAATGTCCTCATTCTTCTCCTTGGAAGATAATTTCTATCCTCTCCTCCAGTCCCTCTGGACATTGCTCCATTGTCAGCCCTAATTGTGCAGAGTACAGACCACCAGGTTTATGGGACACACTCTGTCCAGAGTATATTGGAGGTCACTGTGCAGCTGCATTTCAGGGTGTTCAACTAAGAGATCCCACAAAGATCTCTTGTGGTTCCCTGGAAGGAACGAATCATGTAGAGGTTTAGCAATACAACAACCTTCACAATGAGCAGAAGAAGACTGTCTCCCATTCCTGCAGATCTAGGTTCCATTCCAACATCTGGTACAGTTTCATCACAGTGCCCTGGGACATATAGATTCAGCATCTTGCTCAGGCCCAGGAAATACAGTAGGGTTAGAAAACGACTGAGCATTCTACACATCTCAGCATCCTGAGGGGATTTGCAACTGCAACCTCTCCCTGAGCTGGGTGTTCCTCATCCTCTTCTAGGGTCTACTGCTGCTCCTGGGTTTGCCATTGGTCCTGCTCCATTTACATCCATTTATTACTTCGTTAGGTAGGCAGCTACAGTGACCACCATGCGGCAGTGCCCATTACTCTTACTGGAAGTGGGCCAAACTTAGATACAGAAGAAGCTCTCAGAACCATATTTAGCGCTGCATCTTTCACATCCGGGCTGAGCAAAAACCTTCACACAATGATATATTTGACAGTGGATAATGGGAGACACGATCACAATTTGCCTCAGAATATGTAGTTACTTGATAAAGATGCTGTACTGGCTGAGTGATCCAATATGTCAGCGAAAAGGGACTGCCTGTGAGGCAACACTACCCTCCAATGTCCACACTCATATTAAACACTGACCCTCACGCTGCATTCTGCACAGACAATCATTATGCTTATGTAATAGATCAGGAGGTGGAATTAATAGTGATTTCCCTTCAGTCAGCACAGGCCTTTTGTACAGTCATTGCTGATCACTGCAACATGACTGAGGTGCCAAGTTGCACTTGTCACCCAATTCTGTCACACAATGGACCATAGGCCATGTCATGCAGACCCCCATAAGATTCTGCTCTTCGTGTCCATACAATCAAAACCTTACACCATTTTAAACAGCTTAATTGACTCAAACCTTCAAAATAACCAGGGTATACAACGACTATTTATTCAAAATCAGAAACTGCTGGCGAAACTCAGCAGATCTGGTAGTATCTGTGGAGAGGAAGCAGAGTTTAAGTTTTGGATTCAATGACCCTTCTTCAGAATGTTTTCAGCACTTTCTGATTTTGTTTCTGATTTCCAGCATCTGCAGTTCTTTATTTTTTTTAAATTATTTATTCAATCCCCTCATAATTTAATCCTTTGAGGCCTGCTCTCTTCCTACCTGCCTGAAACACGGTGCCCAAAATTAAGACCCAAAATAATTCATTAATTTACAATTATTCCCAGGTTACTTTTTTAGTGTTTAATGTGACAAATGTCAATCACAAATCAACATTTGAAATGTTAAGGTAGTCCTATTAGGTCTGACTTGAAGCAGTAAAGCATCATTTTGGAGAGAGTATTACTAATTCCCTGATGACCATGATGTAGACTTCATTTAGTTTCTTTGTAGTTTTAAGTAGTACATTCTAATAAATAATTAAGTTTCTCTTTAACTCCTTCTCACTCAGAAATGTCAAGAATCAAATTACTTTCAAACTAGCGAGACAGAAGATTTGGTTGCTTTGGAAATCGTGAAAATATCTTTCACTCAATCTGCAATATTTGAGAGTTAAAAATACAGCCAATATTTTCCAAGGCTGCAAACTATATCCATTCATATTCTTCGTTTACATAATAAGTATGCTTGTCAGCAGTCTTGTAGTTATAAAGAGTAATTTTAGGATGTAAGGGTACATTTCACTCTTCACAGTAGACCTAGTTTTGCCTTAGGCACTGTAGATAATGAACTGTTTGGGATCAGCAAGGAAACACTTGTGTTTTTACAAAACTTTGTATACTTCCTTTCCTAGTTAAATTAATGCTATCTACAACAGTAACAAAGAATTGTGTTGCCTCAGCCCACCTTTCAAGTACACATGAGCAAATCTGAACCTATGTGGGATCAGCTGATATTTCCCGTTCTACCTAAGACTAGAAAAAATGTCAGGAACATTGTTCACTCTAGCAAACAAGGAACTGTGCTTCTTATTTTTTTAAAGGACTACATTAATAAATAAGTACATGTCATTGTTTTGGAATGTGAAATCCACTAAGTGTCTCCCTCAGCCTAACAGTTCTACATTCAGCATTATAAAATGTTTTAAATGTCAAAGGCAAAGCACCACTAACACACTGCTGTCCGTCATCAATACTAAGTCTCTGTAGCAGACTGACGTTAGCCTGAGTACATGATCCACCCTCAGTGAGTGACACATCTCATTTATTAACGCTGTTCTATTTAATTTACTCCATTCTCTCGACCTGTAACAAATACAAGTTTCTCAAAAAACTCAACTTAACATTCTTAACTAAAGGACAAACAGTAAGGCTTCTACAAAAAATAATCAGCTACCTAATGTCTGGAACAAGCTTGAGCTCTGTAATATGATCCTTACATGAACCATAATCTCCTGTTTATTTCCCCTAATGAGGCAGGAGTTAAAACAGTTGACCTGATCAGATTCAGATGGCAGCCCTAAAGGAGTGAGCCCCCTGCTGCATTTTGGGTCCGACACCCTTTGTTACCTCCAAGTGAGCTGAGACCAGGCTGTGAACCATGTAAATAGGAGGTTTCCAGGTTAATGAAAAGCCATAACTTCATCCCACTGCTGCTGCGGACTTCACTCCAAGTTTAGAACAATCTTTCCACAACCTACTATTAATGCATAACAAATGTGTTTGAGAAATGAAAAGAGTTTTGTGATAATATATTTTTGATTAAATGGAGAACTTAAAATGCCATGGCTTCATGTTAAAAATATATTATCTTAACATTCAATAGAGTCAAATGTCAATGACAAAATCAAACCAAAATGGTTTGTAATCTCAAAGTTTAAGTTCCTAACAATTGTAATTAAACTTAGTCTTGCACCCCTATGATAGAAATAATGTAGAGTTTAAATTATGGAATTCAAGATTTAATTCAATCTTCAAATTCAATTTCAAATGCAAAATAATCTCCAAATATATTCATGGTAGCAGTCCTTCTATTTTTAACTTACATAAATGTGTCAAAGTTTCTTAATACATCAATGCCAGAATACTATCCTTTTGGATCTAATGTGAAATAACCTACGTGCTGGACTGAAAGCAAAATGCAACACAATAGAAAGTGAGAATTTCAAATGTTCCTTTTTCAACTGAAACTGATTTAACTTGGAAACCAAACTCTTTTTCATGTATGCTGGCAAATTGCATTAATTTAAGAATACCAGCCTTAGCATTCCCATATTATATTACAGTGTCTTTCATTCAACTGCTGTTTTCTGCTGTACTCAATTACAAGTCAAGAATGAAAAATATGATGTGATGTGAATCTGTGGTCAGGTCATTCATATGCTGCACTACCATGTAAACTATAACCAGAATCTGTTTGAACAAGTCAAGAAGTTGGAATGAAATGAGTTAATGTACAAGAAATGGTTGAACAGTTTCTCAGCTTAATGATCAAACAGAATTGAATGATTTAATGTGTATGATAATATGCAGCAAAGTTCACATTTTGTTTTAACGTCTGATCAAAATATGGGACAGAATTGCCTCATGCTTACCCTAATCCATTAATCTGCCCTCTTACTGCCAATCCCTAATGCTCTTCACAACCCCAACTCAGCACTGGTACTAAGAGAAAGGAAAATTTTGTTCTGATTAAAGCATGTAGAGTACAGTAGATCTGAATCACATACTCTTTCTGTATCAGTTTGCAAGTAAACTACAGGTTGTCAATGGGAATAGTTAAACAAGACTCATTTGTTTGGCTTGCTAAATCCCTGAAGTAAAACCAGTTTGAAAAGTTACTTTTTTTAAAAAAGAAAGAAGTAAACAACATAGCTATAGAGATTCTAGACAGTAAAAACAGCAATAAATTGTAAATTGAAATCCAAACTCAAAAATAATTACAAGAATGTAATTCTATTAGCTGCTTTAGCCCTGATAGGACTTCTTTGATATTTGTCTCCTTTAAAAAGGAATGGCTCATGTTTTTTCACAGAATGAAAGATTATCAGTTTGCCAAGTTATCTCCATTGCAGAATGACATTAAAATACCAATTACACAGGCAAGCTCTGACATTTTAAATCACCAGTTGACAGCCCGCATTCTGGATGACTTCCAGTATCAATAAAACTTGCTCAAGCAAAGCTTTACCTGGTTTTCACCACGTCGAGGGGATGCATCAGACAAATTTCCACAAGACCTAAACAGGTGACAGAAAAGAAACATCCAGTAAATATTAGCACAAATGATGGTTATGCTTCACTGCAGGAATGTGAAAATTACTGTTGTATGAAAGATTAAATATGATAACTGAGGCAAGATGGAGCAACAAAATAGGATAAAAAAAAGTGCATGGAAGAAAACAACTCAGTAATTTTATATTAATTCAGTATATACATCTAAACCACTAGTATGAATCATTGAATAATTATTTTCACCACATTTTGGAATATAGTAATACCAAGCCCATTTTGAGATTAATTTGGGCTGGACCAAACCATCTGCTATGTATAAGTTTATTTTGACTAAAACAAAATTATATTAGTAACTCACTTTAAACATTCCTTATCACAACAAGAGTAGTGCATTCAGTCTGGACAAGACTTCAAAAGTGATACGAGGGTTACGTGAGCAGAAAGGATTTACAAGAATAATTCCAAGTGTTGGATTTTACCTACAAGGTTAGATTGTGAAAGCTAACCAGGAGCATAGGAGTTTCAGAATTCGAACATAAGAACCTAGAAACAGGAATAGGTCACTTAAATTATTCAGGCTACTTTTCCAGTCAGTAACATCATGATTGTTCCCACCTCCAAGTGGAGGACCATAACTCCACTTTTCTGCCCATAACTCAACTCCGTTGGAGTTCAAAATTCAGTCTAGCCAGTCTTGATTATATTTACTGGTCCAAACTCCATTGTCCTTGAAGGAAGAGAATTCCAAAGATTTAAGATGATCTGAGAGAAGAAATTTCTCCTTATTCTCATTGTAAATGGGAGACTCTTCATTATTAAAATGTGGTCTCTAGTTCTCAATTTCCTTATGAGGAGAAACATCCTCTCAGCACTCAACTTGTCAAAATGCCTCAGAAGAACCTTATAAGTAATAACTTCACCTCCCAATCTTTTAAATCCCAAGGTCTAGCCTGCCCAATCTTTCTTATAAGCCAACACCATCATTTCAAGATTCAGACTCGTGAACCTTCTCAGAACTGCCTCCAATATGAGTATTTCCAGAAACAATTTGCACCCATGTTCCTAATACCCCAGTTATTTCAGAAGCTATAACTTTTCTTACAAGTCTGTTGTGAGGCATTGTTTAGAATGTCCTATTTGAAATCCATACACATCATATCAACAGCATTATCCTCCTCAACTCTGTTTCTTGATCAAAAATCTCCATAAAGTTAGTCCAACATGATTTTCCCTTAAGAAATTCATGAATCTCTTCCCAATTAATATTTTTCTATCAATATAGCTATTAATTCTATTTTGAACAATTGTTTCCAGTAATTTCCCCACCACTGAAATCAAACTGGTCTGTAATTTCTGAGTTTATCTTTACAACCTTTTTTGCTTAAGGGAATAAACTTATAATTCTCTTCCACTCCACCCCAAGTTTAGGGAAGATTGAAAGATTATTCCCAATGCCTCTGCAATTTCCACGCTTGATTCCTTCACTATTTTTGAACGCATCTTATCTGATCTCAGTGCTTTATCGATGGTAAGTACCAATGCCTCTCCAATACCATCTTTTAAACCGGTCCGGTGTCCAAGTTTCCTCCTCTGTCACCATGGACTGTGCAGCATCTCCTCCCTTAGAACGACAAATGTGAATTATTTATTCAACACATCTCAGCTAAGTCCATTGCCTCTACTGCTTCTATAGCTTCTTGTCTTGTAACCTATTTGCCCAAAGCACATCTGCCAAAGTGGTCTTTCATACTCCTGTACAAGGTCACAGCTGCTGAAGGCAAAGTAAACAAATAAAATGATACTAGATGGTACTGGAACTAAGGGACACAGATTTGATGCTTTAGGCAATTGATGGAAGGATAAGTGAAGAACATTTTATGCAGTGAATGCAACAACCGGGAACTTGCTGCCTATGAGGGTGGTAGGAAATAGAGATGAGGAATAATTTCAAAAGGAAATTGGATGGGCACTTAAGAGAAATAACTTTACAGGGCAAATGAATTAGAACACAGAAATAAGACCGATTGGATTACTCTTCAGATTTTGAAGGCTGAACAGTTTCCTTCAGTGCCATAATTACTGTGACATATGAATCTACTCTTTTAAATATTCAAAGGACTTTTGGGACCTATGTGGCCCACTTCAAGGTTATAAATACAATATCACTTGACACACTGTGCAGCATTACCAATTGGATCAGCAATATACTAAAGGCAGTGATGGATGGATAGAATCCAGTGCTGATTTATAAAACTTTCAGAAAACATATTTTTATGTTATATATACTGACAGAAAAGTAATCTTCAGTATTGTTTAGCATGTTGTCAGCAAGACATTTGCAAAACAACAGTTTGTCTTTATACAGTATCTTTAATGTAGAAAACGTATCATGAAACACTTCACATTGGAGAGGAGTGGTCAGAAGCCTGGTCAAAAAAATGACATTTTTTCATAAAGGACAAAGTGTGGTTGCAAAGTAGATGGGTTTAGGGAGGAAGTGCTGGAGAAAATAAAAGTGACTGTGAAAGACGGTGATACCAAAGGTGGAACAAAAAGAGGAGGAAGGCACAGGAGGTCCAAGAGAGTTTGACACATTGTAGGTTTTATGAAGATGAGCAGTGATGAAATTCAAATATGACCAAGAATTTTGAGTTTGAAATGGTAGGGATAAAAGTGGTTAGCATTTAAAGGTATACAAGTTAATTTTTGACAGCCAGCATAGATTTGTTAAAGACAAATTACATTAACAGATTACAAATTTACTGGGGGAGCAGGAGGGAATGTTGCCGAGATATCCCTGAGGCAGTAGCATCATATCACTTCTTCTTAGACGTTTAAAATGATCATGTTTAAGTGGCATTCAAAACTCCATCTCATCCAAAACCAAACCTCTTTTAGTTGTTTTGTTGTGCTGCACAACACAAATAACCACAATATGAGACACCATGGCTGGCTTGTGCTTTTGCCCGAAACGTCGATTTTGCCTGTCTTCGGATGCTGCCTGAATTGCTGTGCTCTTCCAGCACCACTGATCCAGATCCTTGTACTGAAGGGCACTGTGGTGTAAAATTCCAAGCAGTGGAATGTGGTGAAACGGTTAAAAATTATGTCCCAATAGCTGTTCTCTGTTTGGCTTGTCCTATAATAGTAGTGTTGTCCCAGTCGAATTAATGTTGCTTGTCAATTGCGTGTGTGGCTACTAAGGATAGCTGGTCGTATGACACTACTATTATAGGACAAGCCAAACAGAGGATAGCCTGGGAATTCCTAGAGGCATGGCACTCATCCACAGATTCAATCAATAAGCACATCCACCTGGACCCAATAAACCGACCACTGCAGCAGACAGCTGGAACTGACAACCAGAAGCGGCAGATTCAAACCACGACAAATACCGGAGGAAAGATCACAGAAGTGCTTCACAGGAGGCTCCCAAGCACTGAGGATGTCACCTAGACAGGGGACGAAACTTCTGCAACACAAATTCCCAGCTCGGCGAACACAACAATGTCAACAGTTTGTTCAATGCAGGTTCATGTTATTAGATTACTTTGGTTTTAGCATCTCTCAGCTTCTGTGACCACATACCACACAGATGTCAGGAGATATCTCTTCAGTGGATAACTTTTATTCCCCACCAGCCACTCAAGGAGTTTGGATGGTGTTCTGAGGAGATGTGGTACATTAAGTTCTCCAAGAATAAAGGCATCATAACAACATTGCCAAGACTTTGCACTCAGCTTTGCAAAATTCACTTGCTGTGGTTGCAAACCAGCTGTATAAGCATTGAATGGAAGCCTTTTCTTTTCTGAAATATGGTTGGCACATTAGTTGTTATCTTGATGGCTCTGTTGGCACAACATCCAGAACATGAGGGAGAAACATTACTCGTGATTTCTCTGCTTACACTGTCCCAACTATCTCAAAATTAGTGTTCTTCCCCATTTGGATAGCGTGATGAGTCATTAGCTATGAGATTCCACCCACTCTTCAATAGAATGACCTGACTACATAAGACTTAAGTGCCTCAGTGACACTTAGAGCTTCATAAAAGATACTGTTGTGGAGAGCAATGATGCATCAGGTCATTATGGACCAAAGAATAAATACCCAAAACCAACAACAAAGTCTCCGAAACTCAGCCATTTGAAGGTAACTGACACTTTACTGATACAGCCAATGTTTTGGGTAGCACCCTTGTCCCCTTGTCCCCCCTTGCTCCACTCCTCTGGCCTCCTCTTGACCAACAGGAAGCATATGTCAAAGTTCCTCCTCACTATTCAGTGCAATGCCAGTGTTGCCTGCTCTCATCTCAATTCATTCATCTTTGACTTTTTGGTTCACCAGGACTTTCTGTAGCCATCTCTGATGCTCAAGTAATTCCAAATGTCTCACAGACCTCTTGAGAGTCTAACCATTCACTGCTCACAAAACCAAGCTTCTCATCACCAGGAATGATAGCTCAGTGCCACTGAGCAGCTGGGCTTATCTGCCATCTCTTACAACAGTTGACCATTATCACTCATGACTCCCTGCTCTTTATACGACATCTATTCTATAATGTGTCCCAGACCTTCAATTTTCCCCCATACGATGAGATGAAACTGCTGCTCTAAATATTGTTAATAAGCTCCACAACAAGCGCAATAATCTGTTAATTGGAGACATGCGGATTGCCGGCTCCTGCCCTCCCTTTGAAAATCTCAGCACGTTTTGGGGGCATTGGGATCCACAGACTTTCAAAGTATGCTCATACCCAATCTGAAACTCATCAGCTTTTGAAAAATCTAGCCAATAATGCAACAGGACCTCCAGCCTATTCGTGAAGAATACGCTATAACTTGTATACTACGGTAGTTTAGGATATTTTTTCGAGCTTTCATCTCTACATTGAACAATATCTTCCATTGTTGCTGGCTGTTCTTTATCTGAGTACTTACTTAGGAAACCAAGTTTGACAAAATCAAATCAAATGAAAGTAAGGCAGCCCCTTAGGGAAACTCTAAATTAAGTCAAAATTAGAGAAATTTAAATCAGTACATATCTTTAATCAACCTGTTCAGACATATTATGACACATCTCTGCTTTAGGTTGGACTTGAACAAGGACCTTCATGATAAGAGACAGGGATATTATCACTGTACCATAATATTCCGCCCACCCCTACATTGTGTTAAAGCAAAACTACAAATGTAACTGAATTAAAAAGCACTCAAAGAGCTGATTAAGTGCTGGAGTTAAAAAGAATTTGGAGGAGCGATAAACTTAAAATGTAATAGGTGGGATATGCCCATCATCACAACGCCACCATCCTCAACTCCCATGCCCAATCAGTGCCCAATATTTTCTAAAAGTTTCTAGTATGTTGTCAGACAGCACACACTCCCTTTCCAAGGACACGCAGGCATACACATAACCATGAAAGAGAAGCAGGGAATTATGACCCCTCTGCCTGGATCTGCTAATGGCTACTTCAGTCAGGCTCATAAGCAGACTTGGTCATGAGGTTCCCTGACCTGTCTGCACCCACACACAATGTGTGCACAAAGATCAGTTACGTGGGGGCTGAAGTGCAAACAAAAATTTAACTATTCCAATCTCCTATAACCAATGCACATTAAGTTCACAGTATTATCGAATATGCAGTTATACGACTATAAGACCATGAGAAATAGGAGCAACTTGGCTCCCTGAATCTGCTCTACCATTAATAGGGTCATAGCTGATCCAACATTCCTCCAACATTTCCTGCCCCATGCCCATAAACTTTGATATCCTTACTCATCAAGAATCTATCTATTTCAGCTTTAAATATAAACAAGGATTCTGTCCTCACAGCTTTCTGTAGAAAGGAGTTCCAAAGACTCTCAACTTTCTGAGAGTAAGAATTCCTCTATCTCAGTCTAAATCAGTGCCACTTTATTCTGAGACTATGTGTGGCAGTTGGCTCAGGTGTCCATGAACCACCTACGTCTATGATTTTAAGGGATTGCCATATATAACACCCTTTATCCCAGGTCCTGATTGCAAGTGAGAGGACTCCTGCATGGAAAACCCTCACTCACGGTAGAAAAGCTTGCTAACTTAACATGGAGCTATACTCATGCAACAGAAGATGCAACTCTAGTCTTTGAAAGGCTTAGTGAGAAGGTAAAACGCAGTGAATGAATCAACAACACAGTGAGAGAATCTCTGTGTTATAGGATGTGCTGCTACAGGTGTTAGCAACAAAGAGTGTTATATCCAGATACGAGACAAGATTCCCAAATTTATTCTAGGTCTAGATGGGATACCCAAACTTTTAAGCTCCCAGATGAACAGGCATAAACTGGCTCCCATTCTTTGTTAACTGACCACCTCAGTTGGTTGCAACATGGAATCATTTTAAAATAATCCATTCCTTTGTGAATTTGTTTCTACCATAACTCAAATGAACTTCTTGATTTAAAAAGCAGCCAATCTAAATCGGCTTTTCTTTTCATTAACAAAGATTGAGTTCATTAATTACTAAATGCAAAAAAAATTAGTAATGCAACATGCCTACACAAAGATTAAAAAGAATAGGTGAGGCTAAGAGGATAAAAGTTAAAATACAAAATCACCCCAGTCTCTGAATTATTCTCTAAAATTGAATTATTGAACATTGCAGACACTAGTTACTGATAGTATAGATAGAGGTCATTAAAGAGCTGATTTCATGATCTTAAGTTTTGTAGAAAGAGTCCAGCCATCACATCTTGATATTCACTGGCATCATCATCACTGAATCCACTATTACCAATACCTAGGGGGTGCCATTCACCAGAAACTGAACTAAATCAGCCATATAAATGCTGTGGTTACAACAGCAGATTATAGGTTGGAAATTCTGCTTGACTAATCTAACTCCAGTCTCCTCAAGACTTGCCCATCATCTACAAAGCACAGGTCAGGAGTGTGACACGCACTCTCCACTTGCATTGATGAGTGTAGCTTCAACAACAATCATGAAGCTTAACACCATCTAGGACAAAATATACTACCTGATTTTCAGCATGAATATCTTCAGCATGTATTCCCTTCACCACCAACACAGAGTGGCAGCAGAGTGCACCATTTACATGAGGACGGCCAAGGTGCCAGAGCTCGTTAGAAAGCAATCCCATGGTTTCTACCATTGAGAAAGACAAGGATACATAGGAACAGCACACTTGCAAGTTCCTCTTCAAAACACACACCATCCTGAACTATATCAGTATTCCTTCACTGCTACAGGGTCAAAAATCCTGGTATTTCCTTATGAACAAAACTGTGGTATAACTAAATGACATGGACTGCAGAAGTCAAAGAAGGCAACTCACTACCACCTTCTCAAGGCCAATTAGAAGGGACAATAAATGCTAGTCTAGCCAGCAAATCCCACATTCTACAAATGAATTTTAAGAAACACAAAAAATATTAGATCTATTGTCATTCCTGCATTCCAGAGATTATCAACTGCATTTTGGCACATTAAATTTAATGAAGATTAACTTGTCTCCTATCCTACTGTTCTCAATAATGGCTGCCATTTTCCCTCAGTTAGGTTTTAATAAGGGAAACAAAATCTAACATATTCTTTAGTTTCCCTTTTTTACTTCTGTTTAAATGGCACTATCATACTCTGAATATTCAATTTAACTTATTACAAGCTCCCGGTTCAAGAAATTCACTTTATTTTAATCCCAATTCAGGATGACAGGCTTAAAAGTAATTCCATCAAACACTCCTAAATCTAAATTCACAATCATCAGGAGTAGCATTACAAAATGGCTTGGCTGCCAGACTGCAATTTGCACGCTACCAACTCAGCACAAGTTCTGTAAGTTACTGTATGTTATTCACGCAAGGCTATTAACATCGAATGGTGAGCTGTGTGGTCCAGATGACTATGTACAATCCAGTTGAGGGAGTCACGTGCAATACTATTGGATTTTTAACACAAAAGTAGTACATTTTTTATTTGAAGTGATTAAAAGTCAAAGTAGTAATTTCAAATTAATACGGACTGATGACGATATGGCAAAGTCATAAAATAAGTTTGTATTAATTAATTTGCAAATATAAAGTCATTTGTAAAATGTTTGTATGATGGTTTATTACAAAGCAATAAACTATAACTATCAGATCCAAAATGCAAACTATTTGAATACTGCTATTGTTGTACAGCACATAGTTATTATCTTGCACTGATCTGTATTATTAAAATGTCAACATTTCTGAACTCATAAAACAATTTCAGACTTATGAGTACAAAGACGATAATAACAGCATACTGAATTTTATAGCAATATAGTATTAATGCCATGAAATACAATAAATTACATCAGCATTATCATAGCAGTAGATTAACTGATTATTAAAGGATACTATTCTTTCTTTATTCCATATTACATTAATTCTAATATAGTATAGTTAATAACAATTATTGACATTTACACTTTATAATTAGTTATAGGGATGCACAAAATTACTAAAGCCCAAACTACAATGATCAAGCTAGAGACAGTATTATTGCACACCTGAGGCCACTCTGGATATTGGTATTTGCCAATAAAACATGAAGAATAACAACGAAAGCAACATGACTAATTTCAATGCAAAATGTTCGGAGAGCAAGAAAGTTCAATTGGGAATAAACTAGCATCTCTAAAGCAGTAGTGCCAATTATACCCAATAAGATAGAGAGATCAGACTTAATCAAGTTACTGATTGAGCATTTCTGGTCCAAGTTCAGATCTGGATCAGATACAGAAGAATCAGAACCTGAAGCTGATCAGTGTATGCTACTCATGGTTGAATAGATAAGATTAAAGCTCGAATTTAAGGAAAATAAACAAGTGAGAGTCATAAAAGCAGAACAATATGAGTGAGAAAGAGCTTTCCACAAAGTGGAGCTGAAAATTGGAGCACAATGAAAGGGAGACCTAAAACAACTTGAAGCAGCTAGGGACAATATAACTCTGCCAAATTTCCATGACACATAAACATGTGTTAAATATCTAAAACTCTCGACATTCATTCCAGAGTTTGAAGAGAGTGATGTATAATCCATTTTGTGCTACTTCTGAGAAGTTAGCAGATCAGCTATATTGGTCACAAAAAGTATGAAAGTGAAGGTACTGATGAAGGAGCGGCACTCTGAAAGCTTGGGATTTCAAGTAAACCTGTTGGACTATAATCTGGTGTCATGTGACCTCTACATCACAAGAAGTATGTACCCTTGAGATACAGGCTCTGTTGCATGAAATGACCATGTGATTTCTGCTGTATCCTGAAATGTGGACCAGTTATGAACAGACTAAGGCTCCTATTCGCACTACCAGTAAGTTACTCCAGGATGCCTAACATCAACAATGTGAAATACTATGAGACATCCATACAAACCTATATACAATTTGAAAAACTGGCACAAATATCCTCCAACTGGTGGGTTTACACTTTTAAAATAGAATGCACTTGCAACAATATATAAAATCAACTGCTTGGCAAGTTTAAAAACTGCCTTCCCTCCAATCGAAGGATGCACATGGAAAGTCAAAGGGTTACCCCAGTCAGGGCAG
Source organism: Chiloscyllium plagiosum (assembly GCF_004010195.1). Taxonomy (NCBI): domain Eukaryota; kingdom Metazoa; phylum Chordata; class Chondrichthyes; order Orectolobiformes; family Hemiscylliidae; genus Chiloscyllium; species Chiloscyllium plagiosum. The sequence continues at coordinate 57,934,731 of NC_057719.1, forward strand.
CAGGAACTATTACTGACAATTAATCTCTCTATAATTCTAGGAATTCAAACAACCCATCTTGAATCATGCCAAGAATATTTGGAGAGATAAAAGGGACAGAAGTAGGTCCAGGAGAAAGGAGGGTAGAGAAAACCAGGCAAACCAATCCATAACTTTTAAAACAAAGCTCTTAGCCAGAAAAGTCATGGGGAACGTTATAGCAGTCAATGTCTGACTTTATGGAAGTTGTATTTCTCTGTACATGCGGAGGAGGCGAACCAGATACTCATTGGAATTTTATGCACAAGAGCAAGTTGGCCCTCATGGTTTCCAAGGGGCCAGGGAAGATCAGCATTTTCTGACCCACCGGTGCTTTTTCATGCCCCGTCTTTTTTCTCCTCATTATTTTCTTAAGATTCCCTTGCACTTTCCACATCCCACTAGGGCCTCTACTTAACTTTCTCCCTTTGTAACGGTTGAAAAATATCCCTTTTCCTTCTTAACCAGTTTTGAATACTCCTAGATATCCAGGGTTCTCTGGCTTTAATGCACTCCAAAAGGGCCTGTACTCTTGTCAATTCCATTTTCAATGCTCCCACTGGTCTGGTGTCCATTTACCCAGAAGCAGCTGCTCCCAGTCTAGTTTGGCCAAACCCAGTCTTATTTTAATTAAATCCGCCTTTCCCCAATCCAAAACAATTTTTTTGCATAATAACTTTCTCCTTTTATCTAACAAACGTAAAACAAACAGTTTTGCAGCCACTATCACCAAACTTCATGCCCAGAATTAGGTCCAGCACAACAATCTTGTTGGACATTCTGTATGTCTGTCCCCTTTTTATTCTGGCTTAAGACAATTAACTTTGGGAACATTGAAATCTCCTAACATAATTACTTTATTATTGTTTTTACTTTGAATTGTTTTATTGTGAATTGTCTACATATCTGATCCTCTATTGCCCACTTACAATCTGAGGTCTGTAAAACACTCCCATTAGTGTAACTGTCCCCTTGATGAGTGCAAGACACAAAACCTTGTCAAAATATGCTTTTTACAGTAGCATTCAAGTACTGCACTACTGAGCAACTATTCAAGTAGATTCCATGGATATCTGGTTTAGATGTGGCGAGAACAGATGAATTAAATGTCAGGCTGAAATGTCAGGATCATCCTGAATACATAGATGAAAGTGGGTACTACAAATGCTGGAGATTAGAGGCAAAATTAGAGTGGTGCTGGAAAAGCACAGCTGGTCAGGCAGCATCTGAGGAACAGAAAATCGATGTTTCGGGCAAAAGCCCTTCATCACAAATGCTGAAGGGCTTACCACTACATTCTGAAAGCCAATTTGGAATAGGCAATAAATACTAGCCCAGCCAGTGATGTCCACAGTCCCAGAAATGAATAAAAGTATCATTTTGCTTCATTCTTTCATAGGATATGGGTATAGCTACCAAGGCTAGAATTTGTTGCTCGTTCTTAATTTCATTTGAAATCAATGGCTTGTTAGGTAATTTCAGAGGACAGCTAAGGTCAGTTGAACGTTTGGATCTGGAGACACACACAGACCAGACCAGGTAAGGATGGCACATTTCCTTCCCTAAAAGTCCATAGCGAATCAGACGGGCTTTCATTACAATCACTGGTAGTTTCATAAGCATTCTGAAGCTAGTTTTCAATTTCTGATTTATCAGTTGGATTTAATTCCAGCAGCTACCACGGTGAGACTTGAAATTCTGACACTATGGCATTAGTCTGGGCCTATGGGTTGCTAGTCCAGTGGCATCACCACTATGCTACCTCCACCTCCATTAAAACATAAAGTAGGGAAGGCGACAATCAGTGTCCCTGGTCTCTGCCACAAACTCCATTCTCCTATCACCAGCTGTATCCCATCTCCCTGACGGCTGTCTGGGGTTAAACTAAACTGCTCACAACATTAACCCTAAGATAAATTTTTCAACCATATATCCGCTATCTCGAAGAGTAACTACTTCCAACTTTGTAGCATCACCTGGTTTTGCCTCTCTCTCAGCTCACCTGGTGGTAAAACCCTTTTTCCATGACTTTGTCACCTCCAGACATAGTGACTTGGTGTACTTCTTCCATATTCCCAGAGGGGAAAAAAGTTAAAAAATACTGAGAAATAAATGTACTTGTCATAGTGATCTTCCATTTTGAAGAGTGCAAGATGAACTAGTCCAAGTGATCACTCATTCATTCACCTTTTTGTTTCTGGTTTTCCCTTCTGCAATCTGTAAACTCGAGACTGTCGAAAAATCTGCTGGCTATATTTTAACATGTACCTAACCTGCTTGCCTGTTATCCTAGCTAAGCGATGTCTCAATGCTAAAATTCTCATCCTTGATTTGAAATCTCTCCATGCTCTAGCCTCACCCTATCTCTGTAATTTCTTGCAGGCTTCCAACCCTCAGATATCTGGACTTTGTTGACTCTGGCCCTTTGTCCTTCTTGGATTGTTTTGTTGCAGCATGATTGCCAGGCTATTAGTTGCTTATACCCTTGGCTTTAGACTTTGTTTCCTCCTAAACCTCTCTGCTTCTAATTACTTCCTCTATTATGATGTTTCTTAAAATCTACCTCTTTGACCAAACTTTGCTATCTGCCCTATTGTCTCTTCTCTGGTCTAATCTCATATTTGTTTTTTAACGTCTCCGTGAAACACTGGGGAATGCTTTATTACAGTCGAAAAATGTGGCGCTAGAAAAGCACGGCAGATCAGGCAGCATCTGAGGAGCTGGAGAATCGATGTTTCGGGCATAAGCCCTTCATCAGGAATGTTGTGGGGCGAGAGGGGAAAGGGAGCTGAAAGATAAATAGGAGGGTGGTAGGAGGGTGGTAGTAGTGGTGGGGGTGAGGCAGCTGGGAGGGTGATACGTAGATGCAGGTGGGATGGGTTAATGGTGATAGGTTGGAGCGGAGGGTGGGGCGGATAGGTGGGAAGGAAGATGGACAGGTAGGACAGTTCAAGAGGACAGTGCTGAGTTGGATGGTTGGATCTAGAATGAGATGGGGGAGGGAAGATAAGGAAACTGGTGAAATTGATGTTGATGCCATGTGGTGGGAGAGTCCAAAGGTAGAAGATGAGGTGTTCTTCCTCCAGGCATCGGGCAGCTTGGATTTGGTGGTGGAGGAGACCCAGGACTCACATGTCCCTGGCAGAGTGGGAGGCGGTGGTGAAGTGGTCAGCCGCAGGAAGGTAGGGTTGTTTGGTGCGTGTGTCGCAGAGATGTTCCCTGAAACGTTCACTACAAGTTGGCATCCTGTCACCCCAATGTAGAGGAGACCACATTGAGAGCAATGGACATAGTAGGTGAGGTGTTTGGATGTGCATGAAAATCTCTGCCAGATGTGGAAGGATCCTTTGGGGTCTTGGACAGAGGTAATGTCTGCATGTTTTACACATCTTGTGGCAGCAAGAGAAGGTGCCTGGAGTGGAGGGTGGGTTGGTGGATGGTGTGTGGACCTATCGAGGGAGTCGCAGATGGAATGGTCTCTCCGCTGCCATCTTGCAACATGAAGTGCATTGTTTCATTCCTACCTTTCTCACTAATATTTAAAAATGTAGGAAATTTTGAAATAACAAGCTAAAAGAGCTGTGGTGTAAAGGTACAATGCTGAATTCATTAAATATATTGCATATGTGCTGATGATGTAGTTCAAACTAAACATTGCAGCTGGGTTTGCCGGTACTGCTGGGAGGAATTCAAACTAGTTTGCTGGAGAACACACTCAGAATTATTAAAATAGGGACACTGCATACTTTAGTCAAGGTAGAGGCAGTTCAGCCATATTAAGTTTCAAGGGAGTAATGTGAGACTGATGGCCTCTCCTCTAACGCTAGGAATATTATAGGTAAGACAGATGAGTAAAGTGAGTGGATTGACACATTGAATTGAGATGTTGTTGTCACCTCAGAGTCACAGATTAAAGGGGGCAGGACTGGCAACTCAACATTTTGGGGTATAGGATGTTCAGGTAGGATGGGGAAGTCTTAAAAAGGAAATGGTGTTACAATATTAATTGAGAGACAGTTACAATTGTAAAGAGATTTATATTGGAAGGGTCTTCAATTTAGGCGTTGTAGGTAGATTTTAGAAATAATAGAGGACAGTCACACTGCTGGGACTGTTTTATAGACCTTCAAATACTAAGTGAGCAACAGAGAAACAGATATGTGGACAACTCACAATAAAACAATTCACAGTAAGAACAGTAAGAGACGAATTATATTAGGAGATTTCAACATCCCAAAAATTAATTGTGATAGTTCCTAGTATAAGGGGGACAGATTTCTTGAAATATATTCAGGACAGCTTTTCATATCAGCATATAGAAGGTCCAACAAGAGTGTAGTGCTGAAGCTATTTCTCGGGAGCAAATCCGGACAGGTGTTATTCAAATTACTTGAATGTGCAAAGAGCTATGCTAAAACTAATTTAAGATGGTTAATTGGGTTCACAGTGGACTGCATGCTTTGAAAGCTACATTTATTAATACACAGGGCCGATTCTTTGCAGACAGAACAAACATGTAAATGCACTACACCTGTTTTAACTCAACAAAATAGGTGGCAGCCATTTGATGGTTCACTTCTCAGGACTCAGGTCTTGTCCAATAAGAGTCAGCGTGCCTGGTTTAACATTAAAACACCTTGGCCAGTAACTGTCAATCAGCATTAATGAATACTTTCTCCACATCAACACCTTTACCAATCACAGTCTACTTGCCAAACAATCAGCATATTCCTCTCGTGTTATATAAATTTTGTTTTCCCCTTATCTGTATTCTTGCAAACTATCCTGATGTGTAAGATGTAATATTTTGACAAAATATGTCTTTTTTCAGGAATAATTATTTGAGTCTGCATCATTTGGACTCATGGAGTGCACATAATGGTGTACCAATGGGAATGCTTCATTAAGTAAAGGTAAGAGAGTGTCATGGTTTTCATGGGGTTGAGGGTAGAGAAGGTGGAGATCAGGATGTGATCGGTAGCTGCAGAAATGTCGTGATCAATGAAGGGCCAAAGGCTAGATAATGGCTAAAAGGCCAGAAACCACAGGGCAACATATCATCACTTTTACATTTAAATACTTGTGAAGGGCATAGTGAAGAAAGGAAAAGTCACCAACTAGAATTCATATTTTAAAAGATGCACCTAAAACAATCTATGAACCAAATCAATAAACACTAATAACCCAGATTATAAAATATTCCTGGTAGTTATACCATGGGTCACAGAAAGATTTTCAATTAATATTTGTAGAAATACTTCCGTTTTAGTATATGTATATGAAAATAAAACTACATTTGCAAATGCAACATTTCCAAATTGTTTCAAGAAAATTCACATTGGAGTCATTCCTCATTTAACCATTGTGACAGTTGCACAAAGATTTAATACATTCTTCAGAATGCCAACCTGAAAAATGGAATGTACAATACTTGGTCTCAGTCAAAAATGTTTTTGCTGTCGAAAACTATTAAGTTTCAGGCAACCCAAAGAACATTTTCACCAAATCGATGGCTTTTCAGCAACAGACACTGAGTATCTTTGTGTGCGTTCCTGGGATCAGGCCATAGAGCACTATAACTGTGTTTTGGAAATTTTGGAGTCAAACATTGATAGAACTGCCAGACTTCACTCCTGATTTGCTTTATAGACATGAATTTCAGAAGGTGGTGTGAAATAAGCTCGTCGTTGCCACGGCGGCACGGTGGCACAGTGGTTAGCACTGCTGCCTCGCAGCGCCAGAGACCCGGGTTCAATTCCCGCCTCAGGCGACTGACTGTGTGGAGTTTGCACGTTCTCCCCGTGTCTGCGTGGGTTTCCTCCGGGTGCTCCGGTTTCCTCCCACAATCCAAAGATGTGCAGGTCAGGTGAATTGGCCATGCTAAATTGCCCGTAGTGTTAGGTAAGGGGTAAATGTAGGGGTATGGGTGGGTTACGCTTCGGCGGGTCGGTGTGGACTTGTTGGGCCGAAGGGCCTGTTTCCACATTGTAATGTAATCTAATCTAATCTAATCTAAGCTGTCTCAAGAACAACTTGTGGTATTATCGGCACTGGTGGAAGATGAAAGATCTGACAAAAACATAATTCGTCACATTAAATCTGGAATTATACATCATGTTTGTTCTACAAGAGACCTTGATCATGAGGCATTCTGCCAAGTGTTTTGAGCTTATCTGCTCAGAACCTTCCCAAAGAGAATCCATCCCCTCTGTTTTTTGGGAAAATCTGAAGGGCACTCTTTGATTGGAGCATGGCTAATTGCATATTTTATTTATTTAAAAAAGCTTTTTGTCCGCATTGATTGGTTAGGACTGCATCCTGCCAGCAAATATTTAATTCCATATAACTACGTGCACTACCAGCAGCTACAACCATAGCATTATATTGAAATTTGAGCAGAAATTGCACTGTTCCCCAAACAGCGTGTATTTTAATTGTAGAGTATGCAGCATTTCAGCTCACTTTAAAATGTGGACAAGGCGAGACTGTAGATAGCAATTCACTAACATTGTAAGCATCAGAAAATAACAATTGGATTTAGCCAGGAGTAGAATTAAATAAGTAGCATAGTAAAACTTTGAGAAACTTTCAACATTTAGTAACATTTTAAAATATATTTATGTGTGCTTTTAATGTTAAGCATGCTGGAACATGCTGATTACTGTGTTGTCTTAAATTGACACACTTACTTCCTGGTGGAAACAGGGCTGTAACATGGCAATGACTATAAAATAAAATAATTATAAGAAATATGCAGCTAATCTCATTAGTTTTAATGAGTGTATTGAATTCATTGAACAGAGTTTTCAGTATGAAGGATAACTCCAGGAAGAAACTCAAAAACTATATGATATAGAGTAAATATACAGTTCCATAAATAATGATTTTAAAGAGCAAAATGCAGATATGAATCAAATAAAATTTAAGACAAAAAGCAAAAAACATGCAAACTAAAAGTAATAAAGTTACATAATGTATAACATTTGTGGCAGGCTATAATTAATTTACCAGCTCACCTCATTATTGGCCTTGATCACTACTGCCTTCACTATTGTAGCCTTAAGCACTCAGTTGCCCCTCATTGTCCCTACATGAAATGATCAATTCTCTTGCTCTAGGCTCCAGGCTGTTAGAAATATAGTTTAGATCAGGACTTGATGGCGGTGGTGGAGTCAAAAGATTGATTGACTGGATGAAGCTTGCTTTCAGTCACATGCTTTAATTGAAAGTGCAATTAATTCTAACAAAAACATTCTTTAGGTCAAGTCATATGAATGCTTTCAATATAAAGAGTTGTCTCAATGAATTCACTGCTTCCTAAAGTGTAGTGTTTCAATTTACTTAAACATGCACTTTAAAATGGTCAGAAGGTTGCATACTTGCATCTTTCACATTCACTTTTAACAAAGGTAAAATACAGCACTCTCATGGGAACATAGTATTAAACATACCTTCCAGTGTTTAGATGGAATGTATTAATGTTGCACAGATTAGAAGCATCAAATAACATTTTTATTTGGTGGATGAGTGAAAAGATTGTTCAATTGGTATCAATCTGTGTTGGTGATCCACAGGCAAATTCATTCAATCTGAGCGACATGGAGAATGTTTACCTATCACTTATGCTGAGTTAGTTGGCAATTTTGGGCTATAAAAGTAGATCAGCAATCTACTTCTGATACATTCAACCTGAAGTATGATTGTCAGCTCAGGAAAATATTAGGTTCAACCCTGATGGTCCTCAGTTGAATAGTGACCCGACACTAAGGAATTGATTTTCAAACTAGGGTCAATATCTCTTTTAAATTCTCTAACAGGATGTGGGCATTGCTGGCTAGGCAGCATTTATTGCCCATCCCTAATTGCCCAGATGGCAGTTGAGAGTCAACCACATTGCCGTGGGTCTGGAGTCACATATAGGTCAGACCATGTAAGGGTTTGGAGATGCCGGTGTTGGACTGGGGTGTACAAAGTTAAAATCACACAACACCAGGTTATAGTCCAACAAGTTTAATTGGAAGCACTAGCTTTCGGAGTGCTGTTCCTTCATCAGATAAGGGAGCATCGCTCTGAAAGCTAGTGCTTCCAATTAAACCTGTCAGGTAAGGATGGCAGTTTCCTTCCCTAAAGGTCGTGAGTGAATCAGATGTTTTTTTCCAACAGTTGGCAATGGATTAATAGTAGCCATAAGGCTCTTATTTCCAGATATTTATTGAATTCAATTTCCACCATCTGCCATGGTGGAATTTGAACCCAGTCCCCAGAACATTACCTGGCTCTCTGGATTAACAGTCCAGTAATAATACCACTAGACCAGGGCCTGGATCATTTCTAAGTCATGACCCCGCACTGTCTTTGTGTAACTGACATAACCCTATTTTTAAATATAGATCCTAATGTGATGGAAACAAACTCAGCACCTATGTGTTTGTGGGAGAACACAGATGATCAGAGGATCAACAATCTTGCGTCTTATGTGGACATGCGGCCAAACAATCAACGAGAAGGTAGTCAACCCATTCTGAGAGAATAACCCATTTTACAAACTTCTTTTTCTTCTTATTTATGCCTTCTGTCATTAATTTGGGTGCTGAGGTATGGCAACTTATAGAACTTATCAACTTTCTTTTTGTAAAAATACACGTGACAATAAATTGCTATTCTATTTGTTCCCAATATTCCAAGCCTCACATTTTTAAGTGAATAGAAAAATTAGAAATATCTTGTCCTTTTGTAATATTTGATTTACTTAATAATAATAAGACCCCCATATAAAAAGACATAGCAGCTGACATTATGCCATTTGGCCCATTGGGTCTGCTCCACCATTCATTCATGGCTGATAGGTTTCTCAACCTTACTCTCCTGCTTTCTCCCTGTAATCTTTGATCGCCTTGACAATCAAGAACCTATCTATTTCTGCATAAAATATACTCAATGACCAGGACTCCACAGCCTTCTGTGACAACAAATTCCATAGATTCACCACTCTGTGATTGATGAAGTTTCTCCTTCTCTCCATTCCAAAGGGTCTTCCTTTTATTCTAAGGCTGTGCCCTTGGGTATTAGTCTCTCCTGCTAATGGAAACATATTCCCAACGTTCACTATATCTGTATTCTGCAAGTTTCAATTAGATCCCCCATCATCCTTCTCAACTCGAGTATAGACTCAGAGTCCTCAAACATTCCTCATATGTTAAGCTTTTCCTTCCTGGGATCAGTCTAGACCTGCTCCAGGGCCAGTACATCCTTCCTGATGTATGGGGCCCATAATTGCTCCATATTCTAAATATTCTATTTATAATATTCTAAATCTGGTCTGACCAGAGTCTTATGAAGCCTCAGAAGTACATCCTTGCTTTTATATTCCAGCCGTCTCAAAATAAATGCCAAAATTGTATTTGCCTTCTAAACTACCAACTCACCTTAAGAGTATCCTGGACTAGAACTCACAAGTCCCTTTGCATTTCAGATTTCTGAATTTTCTCTGCATTTCGAGAATAATCAATGCCTCTATTCTTCCTACCAAAGCGCAAGACCTTACATTTTCCCACATTATATTCCATTGCCACTTCTTTGCCCACTCTCCTAATCTGTCCAAGTCCTTCTGTGGCCTCCCCATCTCCTCAATACTACCTGTCTCTCCATGTAGCTTTGTATCATCTGAAAACGTAGTCAGAATGTCCTCAGTTTCTTCATCCAGATCATTAATGTATTAAGTAAAAAGTTGTGACCCCAACACTGACCCTTATGGAACACAACAGCCACCAGCTGCTATCCTGAGAAAGATCTTTTTATCCCCACTCTCTGCTTTCTGCCAGTCAGCCAATCTTTTATCCAGGTAAAAACAATGACTGCAGATGCTGGAAACCAGATTCTGGATTAGTGGTGCTGGAAGAGCACAGCAATTCAGGCAGCATCCGAGGACAGGCAAAATCCGATGCTGCCTGAATTGCTGTGCTCTTCCAGCACCACTAATCCAGGATTTTGCCTGTCCTCGGATTTTGCCTGTCCTCGGATGCTGCCTGAATTGCTGTGCTCTTCCAGCACCACTAATCCAGAATCTTTTATCCATGCTAGCACCTTGCCTCTAACACCATGGGCTTCTATCTTACTCAGCAGCCTCCTGTGCGGCATCTTGTCAAAGACCTTTTGTAAGTCCAAGTTGATAACATCCATTGGCTCTCCTTAGTCTAACCTGCTCGTTACTTTCTCAAAGAATTCGAGCAAATTTGTCAGGCATGACCTCCCCTTGATGAAACCATGCTGACTTTGCCCTATTTTACCATAGCTGAAAATGTGTTGCTGGAAAAGCGCAGCAGGTCAGGCAGCATCCAGGGAACAGGAGACAGGCTGGGGGGAGGGGAAATGAGGAAACTTGTGAAATCCGAGTTCATCCCTTGTGGGTTCCTAGGCGGAAGATGAGGCGTTCTTCCTCCAACCGTTGTTTTGTTGTGGTCTGACGATGGAGGATTCCAAAGACCTGCATATCCTTGGTGGAGTGGGAGGGGGGATTGAAATGTTGGGCTACAGGGTGGTTGGGTTGGTTGGTCCGGGTGTCCCAGAGGTGTTCTCTGAAACGCTCCGCAAGTAGGCGGCCTGTCTCCCCAATATAGAGGAGGCTACATCGGGTGCAGAGGATGCAATAGATGATGTGTGTGGAGGTGCAGGCGAATCTGTGGCGGATATGGAAGTTTCTCCTTCCTCAGCATCCTCCTATTTTACCATACACTTGCAAGTATTCAGAAATCTCATCCTTCACAATGAATACAAACTCTTACCATTGGCCGAGGTCAGGCTAATCAGCCTGTAACTCCCCATCTTTTGCCTTACTCCCTTTTTAAACAGAGGGGTTACATTAGTGATTTTCCAGTCTCTGAGGCCTTCCCTGACTCCAGTGGTTCCTGAAAGATCACCACTAATGCCTCCACTATCAATGTGGCTGTTTAATATTGCATTGTCAATGACGTGCTATGAGGTTTGGAACCATAATAATTGGGACACCTACAGCCCTCAATATTCTTGTAAGAGTTTCTAAGGAATTACAAGAGAATTGTGATAAAATAATCTTGATCCAAAGAAATAAACAGGAAATATTTTTAAAATGACCAACACAAACAGGTCTTCTAATATTTCAAACCAAACATTTACCTGCTGGGTAACGTAGACCTTGTTGACCAGTGGAATATTATCTTATTAGTCAATCTTTGATAGAAGTCGAAAAGTGTGGTGCTGGAAAAGCACAGTCAGTCAGGCAGTATCCAAGGAGCTGGAGAGTCGACATTTCGGGCATAAACTCTTCATCAGAAATTAGGGCAGGGGGCCCAAAGAGGCTGAGAGATAAATGGGAGGAGGTAGGGCTGGGAATGCAATAGGCAGATGAAGTCAGGGGTTGAAGGTGATAGGTGGGAGAGGAGGATGGAGCGGATAGGTGGGAAGGGAAATAGACAGGCAGGACAGTTCAAGAGGGTGGTGCTGAGTTATAGTTATAGGATCTGGGATAAGGTGGGGCAGGGGAAATGAAGAAACCGGTGAAATCAACATTGATCCTGTGTGGTTGGAGGGTCTCGATGTGGTCTCCTGTACATTGGGGAGACAGGACATCTCTGGGACACATGCACCAAACAACGCCGTCACCCTGTGGCCAAACACTTCAACTCACCCCCCAACTCTGCCAGGAGATGCAAGTCCTTGGCCTCTTCCATCGCCAAATTCTAGCCACCTGACTCTTGGAGGAAGAACGCGTCTTCTTCCGATTTGGGACCCTCCAACCATACAGAATGAATGTTGATTTCACCAGTTTCCTCATTTCCCCTGCCCCTACATTATCCCAGATCCAACCCTCGAATTCGGCACCACCCTTCTGAACTGTCCTACCTATCCATCTCCCTTCCCACCTATCTGTTTCACCCTGCTCTCCGACCTATCACCTTCACCCCTAACTTTATCTACCTATTGCATTCCCAGCTACCTCCCCGCAGCCCCGACCCCCCTCTCATTTATCTCTCAGTCCACTTCCCTCCTCCCCATCCTCACACCCCCCAATCACCTCCCCCATTTTTGATGAAGGGCTTATGCTCGAAATGTTGACTCTCCTGCTCCTTGGATGCTGCCTGATCAGCTATGCTTTTCCAGCACCACACTTTTCAACTCTGATCTCCAGCATCTGCAGTCCTCACTTTCTCCAAATCTTGATATAATCTTGCTTAAAAACAGTAATTTAAATACCATGTAATAAACAGAGCTGTATCTTTTAAGGTGCAGTAAGTTTCTCTTCAGCTTGTTTGTTTTTATACAGCAACAAATACAAAATCTATTGGTTTCCACTGCCTTGTCTGTAGGAAGCTGTAATAAATAACTGTTTTGGATGGTGCTGATTCTTCTTCCTATTGAAGAGTACACCTTGACTATTAACAAATGCAACAAAAGCAGCTTTTGTCTTCTGATCCAATCACAGCTATCACAACTGCTACATCAAGACTACGTTTGTTGATCCACAAGTATACTTCCTAGCCTACTCCTACTTTTTTTATATCCTCTCAGTAATATCATTTGTAAATCAGTCAGTTCCAGACAAAATGTCACACCAGTGCTTGTCAACTCCAACTTACTTCACTTTCTACTGTCCTTAAACTGTCAGGCCACTTCTTCAAGATCCAGCACAGGATTAGCATAAATTTCCTCCAATTAAGTATGGGAAAACCAAAATCATTGTGTTCAGACTCCACCACGAATGCTATTCCTTAGTCACAAACTCCATCCCTCTCCCTAAGAACTGTTTGAGGCTAAACCAGACTTTTGCTCAGACCTAATGATTTATTTGATCCCCAGACGGTGCATAACCACACCATCATTGAGGCTGTACATTTCTGCTTTCCAGCCTTATTTTACTCTTGTCTCATCTATACCATTTTTATCTCTCGACTGGACTACCTAAATATGTAATAGCTTTATCCCCTGTAAATAATCAAAACCTCTTCGTATTCCAAACTGCACTAAATAGGAACAAAAAAAACAGGAGTAGATCTTGAGGCCCATCAAGCCCACGCTGGCAGTCTAGATCAACTACCACATGATCTTCTACCACAACATGGGCGGCACGGTGGCACAGTGGTTAGCACTGCTGCCTCACAGCGCCAGAGACCCGGGTTCAATTCCCGCCTCAGGCGACTGACTGTGTGGAGTTTGCACGTTCTCCCCGTGTCTGCGTGGGTTTCCTCCGGGTGCTCTGGTTTCCTCCCACAGTCCAAAGATGTGCAGGTCAGGTGAATTGGCCATGCTAAATTGCCCGTAGTGTTAGGTAAGGGGTAAATGTAGGGGCATGGGTGGGTTGCGCTTCAGCGGGATGGTGTGGACTTGTTGGGCCGAAGGGCCTGTTTCCTCACTGTAAGTAATCTAATCTAATCTAACATCATTTTCTTGTGGCATCTGTACCCTTATGTCACTAGCATCTAGAAATCTATTGATCTGGGTCTTGAACATACTCAATGATAGGGCACAAAATAATGTATTTTTTCAAAGGCTATTCTTGAGAGGTTTGGGAAGGACACTTACTGATTTTCAGAGCCTACTTTTTGGGTTTTCAGAAGCTTCCCTCTTTCACTGTCACTAAATCATTTATTCGGTGGTGCAGCCAAACAGTAACATTACCTTCTGTATTTGAGTTGATGTATGGATATTTAAAGGAGAAAGTGAGGTCTGCAGATGCTGGAGATCAGAGCTGAAAATGTGTTGCTGGAACAGCGCAGCAGGTCAGGCAGCATCCAGGGAACAGGAGAATCGACGTTTCGGGCATAAGCCCTTCTTCAGGGCTTATGCCCGAAATGTCGATTCTCCTGTTCCTCAGTATCGATATTTAAACTCATACAGAAACAGAATGTTAATTCTAATCTCTGTAATCTCTCCAAACTTCAATTTTTTTGAAATATCTGCACTCCTCTAAAACTGCCTTTTGTGTATTCCCATTTTTATTTGATCCTTCATTGGTAGCTACATGTTCAACTGACAAGGATCTAAGCTTGAATATTGAACTATCACTGCATTTATACCTCTCTATTTTACTTTCCTCCTTTAAGGCAGTCCTTAAAAATAGAACTCTTTGACCCACTTTTTGTCCTTTACCCTCATACCTTTTCATGTGCTTGTCTGAAATACCTTGGGATATCTTATCTTAAAGTCACTACATAAACACAAATCATAACTTTTCTTGTTGAAAAATACCCCTGTTCATTTAAAACAAATAATGTGCTTTTTTTTAAATAAAAATTGGTTGAGGGTGATGAAGATGTAGGTGAAGAGAAGGCAAGTGGCAACCTGGCCATACAGCTTTGTTGACTGGCTACTTTATTATATAGAGTCATAGTTTCATGGAGATGTACAACATGGAAACAGACCCTTTGGTTCAACTTGTCCATGCTGACCGGATATCCTAAATTAATTTAGTCCCATTTGCCAGCACTTGGACAATCTCTCTCTAAACCCTTCCTATTCATATACTCACCTTTTCATAGATCCCTACTTGTGGAAACAGGCCCTTCAGCCCTACAAGTCCACACCGACCCTCCGAAGAGTATCCAACCCAAACCCACTCCCCATTACTCTACCTTTACCCCTGACCTACACATCCCTGAACACTATGGGAAATTTAGCATGGCCAATTCACCTAACCTGCACATCTTTAGACTGTGGGAGGAAACCAAAGCACATGGAGGAAACCCACGCAGACAGAGGGAGAAGGTGCAAACTCCACACAGACAGTCATCTGAGGCTTCACAGTCCCTGGCACTGTAAAGCTGTAGTGCTAACCACTGAGCCATCGTGCCACCCTGAAATGTTGTAATTGTACCAGCCTCCACCACTTTCTCTGGCAGCTCATTCCATACATGCCCCACCCTCTGCATTAAAAAGTTGCCCCTTACGTTCCTTTTAAACCTTTCCCCTCTCACCCTAAACCTATGACCTCTAATTCTGGACTCTCCCACCCCAGGGAAAAGACTTGGTCTATTTACCCTATCCATGCCCCTCATGATTTTATAAACCTCTAAGGTCACCCCTCAGCCTCCAATGCTCCAAGGAAAACAGCTTGAGCCCTTTCAGCCTCTTCCTATAGCTCAAACTCTCCAGCCTTGGCAACATCCTTGTAAGTCTTTTCTGTTTCACCTTTCAAGTTTCACAACATCCTTCTGATAGGAAGGAGACCAAAATTGCACACAATATTCCAGAAGTAGCCTAACCAATGTCCTGTACAGCCGTAACATCACCTTCCAACTCCTGTACTCAATACTCCGACCAATAAAGGAAAGCATACCAAATGCCTTCTTCACTATCCAATCCACCTGCGACTCTATTTTCAAGGAACTATGAACCTGTCCTCCAAAGTCTCTTTGTTCAGCAACACACCCCAGGATCTTACCATTAAGTGTAAAAGTCCTTCCCTGATTTGCCTTTCCAAAATGCAGCACATCACATTTATCTAAATTAAACTCCATCCTTGGCCCATTGATCCATCTGATTAAGATCTTGTTGGTAACCTTGTTCTCTGTCCACTATACCTCAGTGCCAGTTCCCCGTACTATCTCATATACATTTCAGGAATTCGTCCTCCACAGCACAAGCTCTGACATAGTTAAGCTAATCTAAATGCAAGTTGAAGTCAGCCATTACGACTGAATTACCTACATTACATCCATCTCTAATGTCTTATTTATAGTGTGATCAACATTTCAGTTTGGCAGTCTTTAAAAAAACTCACACCATTGCTTGCTTCCTCTTACTATTTCTTAGCTTCACTGAAATCAATTCTATATCTTAAACCATTCATCTAAGATCATCTCATTCCTTGCCCAAGTGCTACCCCCTCCTCATTTTCCTTTTTCACTATCTCTCCTCATGGTAGAATATTCATGGATATCCAGTTTCCAAACTTGGTTTCCTTGTGGCAATCTCTGTAATAGCAAGTAAATCATACTCATTCATGCCAATTTCTGTACTTAAATCATGAGCCTTTTTGTGAATGCTATGTGCGTTCAGATAGATTTATTGCTCTGAATCTCCAATTCTGAACAGAACAATTTTTAATACTGAGATGAATTCTTTGCTAGTTGCCCAGAGCTAGTTCAAGACCACTCATAAAATCCACAGGCATTATGGCACAAATAAGAATCATTCAGTTCATCATGTCTGTACAAGCTGAATAAACTGGTCACCCATTCCAGCATCACCTTCTGCACCTAGTTCACAGACTTGCAAGTTACAGCAATGCAGATGCAGATGCAGACTCCTTTTAAATAAGTTGAGAATCTCTCCTCAACCAACAAACTGGACAATGACTTCCAGATAACCACAAGCTATCGGGTGAAAGGTTCTTTTCATGTCTCCTTTAATCCTTCCACTGATCACCTCAAATCTGTGACCTCTGGCAATTGATTTTTTTGTTAGGGGTAATAGAACTTCTCAGATCATTCTATCCAAGTCTTTCATTATTTTGACACTCCTCAGCCTTTAAATTAGAAGGAAAACAACCTTATTCTAACCGATCTTTCCTTGCAGCTGCAACTTTCAAGGCCTGGCAACATTCTTGTAAATCTTCTCTGTACTCTCTAGAGTAATTATGTACTTTTTGTCATCACATTACAAAAACTGTACAGAAAGTTCCAGCTGTTGGCTAACCAGAACCTTCTATAATATCAGCATTACCTTGCTGCTGTATTCAGTACCTCGTCCATTGAAGAAAAAGTATTCTAAATGCATTCTTTACTACCTTGTCCAGCTATTCTGGCACCTTCAGGAATCTTTGAACATCCAGTCAAAAGTCTCTCACTTTCTCTACTACTCTCAAAATCATCTTGTTTATTGTGTGTTCTCTGAACTTTGTTCTCACCTTACACTTGATCTGGGTTTAATTCACCCATTCAACCTAACAAAGGATATCATCCTGGAGTAAATGACCATCCCCCTCACTATCAGCTATATAGTCAATTTTTGTGACTAATTCTAAATCCTTAATACATACCACAACAGCATGGGATCCAACACTGAGGCCTGCGGAACACCAGTGGAAACAAATTTCCATTTGGAAAAATATTGATTGACAATTACTCATGTTTTTCAGTCACCGAACCAAATTTAGGTCCAACTTGCCAGGTTGTTTGATGTATTCTATAGTCTTTAATTTTTCTAAAGTCTGCCATGAGAACTTGTGAAGTGCCTTACTAAAATCACGTGGACAACATCAACTATCTCATCAATTCTTCTTTTCACTTCCTCAAAAATTTCAATTAAAGTTGGTAGGATGGAGAAAAAAACATGCTGACTATCGATGATTGACACCATGCCTTTCTAAGTAATAGCAGAAAGTACTAATTCTAGCAATGTACCAACCATGAGGTCAAAATGACTAGCCTATAATTATTTGGTCTAACCCTCACACCCTTTTTCGATAATGATACAACATTCAGAGACTTCCTACCCTTGATACCTTGCTTATATGAATTGAGGAGTGGAAAATAATTCTCAGAGCTTCTGCTATTTGCTTTCAGGTATTCTTAAACAGCCTAGGACACAATTCATTCGAACCTTGGGGAATTATCTACCTTTGAGGAGCAAAGTCCCTCAAGTGTTTTCCATCTCATTATCCTTATTTTACTGAATATTTCACAATCTTCTTTAACTAGAATGTCTGCATGAACCTTTTCCTTTGTGAGGATAGATAAAGTGATCATTAAGAACCCTATCCACATATTCTACATTTGCACACAAGGTATCATGTACATCTGATTATCCTTCATTTTCCTTTGTCACTTTCTAGATCTTAATGTACTTAAAAAAGATATTTAGATTTTCCTAGAGTTTATCTGCTAATGGAATGGAATTTAAGCGAGAAATGACAAAGGTATAATGTTATTACAGGAAAACAATGATTACTCAGTAAACCCTGCCTAAATTAACTATTGCCAAAATATTATGGCTAGAGGCAATCTTTGGGTCACTTCAAATCGTTCACTATCTTCTATATCATTAGAGTCCTTCACCGTACTGTATTTCCTTGTCCAAAGGCAGCTTTTTATCATGACGGTCCCACTGCACAGCAAAGGTATGCAGTGCCCTTAAGTCACTATTGCAGGGGAGAGTAGATAAATAGTGTTTTGAAAATACCATCAAATCTCTATGAATGAGAATTGTTGCTCAAGTTATGCCACTGGTTTGCTTACCAGGGGCTCAACTTGACCCATGGCCCTCAGTTCAAAACAGTCCAGTGTTGAACAGGGGTTTTTGAAAGGAGTCATCAGTCAAACACACAGAATTTAATTCTTGCCCAAACATCCTCTCATTTGTTTTGTAGTGGTGAAAGTTGGTGGTGGGTGGGGGTTGAATTTTAACTTAACAAAACTGTATTGTTTGGGTCTAGTGTGGAGAGCAGGGCTAAAGTCTTTAAAAATCAGTCTCCTGATAAAATATGTTCACTTCCATCTTTAAAGGATGCTAGAATTTAAGCAGCCAGACAATCTGTTTCTAGATTGTGAATTTTCCTGCACTAACATGCAGAGAGTGCGCGCGTAAAGATTGCATCATAGCCAATACTGGCTGCCATGACCAATTAAACAACCTTTCCACATATTCTCTGTTAAGTCCCTTAAAAATCTTGTATGTTTCAAACTCTCATTCTTCTAAACTCCAACGAGTACAGGCCCACCCAACTTAATCTCTCTTCATAAGACAGTCCTTCTATGGGTGGATCAATCTAATCAACTTTCTCTGGACTGCACCCAATATTAGCATATCTTTCCTTAAATAAGAAACCGAAACTGTTCACAGTATTCCAGCTATAGTCTGACGAGTGCTTGTATGGTTTTAAATAAAAATCTCCCATTTCCTTTGAAATAATGGCCAGTTTCCTTTTGCCTTCTCTGTTACTTGCTGAACTTGTATGCTAGATGTTTTGTGATTTATGCATGAGGACTCCCAAAGTTTTCTCTTTTGTAGCTTTCTCCATGTAAATAATATTCAGCTCTTCTATTCTTCCTGCCAAAGTGGAACCTCACATTTACCACATTATATTCCATCTGTCAAGTTATTGACTACTCACTTAACCTATCTATATCCCTCTGCAGACCTTTAAATTCATTTTCATTACTTGCATTCCTTCCTATTTTTGTGCCATCTGCAATTTGGCATTAGTAAATTCACTTTCCTCATCCAAATCATGGATAAATAAGATAAGTAAATGTGGTCCCAGCACTTATCCCTGTGACACTCAGACTGCCATGCTGAAAATATCCCTCATCCCAACTTTCTGTCTTCAACTGGTTAGAAGTCCTCTGACTGTGCTTGATTTTATTATGTATTTCTAAACGATTTGCTATTATTCTCAATAATACTCTATTCTCCCAAAAACAGATTAGATTAGATTACTTACAGTGTGGAAACAGGCCCTTCAGCCCAACAAGTCCACACCGACCCGCCGAAGCGCAACCCACCCAGACCAATTCCCCTTCATTTACCCCTTCAGCTAACACTATGGGCAATTTCGCATGGCCAATTCACCTAACCTGCACATTTTTGGACTGTGAGAGGAAACCCCCACAGACATGGGAAGAATGTGCAAACTCCACACAGTCAGTCGCCTGAGGTGGGAATTGAACCCGGGTCTCTGGCACTGTGAGGCAGCAGTGCTAACCACTGTGCCACCATGCCATCCACATGTTAGATGTTAAACTAATTTGCCTGGTTTCCTTGTTATCTACTTAATGTTAATAATAAGCAGGTAAATGCATGGCTCAAAGATTGGTGTGGGAGAAATGGGTTTAAATTCATGGGACATTGGCACCAATATGGGGAAGAAAGGACCTATTCCGATGAGACAGTCTTCATCTGAATTTTGCTGGTATTAGGGTCCTAGTGAATTGCATAATTAGGGTGACAGTCAGGGCTTTCAAATAAATGGTGGGGTGGTATGGGTTCTGTTATGGGGAAATTAGAAAACCCAACTGGAAGGAGGAGGTAAGAGTGCAGGTTAACGATATGATAGATGGTTACCAGACAGAACAGGTGAATATCTTTATGTACCAAGGAATTAGAAAAAAGTAGGGGAATTTAACAGTGGAACAAATTTAAAAGCTTTGTATATAAATGCACAAAGAATTTGAAGCAAAATTAATGAGTTAATAGTGCAAATAGAAACAAAAGGGTATGATTTGATAGCAAAAACGGAAGCATGGTTACAAGGAGACCAGGTCTGAGAATTGAATATCCACATGTACTCAGCATTTTGGAAGTATAGACTGAAAGGAAAAGGAGGTGATGTGGCCTTCCTCGTGTAGGAAGGGATCAGTGGTGTAATGAGAAATGACAAGTATGGCAGATCAAGATGTGGACTCATTCTGGGAGATATAAGAAATAGCAAAGGGAAGAAATACTTGGTAGAAGTAGTCTTTAGGTCTCCAAACAGTAGTTCTACAATGGGGCACAGTATAAACCACGAAATATTAGAGGCTTGCAAGAAAGGTATGGCAACAATAAGGGTGATTTAAACATGCACGTAGAGTGGAAGAATCAAATTGGCAAGGGTAGCCTGGAGGCAGAGCTCATTGAATGCATTAGAGATTGTTTCTTGGAGCAGTATTTTGTGGAAACAACCAGGGAGCAGGCTACTCTGGATTTGATATTGTGTAATGAGGAGACATTAATTGATGACATCATAGTTAAGGATCCTCTAGGGATCATAGTATGATAGAATTCAAAATTCAGTTTGGGGTGAGAAAGTGGAGTCCCACAGTAGTGTTCTAGAATTAAACAAAGGAAATTATATAGGCATGAGGACAGATTTGGCCTGAGTAGATTGGACAGCAAGGCAAAATGGTAAAACAGTGGATGAGCAGTGGCAGATGTTTAAGGGGCTACTCAATTCCTCACAAATAAAATATATCCCAGTGAGAAAGAAAGATGAATGGGGCGGGGGGGGGGGGGGGGGGAGAGAGGTGGTAAAAAAGATGAGACTAAACAAGGTGGTCAACGTTAATATAAAGTCAAAAACTAAGGTATAACATATTGCAAAGGCCAGTGGCAGGATGGAAGATTGGGAAACTTTCAAGCATAAATATTGGACGACATGGTGAATCAGTGGTTAGCACTGCTGCCTCACAGCACCAGGGACCCAGGGGTGATCAAATCCCGTCCCGGGGACTGTCTGTGTGGAGTTTGCACATTCTCCCCATGTCTGCGTGGGTTTCCTCCAAGCACTCCAGTTTCCTCCCATAATTCAAAAATGTGCAGGTTAAGGTGAATTGGCCATGCTAAATTACACATTGTGATTGGTGCATTAGTCAGGAGTAAATATAGGGTAGGTGAATGAGTCTGTGTGGGTTACTCTTTGGAGGGTTGGTGTGGGCTTGTTTGGCCGAAGGGCCTGTTTCCAAAGTGTACAGAATCTAATCTAAAGTGATACTAAAAAGTTAGTAAAAAATGCTAAGGTAAATTGCAAAAGAAAACGAACATGAAATATCAAAAAAGATAGCAAAAGCTTCTATAGGCATATAAACGGAAAGCGAGTCATTAATGTGAATGTTGGTCCCTTGGAAGGTGAACAAAGAGAGTTAATAGTGGGGAACACTGAGATGCTGAATCAATAATTTGCCTCAGTTTTCACAGTGGAGGACAATAGTACCATTTCTGTTGGTACTGGCAATAGATAAGGTAGAACTTAGAACAATCAACATTGGATAGGGAAAAGGTACTAAGCAAACTATTAGATGGAGGACAGAGCACCTACATTGTAGGGTATTAAAGGAAGAGGCAGCGGAGACAACTGATCCATTGGTTACAATATTCCAAAATTCCCTGGACACAGAAAGGCTTCAATGGATTGGTAAATGGCTAATATAATACCGTTATTCAAAAAGGGAGAGATGCAAAAGGTGGGAAATTACAGACCAGTTCATTTAACATTTGTTGTTGGGAAAGTGTTAGAATCAATTATCAAGAAAACAATATCAGGACATTTGGAAAGTCAAAATGTTATCCATCCAAGTCAGCATGGTTTTATGAAGGGCAAATCATGTTCGACTAATTTGCTTAAGTTCTTCAAAGAAGTAACAAGCCACGTGGATATTGGAGATGCTGTAAATATAATTTATCCGGGCTTCTAGAAGGCATTTGATGAGGTGCCGCACAAAAGATTAAATCACAAGGTTGGATCATATGGGATTAGGGATAATTTATTAGCCTGGATAGATAACTGGCTGGTGATAGAAGACAGAGAGTCAGGATAAATATTTTTTTCTCTGGATGGCAAGATATAACAAAGTGGGGTGCCACAGGCTTCAGTCCTTGGACCCCAGCTATTTACAATCTACATTAATTACTTGGATACAGGGACAGAAGGCTCTAAAGACAAATTTGTAGATGATCCAAAAATAGTGGGGCGATAAATTGCAATGAGGAAATACAGATAGGTTAGGAGAATGGGCCAAAATGTGGCAGATGGAGTTTAATGTGGATAAGTGCAAGGTCGAAAAAATGGGAAGGTGACCTATTATCTTAATGTGGAGAGACTTTGTTGTGCTCTGGTGCAGAAGGATCTAGGTGTCCTTGTTATGAGTCACAGAAAACTAACATGCAAGTACAGCAGATAATAAAGAAAGCGAATGGAATATTAAAGTACAGAAGTTTTGTTGCAACTATACAAGGTATTGGTGAGATAACACCTGGAGTATTGTGCACAGTTTTGATCCCTTTATTTGATGAAAAATGTAGCATTGAAGGCAGTTCAGAAGAGGTTCACTAGATTAATCCCAGAGGTAGTGAGTTTGTTGTGTGAACAGAGATTGAACAGTTTAGGAATATATTTTCTGGAAATTAGAAGAATGAGGAGTGATCAATTGAGGTATTCAAGATGGTAAAAGGTGTGAATAAAATAAATGTGGAGCGGAGCTTCCTCTTGTGGGACATTCTACCAGGTCTTAGGGTGAGGGGCAGCAAATTTAAAACAGAGTTGAGGAGAAAGTACATCTCCCAAAGGGTTGTGAAACTGTGGAATTTGCTACCCCAAAGTGGAGTGGATATTGGGACAGTGAGTAAATTTAAGAAGGAGTTAGATAGATTTTTAATTGGTAATGGGTTGAAGGGATTTGGAGAGAAGGCAGGAAAATAGGGGTGAGGTGCATATCAGCCATGATCAAATGGTAGGGCAGACTCAATGGGCAGAATGGCCTAATTCTGCTTCTATATCTTATGAACTTATAATGTTGCTGGTTAATTCATCAATGTTGTTCCAAATACTATGTGTATTCAACAGTCATCAATTTTGCATTTTTATCATTTTATCATTAGTTTAGAGCCCTCTTGACAGACTTAGTTACTCGATTTGCCAGTACCCTGGTCCTAGCACGTTTCAATTGAAGTCCATCCACCTGGAACAATTCACTTGGCCACAGTATTGGTGCAAGTGTTCCATGACCTAAAATCCATTCCATACACACTAGTCATTTAGTTATGCATATTGGTCCTTAACTTTATTTACCTTTGTCAGCTTTCCCTTGGGTCAGGTAAAAATCCCAAGACTGATACATTGGAGGTTCTGCTTTCTAGTGTAATGTCTAACTGTTCAAAATCTTGAAGGAGAACCCAATTCCCAGCCCTACAAATATTGATGGTGTGAATGTGAACAAAAACAAACTGGATCCTTCCCCTCTGTCTCAAGTTCTTATCTCGCCCAGAAGACATGTCCTTAACCTTGGCACTGGCAGGCAACACAGCTGTAAGATTGTTGCGGAAAATAGTACCATAAGTATACTGTCCCCTACTACTACTAAATCCTCTTCACTGACACCCCTCCCCCAACACTTGAATGACTCCCCAAACTAAGTGGCCCGTTCGCTCATTTCCCTCTGCAATTCCCATTCTGGTTTGCAAAACTTGCAGGAACATTGTGACTAGTGCACAATTGCAGGGGCTGAGGCTACTCAAATGTAACCTCCTGGGTCCTCATACCTGCCTCACCTGAAATCACACCCTCCTGTCCCTGATCACAGACCAATTTTGAATTACTTACTTTGAAGAGTATGATCACATTCTGGTGCTGAGGTAACTTGCCCCTTCCCTGGCGTGGTGCAATGTCTGCACCTCAGAATCCATCTCCTCAACTCAGATCTGAATTTACTCAGGCTGCAAACACTACAGATGTTTTTGCTCTGGATCACCTTGGTGTCCAGCACTTCCACATGTTGCAGCAGCAACACATCATCCACCCTGTCATCACTATCACATTTGATTTAATTTATAAGTTAATAACTCTAGATTCTGTGACCGTTACACTTTACTGAAGTGATATTGCACTTCCACAAAATATAAATAAAATTAGTCCCAATGTCAATCTATTTTTCACCAGTTTTGTTTTAAGAAAAGAGAGAAATAAACCCAAACTGAAGACTTTACTTTTACTTCAATATTCACCAGTCCTACTCACCAAACAGCTTCTCTCATTGCACCTACCTCTTGCTGTGGTTTGTGTTGCCACTCCTCTGTTTACCTCATTGCAGATCACCTTTTATTCTCTCCCACTCATCTCTTAGTCTGGAGATTATACTTCCAGTTAAAAAGTCTCTGTTCTCCTTTGTATAAATTTCAATTCCTCATTTAGACAAAGGAACTCAGATTCTTAAATTCCAACAGCCAGGATCAGACAACTACCTCCATTAATCAGGTTATTTAGCAACTTAAAGGATACTGTCCTAATCTGAACTTGAAAAGGACATACAGTACTAACTGAATTTCTACTTTGAACCAAATTTTCAACAGTATAGTCAGTAACTCACTCAGTCTTCATCTCACTCTACCCCTCATACTGATCATGCTCAAAGAAGAAGTTGCTGGTTTGCTGCTTAATCCAGGGTACCAGTAGGGACTAGCTGACTGGCCCCAATAAGGGTATGCAGCTGGGTTTGAAATGCAGAAGGTGGGTTAAAGGAAGGTGTTGGTACTTCAGATAAGCACGAAATCTCTCAAATGAAGTTTACCTCTCCTGTCTGACCCCAAATCTCCCAGGAAGAGCTGAAGGGCTGTCTTCACACCCACCATCATTAAATCAGTCACTTGAGAGCCCCAGTTGAACTTAAGCATGGGTGGGCTATCCAGCACATTTAGTGTCCCCTTCACTGGGAGACATAATAAGTTGAGTGGGTAAATGGCTGGCAAGCCGCTTGCTGTATTTTAAACCTGCCAGCAGGAAAACTGGAAAATTCTGCCCCATTGCTAAGTTACTGTGCAAAAGGAGTAGAAGGTTCAAGATTTCTCTTTGCAATATATTGGCATAATTGATACATACCTATCTGTAGGTATAATACTAAATCAGTGGAGAGGGGGATGGACTGTCAGGTAAACGTAGCACTGGCAGCCATGTTTCTGGTATTGAGACTTGCTCTACTGTAATAATGGATATTTCAGGTTCCAAGCTATTGTTTGCGATAGGTGACTCTCTAGTCAGAGGCACAGATAGATATTTCCACAGCAGACAGCGAGACATCAGAGTGGTGTGTTGCCTCCCTTGTGCCAGGGTCAATGATGTCTCGGAGAGAGTGCAGAATATTCTCAAAGGGGAGAGTAACCAGGAAGAGGTCATTGGTACTAAAAACACACAAAGAGAAAGGGTTGAGGTTCTGAAAGGAGAATATAGGAAATGAGGCAGGAGGTTACAAGGTAGGTCCCCAGGATAGTAACGTCTGGATTACTCCCAGTACCACGTGCGAATGAGAGTAGCAATAGGAGGATAGATCAGATCAGCACAGGGCTGAAGAGCTGTTGAAGGGCATGGGATTCACATTTGTGGATCATTGGTATCTCTTCTGGGTCAACATGACTTGTATAAGAAGGAGGGTTTGCACATGAATTGAAAGGAGACTAATATCCTGGTAGGAGATTTGCTCATGATACTTGGGAGGCTTTAAAACAGCATGCAAGGTGAACCCAAAGAGATAGTGAGAAAAGTGTTAAGTCTGAGGCTGCTAAGTTGAGAAGCCAAATAGTCAAGGCAGGCAACAGCAAGGCATAAAACAAGGTAAGACGATAAATTAAACTGCATTTATTTCAATGCAACCGGCCTGACAGGTAAGGCAGATGAACTCAGGGCATGGTTGGGAACATGGGAACTGGGGATATCAGAGCTATTACAGAAACGTAGCTCAGGGAAAGGTAGGACAGGCAGCTTAATGTTCCAGGGTATAGATGCTAAAGGAAGAACAGAAAGGGAGGTGGGGAGCAAGAGAGGAGTGGGAGTGAACTTTTGGATATGGATAATATTACAGCTGTACTTACGGAGGACATACCTGGGAGTGAGTTCAATGAAAATATTTGTGTGGAACTGAGAAATAAGAAAGGGATGATCACCTGATTGGGATTGTCCTGTAGGCCCCCAATAGTCAGCAGGAAATTGAGAAGCACATTTGTAAGGACAGCTTAGATATCTGTAAGAATGACAGGCTTGTAATGGTAGGGCACTTTAATTTTCCAAGCAGAGACCAGGACTGCCATAGTGCTGAGGGCTTGAATGGAGAGGAATTTGATAAGTGTGTACAAGAAAATTTTCCAGTTCAGTATGTGGATGTACCCATTGGAGAAGGAGCAAAACTTGACCTACTCTTGGGAAATAAGGCAGGGCAAGTGACTGAGGTGGCAGTGGGTGAGCACTTTGGGGCCAGTGATTATAATTCTATTAGTTTTAAAATAGCTATGGAAAAGGATAGACCGATCTAAAAGTTAAAGTTCTAATTTGGAGTAAGGTCAATTTTGATGGTATTAGGCAAGAACTTTTAAAAATTGACTGGGAGAGGGTATTCGCAGGTAAAGGAATGGTTGGAAAGTGGGAGACTTTCAAAAATGAGATAACGAGAGTCTCGAGGTAATATGTTCCTATTGATGTGAAGGGTAAGGCTGACAGGTGTAGAGAATACTGGATGACTAGAGAAATTGAGGTGCTGTCAAGGAAAAGGAGGAGGAACATGGCAGGTATAGACATCTGGGATTAAGTGACTCCCTCTGAGTATAAGGGCAGAAGGAGTATACGCAAGAGGGAAATTTAAAAGGGCGAAAACTGGACATGAGATAGCTTTGACAAATAGGGTTAAGGAGAATCCAAGGAGATTCTATAAATACACTAAAGGCAAAAGAATAACTGAGGAGAGAATTGGGCTTCTTAAAGCTCAACAAGACAGCACGTATGGAACCTCAGAAGATGGGTGAGATATTAAATGAGTATTATGCATCAATTTACTGTGGAGAAGGGTGTGGAAATTAGAAAACTTTGAAAAATAAAGATATCTTGAAAAGTGTTCATATTACAGTCGTGATGGTGCTTGATGTCTTAAAATGCATAAAAGTGCATATATCAAAGGGACCCAATTATGTGTATCCCAGAACTTTGTGGGAAGCTAGGAAAATGATTGCTGAGACCTTTGCTGAGATATTTGTATCACTGATTGCCACAGATGAGATGCCAGAAGACTGCATGGAGGCTTATATGGTGTCATTATTTAAGAAAGGTAGAAAGGAAAAGCCAGGGAACTATAGACCAGTGAACCTGATGTCAGTGGTGGGTGAGTTGTTGGAGGGGATTCTGACGGACAGGATTTATATGTATTCAGAAAGGCAAGGACAGTTTAGGGATAGTCCACATGGCTTTGCATGTGGGAAACTGTTTCACAAACTTAATTAACTTTCTTGAAGAAGTGACAAATAATATTGATGAAGGTAGAGCAGTGGATGTTGTCTATATGGACTTCAGGAAGGTGTTGGACAAGGTTCCACATGATAGACTGGTTAGCAAGGTTAGATCACATGAATCCAGGGAGAGCTAGCCATTTGGATACAAAATTGGCTTGAAGATAGCAGGCAGAGGGTGGTGGTGAAGGGTTGTTTCTCGGACTGGTGACTAGTATGCCGTAAGGGTCGATACTGGGGCCACTTTTTTTTATCATTTATATAAATGATTTAGATGTGAATGTAAGAGGCATGGTTAGTAAGTTTGCAGATGACACCGAAATTGGTGGTGTAGTGAGTAGTGAAGAAGGTTACCTCTGCGTATAACTGGACCTTGATCAGATGGACTAATGGGTTGTGGAGTGACAGATGATATTTAATTTAGATAAATGAAAGGTGCTGCATTTTGGAAAGGCAAATCAGGGCAAGATTTATACATGTAATGGTAAGGTTCTGGAGAGTGTTGCCAAACAAAGAGGTGGGGTGCAGGTTCACAATTCGTTGAAGGTTCACAGGTATACAGGCTAGTGAAGAATGCGTTTGTAATGCTTGTCTTTATTGGTTAGTGCATTGAGTGTAGGAGTAGGAAAGTCATGTTGTGTCTGTACAGGATTTTGGTTAGGCTACTTTTGGAATACTGTGTACATTTCTGGTCTCCCTGCTATAAGAAAAATGTTGTTATGATTGAAAGGGTGCAGAAAAGATTTACAAGGATGTTGCAAGGGTCAGAGGGTTTGAGCTACAGGGAGAGGCTGAGTAGCTGGGGCTATTTTCCCTGGAGCGTCAGAGAGTGAAGGGTGACCTTACGGAGGTTTATAAAATCATGAGGGGCATGGATAGGATGAATATCCAAAGTCCTTTTCCCAGGAGAGGGGAGTCCAAAACTAAACAGCATAGGTTTAAGGTGAGAAGGTAAAGATATAAAAGGAACCTAAGGGCAACGTTTTCACACAGAGGGTGGTGCATATATGGAATGAGCTACTAGAAGACGTGGTGGACACTGGAACAATTACAACATTTAAAAGGCATCTGGATGGGTACATGAATATGAAGGGTTTACAGGGATATGGACCAAATGCTGGCAAATGTGACTAGATTAATTTAGGAGATCTGATCAGCAGGAATGAGTTGAACCAAAGGGTCTCTTTCTGTGCTGTAGAATTCTATGACTTACAAGTTTTGTGAATTGCTTTTGTACATTTTTGATCCTTTGAAAATTTCATGATTGAACAACTAAAAATTTGTCCAGCTATTGTAGAGTATTCTGAACTTTTAAGTGTCTTTTACGCATCATCCTTATGCCTCTTATTTTACAGTTTTCATGTTGATTTTATAAAGTGAAAGCTCTCTGTCGGAAGCTCACTGGGCTGTAGTTTTATTTACTGGACCTGCTGGGAGCCAATGGGATCCATATGCCATGGGAACCCCAGAAACTGCAACTTCACAAATGCCCACAGTGGGCAAGTGACACCTTCTACGTTCTCCCGATTGGCAGACTTTGTTTCCAGTTAATGACATAGGACGATTTAATAAACTGTCAGGGTGGAGGCACAATGTTGATGCTGGCAGAAGAGAAAGGGTCAATTGTATGGGCTGTTTCTAGGATAGTTGGTAGCAGAGATTGGAAACCTTGTGAAATCAGAAGCCTCACCGAGGTGTTAGAGTTCAGGTTGAGGGTGACCTCAAAAATCTCATGTGGAATATTACTGGGTGATGGTGGCTGATTGCAGGGATTGCTGAGGAAGGTACACCAGATCCAGGAGTAAATGTATTTGTGAAACTTCCTAGATGCCATCTGCAATGGAACCAAACCCACATTTAATTACTTTCTACATGCACATTATATTTATATGTTTGTGGAGACTGTACAATTAGTTGGGACCTACTGCACTTTAAATATTATACGGTTACAGAAGCAAATCATTTATAAAAGTAAGGGAAAATAAAGCCTTTAGGAAATAGGAATAGGACAAGGTCATTCAGCTTTTTGAGCTTGCTTCGTTATTCAAGATAACAATGCCTGATCCTCTATCTCAGTCATATTCCTGCTTTCTCCCCATACCTTCTGCCATTAAAATCTAAAAAGATGTTTATTTCTTTCTTGAATTTCTTCAGTGACTTGGCCTCCATAGCCTTCTGTGAGAATGAATCCCAAAGGCTCCCCCCATTTGAGTGAAGAAACTTTGCTTACCTCAGTCCTAAATGATTTACACCCTAACCTGAAAATCAAGCAATGGTCTGGAAACTGAAAATGAGAGCCATTTTACCACACTTTCCCAATATTCCCTGATTAAACAACAGTTAAATCCTGACCTCACCCATGATTGTGAACAACAATTATACCTGGTGGTATTAAAATGATACAGTTTGCTGACAGCAGCAGAATAATACTCTACTCTTTTAAAATATTTTTAAAAATACATTATTTTCTATGTTAAGCAGCATTTCACTTAGCTTGTAGGGAAATATAAAAAGAGGGTGCACAATTTTTCCTCTTGGTTAGGCACCTAGTATTGTGACCACTTCCATGTCTTGTCTCACTCAATAGCAATAAGTAGTCACAGCACAAGATTCCCATTGGGAAATTGGTCCTGGCATAGAGGTGCCAGTTTGGGTACGAGTTTCAATGCAGAGCACCACAGAGCACAGATGGTCTCTTGAGAATCCTCAGATGGCACCAGTGAAAGGCTTCCTCATCCTCATGAGTATTATGAAGTTGAAGGTATGTACTGTACCTTTGAGAGAGAGAATGTTCTTCTGAACTGAGAGCTTGCATAACGTGTGTATATGACTAGATGGCAGTCCCAGAGTGTACTGGAAAATTGAAAATATGTAATATTTGGCTGTGAAATGGATACCTGAGTTTTGTTTGCTGTTTTGAAAACAATTTGAATTTAACCAATCAGTTGAAATTATACCCCAGGATATTAAAACCCAATCAAGTTTGAATTCATTATTTTGCGAACATCGAACCAATGAGATGATCGGATGTTGGGAGTTATAAAATGCAGATATTTTGAGAATTGGTCAGAGAGCAACCGAGTAGAAAGACAAACTAAAGAGCTAATTGTCCATCTAACATCTTGCTCTCCAGGAAATTAGGAAACACTCTCTATCAAAGATACCTTTTCATGTGAAACATACTCGCAGTAAAAAGAAAGACAAAGGACCAGGGAAATCACCAATTGGAAGAGAAATGACACAGAAGAAAAAAAATCACACAACACCAGGTTATAATCCAACAGGTTTAATTGGAAGCACACTAGCTTTCGGAGCGGCGCTCCTTCATCAGGTGATAGTGGAGGGCTCGATCGTAACACAGAATTTATAGCAAAATTTTACAGTGTGATGTAACTGAAATTATACATTGAAAAATTGAATGTCTGTTAAGCCTTTCATCTGTTAGAATACAGTGATAGTTTCACTTCTTTCATGTGTAAATCACAAAACCTTTTTTTTAAAGTTTCATTCTCAGGTTAGCTGTTAACAATGGTGATAGCTAGACAATATGTTGAAGGTGTTAGCCCCCTGTGTTCTCTG
>NC_057719.1:57967822-58037854 GCF_004010195.1 Chiloscyllium plagiosum
ACAGACAGACAAAGACCCACATGCACACATATATTTTGTGGGGTGAATTTGTACTTGCAGAGTTACATTGTACTTTGCTCAAAAACTGCATGCATTCATGTAGAACTCTGAGCTCAAAAACTGCATGAATTTATGTAAAACGTTGTAATCTCACTTTTTAGATTAGAATCAATCTAAACATCATGGCATAGACAGGGAACACAGGGGGCCAACACCTTCAACATACTGTCTAGCTATCACCATTGTTAACAGCTAACCCGAGAATGCAAATTTAAAAAAAAGGTTTTGTGATTTACACATGAAAGAAGTGAAGCTATCACTGTATTCTAACAGATGAAAAGCTTAACAGACAATCAATTTTTCAATGTATAATTTCAGTTACATCACACTGTAAATTTTTGCTATAAATTCTGTGTTACGATTGAGCCCTCCATATCACCTGATAAAAGAGCGTCGCTCCGAAAGCTAGTGTGCTTCCAATTAAACCTGTTGGACTATAATTTTTAACTTTGTACACCCCAGTCCAACACCAGCATCTCCAAATCATGACACAGAAGAAAATAGCGATTGTGTGGTTTTGAAATTAAGCTGATGTAATGTTAATGTGTCTTATTGGAACAGCATATTGTATCGAGTTGGAGGCAGATAATATGCAGAAGAAGGGGGCTTAGAGTTATGAATAGTTGTTTAATGTTCACTTTGAGTTAAAAAAATAAATTGATATCATTTTATTTAAATAGTGGAATTTGAGAGTTGTCTGTCACTCATATTTTAACAGATTATATGAGGCGAGGCGAGCTTTTCTGGGTGTTTGGTTTAATTATCAGAGAGGTTCACCTCAGTGTCGTAACATGAGTGCAAAATCCTTTGGTGCTCTGAATTAAGGATGGCAGCCATTATTTGGCGTGCAAATGGAATCCACTCCACTTACCTTTATGTCACCAATGCCAATGACCAATGGTACTCATCAGAGCTTTGCCTGCATGCACTCCCAGTACTACCACATATGAAGTCAGCCATTCCCTCAACTGCATAGCTCATGCACTCAATTGTTAGAAGTACAATAGCACATGAGCTGAACAGATTGCTCCAATCATTACTCAAGAATCAGCCCTGCTTCAGAGAACACTAACATCCTGAAGTGCAATGTGGCACAGGACAGGGTGACACTAAACACATAGACACACAAGATGGCCGGTGAGCCGTAAGTTGGCCGCTGGACCACAATATAGAGATAGACAGCAGAGCAAATACAGACACTGCCTGGGGCCACCAGAATGCCAGCACAATGCACTCACAGCCTCATTGATTAGTTTAAGGTGGGTGGGGGAGAGAATGAGGTTCTAGATTAGAGTGGTGCTAGAAAAGCACAGCAGTTCAGGCAGCATCCGAGGAGCAGGAAAATCAACGTTTCTGGTTTCCAGCATCTGCAGTCCTTGTTTTTACTGGGGAAGAGAATACACATGAGTAGCATGTACCATCCACCGAAATGTCTGAGTGCAGCCAACACCTTTGATAGAAATGCTAACAATTTGATACAGACTCAATACAGAGTGACAATAGCCAGAGCTGCAGTAACTGTCCTTCTCAGGAAGAGCGATTAGCACCCATTATGATAGCAATGGACTTCCACGCAGACATTGAAACTGACAATGTCTACGTTGAAACTGACAATGTCTACGCTGAAACTGATAATGTCTACGCTGAAACTGACAACGGCTGCCCTGAAATGAATTAAGGCTGCTCTGGAACTGACAGTTACTGTGCCAAAACTATCAACGATCCTATAATGCTTACAACAAACAAACTATGTTAAAGAGACAATTACCTCATCACTGACCTATTATATCCCAAAATGTATAAAAGTATCTTGACATGTGTTCTGGGTTGAGAGAAGACTCACAGCTGACCACTGGCAGTTGGTGTCTTTCTCTCCCCAGAGCTCTGGTATTTTCTTGTACAATAAACTCTGTTGTTGAACCCCAACTCTGACTTCGAGGCTGATGACTTTCCACAACAATCCCTTGCTATTTGTCAGAGTGAAGCTGCCTCTTTTGTGACTGTGGAAGACCTGCATCTGCAACTAGATAAATTTGGCTAGGTCTGGTCCCTTCTGAGTGGGACTTCTTACAGCTGGGTCCTTCTCTATCATTTTCTTCACATATTAGTGCCATGCTCTTCACCCACTGCCACATTTCCTAAGTGAGGACCCACTAACATGACTCAATTTGTGCTGGCGGATGATGCACTTGTTGGATATGCTGGTGCTGCTGGTCCTAGTTTTAGATTCTTGAACTGGTGCTGTTGAAGCAACTGAATTCAGACTCATCCCCCATGATTTATCCTGTCAAAGACAGTAGGTGGTGGTTATGAGAATAAACCTATGACAGCAGAAGGCAGCATAGCCGACACTTCCTAATATAATTGAGCCTTTGACGTGCTGTCAGATAGAAAAGAGTGCATTCAACTCGTTTCATCCACAATACAATATCTTTTTCACAGTCCTCCATGAATGTTTATCTCTCATTCCCCACTTGGCTATAAGGAATTCCCTGATGATTCATATTGCTACACCTTGAATCACATTTTGAACAGCAAGTTGAGGCACTAATCTTCCAGTCCAAGGCATTTCTCTTGCATCCACAGAAAGGTCAATAAGACAGAAATGATCTGAGCAAAACTGTCAAAAGCAGGACAGGCAATGTAAAAGCAGCACACGGTTGAGTGGTGGTAATATTTCTACCTGCTGACCCTTGAATTATTTGCCTGGTGAAGTGAAGGTTATTGATCATTGAGAGTAGAAGGCTACAGTGCAGGGAAATGGCAGACTACCACTCCTCCATCCATCATTCACTGAGTGCCATTCTTGGCTCCAAATCAATTTCTTATGACCAAGGTTGGAGAGTGCACTGTCACTCTTTAGCACCACTCGAGCACTGCTCACAACATGAATTTAAATGCTTACTCAGTTACCACTGTAACCGAAGATATACTTAAAGTATATTCCATTTAGAATCAGAAGTTCCACAACGCAAGTTTCATTAAGAAAAAGCATTATTGATTTATCGTGAAAACAGTGCTTATTTGGCAAAGATTTGAAACAGGAAAGAATGAATACAAAACATTCTCAATAACACACACCAATTAAAGACAAAAAATACAAACATTCTCTGCAGTTTTTTTTCAAAACAACTACTTTGACTACTAACTGTTAATTTTTAAATAAAAATAGGATAACGTATGAAAATTTAAGATTGTTTTCAGTTAGCATCCTGGCACCTATCGATGAGTGTCACGAAACACAACTAGTTGTCACTGGGACCATTGCTGATGTAATTCATAGTGAAATCATCAAGGATTCAAAGACTTTCAGAAGAACAGCTGCATCTGTTTTTTTAGGTCCCCCAGCTAGGTAGCTTATCTCTTATATCAGATTGCTCACCAACTGAATTCCAAACAATATCCAACATAAAGCCATAAACCCAGGCTTAGATACTTGTACTACACAAACTTCTTGATGAAGGGCCTATGCCTGAAACATTGATTCTTCTGCTCCTCGGATGTTGCTTGACTTGCTGTGCTTTACCTGCATTATACTCTCAACTCTGATCTCCAGCATCTGCAGTCCTCATTTTCTCCTACACAAACCTTAGAGGCAAGTACAGATTTGGAACTGTGTATGGAGAGTTGTCGGGCACCAAATGGACAGGGTATACTGAAACATTTGCAGAATTGGCAATTTCCTGATGAAGGGCTTTTGCCCGAAATGTCGATTTCGAAGCTCCTTGGATGCTGCCTGAACTGCTCTGCTCTTCCAGCACCACTAATCCAGAATCTGTTTCCAGCATCTGCAGTCATTGTTTTTACCTACCCAATAGCCTCCAGTCATTATCAAAGAGTTTGGAGGAGCCTGGCTCCAAGTGGCAGAGGGTATCATAAGGAGCTTTCAGCCCATTCTTTCTATCGTGAAGTTATAGACAAAACTGAAACTAGCTCTGGTGTAAGGCCACAAACATTATCCCAGCTCCTCTCAAACATGATGCTGAATTTTTCTGGCATTCTCTGTTTCAGTTATGCAGAAACACCTCACCAACAACTTATTGGCATTTTAATACATTTTAATTTCAGAGATCAATTTGCAGCAGAACTCCTCTAATATTTGGTGACCAATCTTTGAATTTGTTAACAGAATCAATCTTATCCAAATTACACAGTGGACAATGGGGACCCAGTAGATGTGATGTTTCTAGATTTCCAAAAACATCCGACAAGGTGATGCACAGAAGGCTGCTGCATAAGATAAAGATGCAAGGTGTTATGGTAATGTATTAGCATGGATAGAGGATTAGTTAATTAACAGGAAGCAATGAGTAGGGATAAATTAGTACTTTTCTGGTTGGCGATCAGTGACTAGTGATCCCCCAGGTATCAGTGTTGAGATCACAATTATTCACAATTTACATAGATGATGTGAAGTTGGGAACCACATGTTGTGTGTCAAATTTGCAGATGACACTAAGATAAGTGGTGGAGCAAAGTGTGCAAAGGACTGTGAAACTTAGCAGAGGAACATAGATAGTTTGAGTGAGTGGGCAAAGGTCTGGCAGATGGAGTACAATTCTAATAAATGTGAAGTCATCCATTTTGGTAAGAATAACAGTAAAAAGGATTATTACTTGACTGGTAAAAAATTGCAGCATACTGCTGTCCAGGGGACCTGGGTGTCCTTGTGCATGAATCACAGAAGGTTGGTCTGCAGGTGCAACAGGTAATTAAGAAGGCAAATGGAATTTTGTCCTTCGTTGCTAAAAGGATTGTGTTTAAAAGCAGGGAGGTTCTGCTGCAGCTGTGTAAGGTGCTGGTGAGGCCACACCTGGAGTACTGCATGCAGTTTTGGTCTCCTTACTTGAGAAAGGATACATTGGCACTAGATGCAGTGCAGAGGAGGTTCACTAGATTGATTCTGGAGTTGAAGGGGTTGGCTTATGAGGAGAGACTGAGTAGACTGGGATTATATTCATTGGAATTTAGAAGAATGAGGGGTGGATCTTATAGAAATATATAAAATTATGAAGAGAATAGATAAAATAGAAGTAGAGAGGATGTTTCCACTAGCAGGTGAAACTATGTCAAAAGGACATAGCTTCAAAATTAGGATTTAGGATTGAATTGAGAAGGAACTTCTTCATCCAGAGAGTTGTGAATCTGTGGAATTCCATGCTCAGTGAAGTAATTGAGGCTACCTCATTGAACTTTTTAACTGAAGATAGGTAATCTTTTGAACAGTAAAGGAATTATGGACAGACCCCAGGTGAAGTGGAGCTGAGGCCATGGAAAGATCAGCCATAAATTTATCGAATGCCAGAGCAAAGGGTCATATGGTCTACTCCTGCTCCTAGTTCATATGTTCATATGTCCAAATTAGGAATATTGGTAATCCAACAGCCAGTTAGAATAAGACTTCAGAACCTCTGGTTCATATCAGGAATGCCCTTGCCCAACTCCAAGAATATGACTCAAATCATGCAGATACTAGCCAGTGACACAAAGCAGACCCAGACAGCAGCAGTAGGCATCCATAACCTACTTCAAGCCATCCTATAAAACCTAACTTTACAACTTACATGTTTGCTTTGATATTCAGCTGACTTTGCATACAATTGAATTCTTTGCATTTATGGTTTTCAATATCTCTCCAAGATCTCAGTTCTGTGTAGTTTTGAAAACATTCCAAGTCAGTTATTGCATTTAAATTCAAACAATTTTATCTGGTATTTTGTTTAAAGGGAAAAGAACTCTATTTTCTGAAAGGAAACACTTTTTCTCAAAAGGAAATCAAGTCATAGGAATAGCTATAAAACAAAATCAAACAACTCCATTACATTGACATTTGAAATGTTTATGAACCATTGATCTTCTGTTCATGTAAGAGCCAACAATTACCACAACATACACTGTTGCAATAGAAAAGATTTCCAGGTATAAGACATCTTAAAATGAATGCATTTGTATTTCTCCCAACAACACATTAAGGCAGGCAATTATGAAGATTTCACTCATCATTCTAACAGGTTATACACAGCAAAATAATCATCATGACCTTGAATGGAATGTGATAATTCTAAATTATTAATGTGCCCCATGCAGATTAGAAAATTAAATATCAATCTGTGTAATCGCTCCAACAATTGATATTGATTTTCAACCATATATGTTGAGGCACCAATAATCATTTTACAGTATCATGCTACAGATCTTCTAAATGGAAACAAGCATTTCAAAGGCATTAAATACAACACTGCACAAGCTAAATGACACATCCCTTCTATCAATGAGCACTGAAGAGGGCATTTTCTAAATGTAATTGAAGAAACTGCAAAGGTCAACATTAGGTTACACAGTGTTAGTGCCATCACAGCTGTAGCCGATTCCATCCATATTGAACCAATCTTCCTGCAATGAAAACGTGTAAGTAATATTTTTTCCCTGCATACTTAAAAACAGCTTGATAAAAACCTTTCCCTAAAAAAGCTGATCAGCCATGTGTCCCTAAGCTGTTGTAATTCTTGTTACTTGGTTGATCTGCATTTGTGGATATCTTTCTTTCAGTAGACATGTTTAAGATTCTCTAATAAATAGAGCTAACAGCTTACGGCTGCTTCAATTGTCATCCCTTTATCTTTCTGTCACTTGTTTGCCCTTAAGGGCCTTAATGTCTTTAAAATAGGCCTCCTGGCTAGAATTTAACTGCCTTGTCCAAAGGGGTCTGAAGGGTACAGCAGATCAAAGGTGTGCTTTCGACATAAAAAAACAGCTGTCCTTCATTTACATTTAATTAAGTACATCTGACCATTGAAGTTTTTGGGCCTTTTTCGTTCTTTCATCCATTTAATATCACAAACTTATCTTAGAATATAATTTATTAAAATACTATTTTAGTTTGGTATTATAGTTAGTTCTAAAAAGCATAATTTGAGAAAATAATATTTTCAATAATGGAAGATCACCCAGTACAAATGCATGTTTTCCCACCTGGAAGCAATGACGACTATATCTTGGTTTCGTTTCAAGCATGTTGTTTGAGACACAATTTCTCATTTACAATTAAGAAAAATTAATATTCAATGAACTGACAAAACTGCAGAAGCTAAGTCAATTAATAATTTTAAACCTGAGATTGATATACTTTTGGTGGTCAAAGGTTCAAACAAAAATGGAACTAAGGTAGATTAACCATGTTTCACAGAATTCAGAAGAAGCTTGAGGACTGAATAGTCTCAGTTGGAGACAAACACCCACAACTTCTCATTAATACAGCAGTACCATGTTTAGGCATAGCACTTATTTATTTCCTGTCTATTTCAAACAATCTGTATTAAAATATAATTATCATGTACTATAACTATGGTGCAGGATTCAATTTATTACCTAGAAATAAAACTGTTGCAGATTGGCCAACCCTTCTTTATCTTTTTATTTTTCTAATCTGTACCTAAGATTTTGTACCTAGGCATCTTTGCACCCAAGATGGCACCAGAAATGGCAATTTTGTGCACTTTTCGATGTACTCACGTATCTCTGGAGTACATGTGACAATAAACCTAATTCTAAACGCATGGAGACAATGAGCTAGAAGTACACCTACGTGCACAAACTACAAAAGTGAGTGGATGAATCATGTGATCAATGGTTAGTCAATATTACTGCCATTGAAACTGTTTACCATATTATGAAAACCTACTTAAGAAGACATGACGAAGTGTCACAACTAATAAAAGTAAGAACAACAGTCATCCTTTCCGGTTAGAATTTATTTTGGTATTCTGAAATTTTACAATTAAATATTCAGAAATCTTATTATTTTTTAACTGCCAAGTTTTTAAAATCATTAGCTGAAATTAAGGAAAGTAGGACAATATTTTTTAAACTTACAAATGACAACATTTCTGAAGATTGTTTACATTCTAGCTCATTTCAAAATGCAAAACTTGTCTGAAACAAAATTTGAATCTATTATGTCAGATACATTGATTACAAATTTTATAAAGGGTACCAATGTGATTTGGAACATTTTGTTCATGAATTGTGATGAAATCATTTTGAAATTAGAAGTCATGTATTCAAGATGCTACTTGTCAGCCATTTAGTTCATTATCACTTCATGCAGCTCAAATTACTTTACAAGCCTCTATGTGTCAACTGTCATATTATATTGTCTTAA
This sequence comes from Chiloscyllium plagiosum, assembly GCF_004010195.1. NCBI lineage: Eukaryota > Metazoa > Chordata > Chondrichthyes > Orectolobiformes > Hemiscylliidae > Chiloscyllium > Chiloscyllium plagiosum. The sequence goes on from NC_057719.1 coordinate 57,976,044, forward strand.
ACAAAAATAAAATAAACCAACATTCCTACTTTTTAATACACGGATTATGCTTTGAAAATGTTGTGTCAACTATGTGTTGTGTTTAGATACATGCCTCAAAAGATTACTTGAGACAACTGAAAATAAATTATTTAACTTAAAGTAATCAAAATAATCTCACAACAAAATATTAAATGCTGTAAAGTCAAAATTCTTAGAAATTTCTTTCGATTTAATTTCAAATTTCCTGGCAGCACTCCTTACTTAACTTAATGGTATTTTATCCATGAACAAAATTATTGACCAAAATTCTAAACTTTCATCTAACCACATAAATCCTATCAAATTGTTTAAGTACATGGTATGTTGAAAACACATACATATTCACATATCATTACATATTATTATGTAATCAAGTAATTTAAAAAAATAGGTCATTGATTTAGCTTTGCCTAGCTCCAGGAGAAAGGAAAAGAATTTGTGTGAAGTAGTGTACAAGCAGATATCTTTTAATCTTTGTGACCCAGATTTTAATCCAGCATAATGGAATAGGGTAGACCCATCCTTCTTTTGCTGACAATAAGCATATAATTTGACAGCAAAAAGGAATAGTAATTGAAAATCCCTTTCTAAGATATATTGATGCGTTATTTTCAATTAAAGTTGTCACATTGCTGAAATAGTGTGGCCAGAACTTTAATTGTGTTGCTGGTATCGAATGCTTAATGCTGCCATGAGGGTTCATTTTATGAATTAAAGTTTTCAGCATGTAGTTTCACTTTTCACAGTATAAATTGAGAACGTGTGCAAAATGTATTTGACAATTTTCCGTCCAACTCATTGTTGGCACATAACCAAAAGTCCCAGAATGCACTCTTGATTGGTGAGAGTGCAAATGTGACATTCCTCAACATAATATGTACTTAAACAACTGGATTGGATTTATGTGGTTAGATGAATATTTAGAATTATGGTCAATAATTTTGTTAATGGATAAAATATCATTAAGTTAAAATAAGGCGTGCTGCAAAACCAGGAAATCTGAAATTAAATAGAAAAAATTCTAAGAATTTTGATTTTACAGCATTTAATTAAAAGAACAATGCTTCAATTGCATAAAACAAGGCTTGTATTTTCAATGTCAAAAACAAAAACGGAAATTGCTGGAAAAGCTCAGCAGGTCTGGCAGCATCTGTGAAGAAAAATTACAGTTGATGTTTTGAGTCCAGGAAGGGTCACAAGACCTGAAACATTAACTCTGCTTTCTCTTCACAGATGCTGTCAGACCCACTGAGCTTTTCCAGCAAATTATGATTTTGTTTCTGATTTACAGCATTTACAGTTCTTTCAGTTTTTATTTTATATTTCCAATGTGATGGTTCTGGCTGCATGTTCCACCACCTGCAGCATGATATTTCACACACTTGGCAAAGATGAAGATGTATTGATCTTATTAACTTGCTTGTAAATGTATAGCAGCAGGTATCAGTACTGTATCTTAGAAGGCTGAGCTCAGGACTTACTAATTTGAAGCTAGTCTAAAAATAATTCTAAAAGTTGATCTTAGTGGAATGAGAGAAATCTGTGAAACAAAAGATTTCTGAACATCCCACACAAACCTTAATCATACATAACAGATATGTGGAAACCACTACTTGAGAGTTCCATTCCAAGATATACACCATCCTGATTTGGAACTATATCATCGCTCATTCCCTGTTGTTTAGTTAAGACTCTGGAACTTTTTCCCCAATAACACAAGGGGTTGAATTTCCCTTTTTTTTCCTGAACCGTTTTTTCTTTAAGTGAGATACCTGGTACCCCAGTAGTCATGGTCCATTTCAACTTCTCTGATACAATCGTCCTCTCTTCATCTCATTAATTATGTAACTGACCTCTCTGACACACTTCTCACTGTATTGTTTGAAGAGGTGAAAACATTTGCCGGTGCCTGGACTGTGAGATTTTGATGCCACTGACACTATAGCTCCATAGCACTTCAGGCACTGCAAGAGAAGAATGGTCCCTTGCATTTTTAATGGGGCCGCATAGTGGCTTATTGGTTAGCACTGCTGCCTCACAGCACCAGGAATCCAGGTTCGATTCCAGCCTTGGGCGACTGTCTCTATGGAGTTTGCACATTCTGTCCATGTCTCTATGGGTTCCCTCTGGGTGCTTCACATTCCTCCCACAGTCCAAAGATGTGTAGGTTAGGTGAATTGGCCATGCTAAATTGTCCATTGTGTTCAGAGATGTGTATGTTAGGTGCATTAGTCAGGGGAAATGTAAAGTAATAGGGTAGGGGAATCGGCATGAGTGGAATATTCTTTGGAGGGTCGGTGTGAACTTGTTGAGCTAAATGGCCTGTTTCTACACTGTAGGGATTCTATGATTCTGTGATCATTGTGATCAGGAGTATATCTCCAAGTAAATGATCAAAAAAGGCAAGTTAGTTCCTTGATTAGCCTACAAACACATAGAATTGTTGGTGGACAGCATGATGAAAAGAATGGCAATGCTTTTTCCTGCTGACTGGCAAAGGAGGCCACAATCCACAAATCCAGTTAACTTGGAGCAAGATGGATGTCTAAGTCAGAGCAGTGTGCTGGGTGAGTTGCAACGCTCAGCAGTGCAAGAAGAAGGTTAAAGATCATCTATGCTCCATAAGTGCAAGTCCGCCATTTTCGCTCTGCTACCTTTTAGCATTATGACAGTCTAACTCTGCCACAGCAAACACCACTCACCAAGGCTCATGGATAATATTTCTCGTTATTCCATGCATCATGCCTACTCAGTGGCTCTCACCCACTTCAACCTCCCAAATTATGAACCCTTTCTCCTCTCTGCACTTCCTACTCATTCACCGAGGACACATTATCACTTTCTCAGCTCATACATCACACTATTCTCCTCTTCCATCCATTTTCAACATACTTAATGCCTCTCTTTCTCTTACTATGGGTCACCTCCAGAGCATCCTGACTGGCACACCTGTATTCCCCCAACGGTGGTATCTGACCTGGAGAACTGACTACAGCTAAGCTCTGCTCTGGAATCAGACAAGCCTTATGACTGACTTATGGTGGTATCCTCTGACTGACTGTAGTCTCACTGGACCCCACTAAGATCTGCTTTTTTTACAGGTTGTCTGTTTGAAGCACATGCAGTATTTTGCTGTATAAGCTGCTGGTAGTTACTGTAAGTATGATGCTGGTGAAGTATAGTACTGTACAACAATATGGCCACCCTCTTGACTATTCGGTGTTCCAGACAGTGACAAGTGGCTGCAAATGCTCATGCCCTAAAAAGCAATGCAAGCCACAGAGGTTGACAATCTTCAAGTAAACACTAATTGTATGTACAATAAGAAATAAAGCTAAGAGGCATGAGATGAATCCTGTGTAGATGCATATGTCCCTATGTGCAAAGGGACCTGGCAGAAGCACGCAAATCATAGGTTGTTCAACATTTTGCCTGTCTAACATCTAGAAAGCCAATGAGTCATGGACAGAACTGGAGTCAATTTTTCCTCATTTTACTTTACGGAGATACACGATGCAGTTATGTACCTCCAAACTCAACAACCACAGTTTCAGTCTGTTCCTATTTATTGGAGCACGGAATCTCCAGCTATTGCCAAACAGCTGTACACAATTAGGAGAAAGTGAGGACTGAAGATGCTGGAAATCAGAATCAAAGAGTGTGGTGCTGGAAAAGCACAGCCGGTCAGGCAGCATCCGAAGAGCAGGACAATTGACATTTCGGGCATAAGCCCTTCATCAGGGATGAGGCTTTTGGGCCGGGAGGTCAGAGATAAATGAGATGCGGGGTGGGCTTGGGGCAAGGTAGCTGGGAATGCGATAGGTAGATGAAGGTGGGGGTGAAGGTGATAGGTCGGAAGGAGGGTGGAGCAGATAGGTGGGAAGGAAGATGGATAGGCTGAACCATTCAAGAGGGCGGTCCCAGTTTTAAGTTTGGGACTGAGATAAGGTGGAGGGAGGGGAAATGGGGAAACTGTGAAATTCACATTGATCCCATGTGGTTGGAGGGTCCCAAGGTGGAAGATGAGGCGTTCTTCCTCCAGGCGTCGTGTGGTTAGGGTTTGACGATGGAGGAGGCCCAGGTCCTGCATGGCCTTGGCAGAGTGGGAGGGCATCCTTCCACATCTGACAGAAATTCACCTATACTTCCACACACATCATCTACTATATCGATTGCACCCGATATGGTCACTTCTACATTGGGGAGACAGTACGCCAATTTGCAGATTATTTCAGAGAATATCTATGGGATACCTGCAGTAACCAACCCCACTGTCCTGTGGCTGAACACTTTAACCCCTCCCATTTATCTCTCAGGTCCCTTGGTCCACAAGCCTCATTCCTGATGAAGGGCTTATGCCTGAAACGCCGATTTTCCTGCTCCTCGGATGCTGCCTGACTGGCTGTGCTTTGCCAGCACCACACTGTTCGACCTGTACACAATTAAACACGGTGAATATACACTTAACATTGGCTAAGCAGAAACCTCCTCCAAGAAAGTAATGAAAAGATTGGAACCATTGGCTTCAGCTCTACAACTTTGTCTGTTTCCTAACTAGGTTTCAATTAATCTGGAGGGATATGGGCCGGATGCTGGCAGGTGGGACTAGATTGGGTCGGGATATCTGGTCTGCATGGATGGGTTGGACCGAAGGGTCTGTATCCATGCTGTACATCTCTATGACTCTATGACTCTATAATCTCTCCAGCAATAGTTGTGATTTAACTAGACCTTTGATCCCACAATGATACACACAAATTTCATTCATTCAAACGCCATTACTAAGCTTATCTACTTTCACTTCCATAAAATCATCCAACCTTGTCCTATCCTCAGCTCTGAAACTCTCATCCATGCCTTTGTTATGTCTAAACCTGTCTACTGTAATCTTTCATGACTGGACTCCCATTTTCCACTTGACAGAAACTAAGCTAATCAAAACTTCTACTGCTATATTTTTGTCAGATCAACTCCTGCTCATCCATCATTCATGCTCACTGACCCACATTGACTCCAGTCCAACAATGCTTCAAATTTAAAATTGTCATTCCCTATTTTCAAGTTCCCATATGGTATCACCAATCCCTTTTTCTGTGATCTCCTCCTGCCTTACAGTTCTTTGTGGTATTTGCATTCCTGCAAATCTAGCATCTTATGTACCTCCAATTTTATTAGTTCTACCATTGGCTCTTGTACCTTCAGCTGCCTAGGACCGTAACTTTTGAAATTCCTTACTAATACACTCCACATTTTTCTCTCTCTCTTCAGAAACTACCTCTTTGACCGAGCTTTTTGTCTTCTGCCCTGATATCTTTTTCTGAGACTCGGTGTCAAGTTGGTTAATAATATTAATGTGAAGTTTGGGATCTTTACCAACATTAAGGATGCTACACCAATACAAATTGTTTTGTCAACAGAAGCAAATTGAAATGGTCTGCAGGTTGTTTGTTTGTTGGTTGTCTCTATGACAACTGGTGAATGATCTTGAAACAACATTAAGTTGGTCAGATATCAAACATGAAATGTATCTTGGAGTATGTAAAACAAAAGCTTCAGAAAGTGAACTAAAATCACTATTTAGTAAATGTAAATGTATAGGCTTGATTTAAGATTCTGCAAAATCTAAGACTTAGAATAAATGTTCATCAAAAAATATTAATGTGTGAGGTATGATTCTATAATATTTGCAAATAATGTAGAATTGCATTCCAATGGCATTCCCAACTGGCAACTTGCAAACATAGCTTGCCCCCTCACATTTACTGGTAAGATGACATAACGTATAGAGGAGCTGTAACAAGTGCGCAAAAGGAATGCAAACAAAATGTAATAGCAAGTTTGATCATAAAATCCCTACATTGTGGAAGCAGGCCATTAAAGCGAACACCAATCATCCAAAGAGCATCCCATCCAGACTCACCCCATCCCTGTAACTCTGCATTTCCCATGGTTAATCCACCTAGCTTGTACATCCCCAGACACTATGGGCAATTTAGCATGACCAATCCACCTAACTTACACATTTTTGGACTATAAGAAGACTGTATGTTTTTTTGGTAGTGGAACAGATTTGATTCGTGTCACTAGAATCGACTAGTTCCTAAATTTTATAATGTAGTAGACTTCTATTGATGAACTATTAGACTACTGTACTAAAATATAATTGCAAATGAGTTGTTTTATGCTATACTTGTCCATATCTTCCATAATTTTCCAATTTTGTTTTGATGAAAATAATTTTTTCCAGGCTGCTGAATTTAATTTACGAGTTTGCCATCACCTTTAAGCAACCATAGTTGAACTGCTGCAAGGATATCTCTTCCAACATTGTTACACTTCCCAATGAGATCAGATGGAACAAACACAGAAATTGCTGGAGAATCGCCAGTATTGCTAGTAGCATTCGTGGAGAGAGAAACAGAGATGATATGTCAAGTTCAACATGACTCTTCTTTGGAATGGTTGTAAAGAAATGTCATATCGAACTCAAAAGGTTCCTCTCTCCACAGATGCTGTCATATCTGCTGAGTTTCGCCAGCATTTTCTGTGCTTGATTCATATTTCCAGCATCTGCAGCATTTGTCTTTATTTGAAATCACAACTGCTTCAACCCAGTCCACAGATCCAATTATGGCATGTACTCCAACAATGAGGAAAGTCCAGGCTATGGATTCTTTTTCATCAACACCTTTTGTGCAGGATGATCAATTAATGTATATGATTTTAATCTTTGTGAGTCACCAAGCAGTGCACTTTTACATAGTTTTTTGTGGAAATTGATTTTTTTGGTGACATATAGAATGAGAGAGATAAAACAACTTCAATCTGTTGGTTTAACACTGAACAGGAAACTCACAGATCAGTCATTGATAAGAATCTGAAAATTAATTTAAATAGTTTCATGCAATTTCTTTGGCCATATGAAATATCCTACGTTGTGTGCCATAATATCTGAAAATACAGCATTTGGACATAGACTCTGTGCTATTGCTGTTTCTGCATTCTGACTGGATTTATTTAGAAACAGCAGGTAGACCTATAAACCATGTATTGATTTATTTTTTGTCCCCTGGGTAGGTAAGAAAGGGACACATTTTAAAGTAGGGAAGAGTGACAACATCCAGCATACCTCATATTGATCTGTAGAATCCTTTGTATTTTGTGATGTTTAATTTTGTTAATTCAAAGTAAAAAAAACAATTCCTGCTGAAGATATTCATAGAAGTCTCTTTAGGACCTCACTAGGCAACATGGGTACCATTAATTGCACTCTGGACTTTGTCCAGAATATCCAAAGTTCACCATCATTCAAAATGGTGGTCCTATCTCACCGTTATTTTAATATCAAAAGTGATGAATTTCATGGTCATCTGCCACAGAAATTACAGAATTACACAGAGGTTGGTAAAGAAATGTTTTGTGCTTAATTGAAATTTACCTGTGCTGTGAAAACTATTTGCAGTCATCATGTGCATTAGGAAGGAGAACAGTGCGGGAAGATGATTATAGTTCTCCATCTTCATGTAAGAAGTAACACGGCTTACCAATATCCTCTTTGGTGAAATGCAATTCCTATGCACATCCCCACATTAAGGTTTTATGTGAATTCTGTTGGCTGTTTACTCTGTGGTTCAGAGATATTAGTGATAGCTGTGTGATCCATACTTTTTAAATGCAGCCTCACTTTCCTTTACCCATTGATGTGCTGTTCCAGTCTTTTTCCATATCAATAGCGGGTCCATATAGAATGTTAACCTTTTCAAGAGAAGCCAGAACCATGCGTATACATTGGAGGAGAAGCACAAATCAAAATTTGTGAATTAAAATCAGAATGCACTGGAGAAACTAAGTCAGTTGGGCAGCATCTGTAGAGAGAGAAAGACAGTTAAAGTTTTGAATCTAGATTGACAGTCATTGGATGTGAAACTTGAACTATGTTTCCCTCTCCACAAGTGCTGCCTGATGTGCTGAGGTTCTGCAGCACATTCTTTCTTTATATTGCAGGTCTCCAGCATCTGCAGTATTTTACTTTTTAATAACATTTCTGGTTGTGTATGTCCTCAGAAACAACCTGGTTTGGATGCTGATGCTATTCCCAGCTAGAGCAATTGTTCTAGAAATACATGTCATTCAGGCTCATAAAATTGCCTTTTTTTCTTTTTCAGCTGGCCCTGGTAACTATTCTGCCTTCTAGTTTTCTTTCTAATTAACCCAGACTAGAATATCAGAATAGAGAAAGGAGAGGGAGAGCTGCAGTTCCATTTGCACTCACTAACTATAGCCCTGAGAAGAAGAATACCCAGAACTTAGTAACTAAATGGTTTGAATGGCCAAGTAGTACAATTTTGCTGCCAAAACAATGTTATCTGCTGAAATTATAATGAAAATGATGCAGAATTTCTGAGCCTATAACTTGTACATTATGTGTAAAATCTGGAGAAGAAATCAGGGCACACAAGATATTGACACCATATTTTCTGAAAATGACAGTTCATGCAACACGGAGGGGAATTTAAGGACTGAATCAGTATCTGACCTTCCAGGATTTGAATTTTGGGACACATTTTTAGAACAGGTTAAGAAATCTAAAAATAGTTTTCTGTAAATCCAAAATTATCTGGTGTCCATAAATTAAACATATTGCTCACGGTGTAGTTTTGGTAGTACCTTTCAACTGAAAAAAGTGGTAAAGTGCTGGATGGACATGGACAATGACCACACACCCTTAGCCCCTCCAAGTCCACATATATTGAGAGAGGAGAATTCAAACTGCTTACAATCTTAGTATGGTACTTGCTCAGGGCATAATTAAACAACATGGGTTATTTTGTATTTAAACAGGAAAGCATTTCTAAAGTTTTAAGGTAATATTTTTCATCAAAATTTTCCCACACATATGCTTCACTCTCAAATGTGTTTTCAAAACACTCAGTGCTTACTTCAGAAATGCTACTAGCTTTTAAAATTCCTTGCCGATATATGAATAGGAATTATGTGGGATTGAGATTGTACTTTTTGAAAGCAAAGCAAGAACTGCAAATATATTTTCTAAGGTTTTTTTCAACAATATATCTCACATTAGCCTTAATTTTTAACGTGCTCACTTACATCAGAACTGTATCAAACATATTTTATATTTGATTATCCAGTTGTTTGATGTGTTGGTAAATCCATCACCAAAGTTTAGAGCTTTCACATAAAACTAAAATACCTGCATGTACTGGTTTTGCTTCATATGAAGTGCAAGCTCTCTCCTCAAGCAATAATACCCTAGACTGAGTGAATTTAGGGTTAGATTGGGTGTTAGGGCTGTGTGTGGGGAGAGATATTTCCAGACATTGACCTGCTAAAATCAGGACAGCATAGCAATACAGGATGCTACTAAATCTCTAGCTAGGACCACCCTACCTGCTAAGGCATTGACTTGCAAGATTATTTAAAGCCAAGTGTGAAAAATCCTAGCTCTCTAGGTTCTGTCAATGAACTAGGCTGCCTGGTCAATAATCAACAGCACCCTGAAGCTTTAAGACTTACCTAACTCATATATCCAAATATAAAGTCTGCCAGAAAGAATCAGCTTCGTTCCAATCTCCCACTGCCAAGCATGTTATCTTGGTGGCAACTTGATCACAAAGAGAACCTACTTTCCTCCCCCCTTCACCCCAGGGGATAGTTACAAAAGAGATTAATGTTTTTCTTCCAATACTCGACTTTCAAACTCTCTCACATATGTGGCAAGCATTTTTCATTTCCCCAGTGGAGACTTTTCCATGAAAGGCTATCAGTCGTCAACATTTTGCCTGAAGTTAGGAACTCCGTTGTACAATCTATAAATTTAATCAGCTTCTGTTCATGAAATGTCACCATGCTGCAGACATTCAACTGCACTGGTACTGTGTGCATGGGAAGAAAACAGAGTCATAGAACTATGGACATTCATCCAGCAGTACTCTGACACACAAGTTGCTTTCAGACTATGATTTATTGGACAGAAACACATATGCTGTCTGTAAATTAAGAACTTTAGATGTTTAACTTTTGGATCAGTGCTGAAAATAGTCATGGAAGTTCTGTCAGAAAATAAGAAATGTAAACTTGCTTTCTGTCTTTCTGTCGCTGTCATACACTGAAACACATGAAGCAATAAACCACAGAAATGTAGGGGAAAAGTCCCAGAAAAAATTTAAAGAGAATTTAATATTTATTATGGTGCCAAAATGGTATCAGCAGTTCATGTCAAGTTGAAGCAGCTGGTTTGTTTAAATAAGTTTTATACAAAAATTAAAACACTTATATTTTTCCACATGGGTTACCTGCCTTCCTCCAGACACACTTTTATCTCCTCCCCAATATATGGAGTCATTTAGCTCAGGTGGCTAGATGTTTAGCGTATGATGCAGAATGACAACTAACAGAAGTTTCAAAATCTGTACTGGTTGTCTACTTGCATTATTCCATGCTTGATGTGGAGTGATGCTGTTCAGCTACATAACCAATTCTCTAACTGATGGTCATTTTTGGAGTACTTATTCTTACCAACTTATCCAAACAGTACTACTCTGGAAGATTCTGCGTTCCCTCTGGTTCCTCTCCTGTTTTCTATCCTCTTATTTGAAATCTATTCACTCCTGCACTCCAACTCAGTCTACCTGATTTTATGAATCTTCTGCTCATTTACTACCAATTTAACTATTTCAGAATATCTGCCCCAATGGCTGCATTTTTAAATCAATACTATCTCAACATCCCCACACCTTGACGCTCTATAGGTCAAGTGTTTCCTTCATCAGTAGAGTTCAACAAGATCCATCCATCACACTCTACTCCACCTGGCTAAACTTCTTTTACATTACAAGTAATTTCTCTCTCAAACTCAATAATCTTGTGCACATAAGAAGTTACACAATGGGATACAAAAGAAGTACTACAGTATCTCCTACAGGTTGAAATTCTGAGGTCCATTGTATCTTTCCAAACCCCAGCTCTTCTGTTCAAATCCCAGGGTTGCATCACCAGTTGCAACAATTGCAGCATTCCATGGACTTTGGGAATCCAAAAAAAAGCAGGAAAGTTGAAAATATCCAGCACATTTGCCAACACCTGTGGCACAAGAAACATGAAGAATGTTTCATGTCATTATCTTTGGGTGAAATTATACAACTCACCATCCTGCCCTCCCCCGAAGAAGGAGTCAAGGGAATGGAAAATCAGACAGAATGGGTAGTGACTTTGCAGATTGTTACTAGCCTCCATTATTATTTTATGAATAGAGGGTAGATAATGGGCAGCCCACCATTGAGATAATTGAGGCATAATAAGATTGCGGAGGGGTGGGGATTTGTTCAGGCACATTACCTCCTAGTGACATCAGAAATGACATCTTTTGCACAGGTATTATTCTGTTTCTTTTCACGACCAACCATTGACCCTATTTTTCCCTTTCCAATCATCTCCACTCACTTAACTGCATTTGCTACCCACAGTTCATATTTACCTTCCTAAATCAGAGTTACTAGTACCATCCTCTTTGACTGTGACTTGGGTGCATCATGGGTACTATCCTCTTGAACCTGCCACATTACACTACCTCAGGCAAAAGTCCAACAGGTTTATTTGAAATCACAAGCTTTTGAAGCACTGCTCCTTCGTGAAGACTTCACCTGATGAAGGAACAGCACTCTGAAAGCTTGTGCATTCAAATAAATGTGTTGGACTATAACCTGGTGTTATGTGACATCTGATCTTGTCCATCCCAGCCCAACACTGGCATCTCCATATCATGTTATATCCTGCTCCACTGTTCCTCCTCGAAGACCAACTGTGTAATGCTGATTTGGTTCCATACTTACCCATCCCAACAGAATAAGGAACTTTCAAACTCATTGACTCTATTCCTACCTGTACATGATAAACTCCAATATATGTGAAGGTTCCATCCTCAGCACCACCTCACTTATGTGTCTACATGTTCTCATTTATTTGTTGTCCTATTGCTACACTAACTGTATCTGAGGGAATACAGCAATTTCTTCAAAGTTTTTCAATATCAACTCAATTCAATAATCATTTCTTTGTTGTCAGTTTGCCTATCTGACATCGGTGAAGTTTATTCCATAACTGTCATGAACTAAAAATGAGTAAAACTGAAGTTATTTATTTCACTTGTGCCAAAAACTATTCATTCATGTTCATGTTGACAATCCTTGTCCCTACTATTCATTTGCTAATGGTCTGTTTATTGACTTCCTCAGTTCCCCTCTATGTAACTCCATTGCTCACATTCCACCTCATGCAAAGACACTTTCAACCATCAGCTCTGTCCACAGTAACTTCTATATTTCCTAACTAAGGAAGGAGTTGAATTATAACAACAATTTATTCTGTGATAATTCTACTTGGAAGTATACAACATGCAGAGTTGCATAGTCTCTGACCAGGTGGAATAAGACTGCTTGTAAGAAGTGTGGAAGAAGGCCTCCCCTGCCTTGGATTTCATCCTTGTACCACTGGCAACTTGACTTCTCTAAATCTTCCACTCCAGTCTGTCAGCATTATCATCATTCTCAATGAACTTCTTGTAGGATACAGTGTTAAGGTTTGAAAGTGAGGGCAGTGGGGATGGAAGGTAAAGACTGGTCACTGAACTGATCAGTTCCATCCTTTTAATTGTTTATTCCATTAACAGTCCCTGTTTTTATAACTCAATTTTGTTAACTTTGTGCTATATGACTTACATTTGGACATTAAAGTTTAGTTAATTATACTTGAAAATGATGGCTAAAGAAGGGATGGAAATAAATTTGGAATTGATCAATGGAGGAAAGTCTTTAAAAGCTGAATGACCTTTTCTTGATCCAGGTTTAAATGTTTTTAAAATCACTGCATTAACAATAAAGAAATTCTAAAGTATTGACCCAGATCTTTTGCAAAGTGACAATCACTGTCTGACTAGAATTGGGCTGCATGGTTTGCAGCTGAGTCTGCTTTACATTTCTGGATGAGTCTTCCGACTCAACTTCTTCAAAAATTAGATTGATAGTCCAACGGAAAATTCCATCATAGCAAAGTAGCATTGGAAGATAAGCCAAGCCAAGCCTAACTATTTTTTAAGTCAGATGTCACATGACACCAGGCTATAGTCCAACAGGTTTATTTGAAGTCACAAGCTTTCCCAGTACTGCTTCTTAGACAGTTTTTAGAAACCTTGGAGTGCAGATTCAATCTCAGGTAGACAGCATAGTGAAGAAGGCATTTGGTATGGCTTTCCCTTATTGGTCAGAGCATTGTGTATAGCAGCAATTCTGGTATCCCTCCTTTAGGAAGATGCTGTGAAACTTGAAGTGGGTCAGAAAAGATTTACAAGGAGGTTGCCAGGGTTGGAGGGATTGAGCTATAGGGAGAGGCTGAATCGGCTGGGGCTGTTTTCCCTGGAGTGGCTGACATGAGGGGGGGGGTGACCTTTTCGGGGTTTACATAATAACGAGGGGCATGGATAGGATAAAAAGACAAGATCTTTTCCCTGGGGTGGGGGAGTCCAGAACTAGGTTTAAGTTGAGAAGGGAAAGATTTAAAAGGGACCTAAAGGACAAATTTTAGAGGGTGGTGAGTGTATGGAATGAGCTGCCACAGGAAGTGGTGGAGGCTAGTACAACATTTAAAAGACCTTTGGATGGGTATCTGAATAGGAAGGATTTGGAGGGATATGGGCCAAGTGCTGGCAAATGGGACTAGGTTAATTTAGGATATCTAGTCTGTATGGATGTGTTGGACCAAAGGGTCTGTTTCCATGCTGTACATCTCTATCACTCTATAACTCTAGGACTTGTTGCAATGTTAGTTTAAATGTCCATTTTAATTGTGAGTGAACGGTAAATGGGATGATTGAATGATTGAGTAGGTGAGTGAGTTCAGAGGGTAGGATGCAATGTGGGCAAGATGTTAGGTGGGTGAGGTAATAGTTTGGAAAATAGGTAGGTGAGTAGGGTGGTAAGTAGTTAAGGAAAGCAGGTGGCTTAATGGTGGCAGGTGTGGTTGACAGGTCAGAGTGTGTTTGTGGAGTAAGGAGATGCTGCTGGCTAGTTAATATGACTTGATAGGGGAGGCAGGTTGGGCAGAAAAAGTGTCGTTGGATGGTAGAGGAAATTCACATCAGGTCAGGTGAAGGGTTATTTGTGTCGGGTCAGGTCAGGAGGGATTGTCAGGTTAGGGACTAGTCAGCTTGGGCTAGGTGGGGGCACAGGGAAGTTGAGGTAAAGTCAGAGTGTCAGTGTGAATGATTTGCAGGCCAATTGTAAAGTTACTCAAGCACCAGATTTGGATTTTTCTGCTTAACTCTTTTCAGATAGCTATTTGGCTAAGAACCCAAAAGTTTGTCACTCTGACTCAGGAACGGAAATTTTTAAGGAGGGTCCTAGAAAGTTGGAGAATTGCACATCATAAGATCAAATTTCCCAAGGTATTCCCATGGAGGTCAGCATGTTTGGATTTCAGCAGGGTCCCAATGCATGCCTTAGGTCATGCATCCAGATTTTTACAATCCAAATGCAGAAAGATCTGAGCCAACATGTTTTTGATTTTGCACTAAAGAAGCTCTCCTGCAGCTCTATAGATTGAATGCTGAATTGATAAAGCAAGTGTAAGCGTGTCCCAGTGATCTAATGGCTCATTGTTTCAACACAGTGTAGTGCAGAGTGAAGTTTATGGAGTTCCAGCAGTCTTAATCTCATAAAAGATGTTAACCTGAGATTCTGAAGGCAAACTTGCTTTAAAATGTCATCCCAGAAGTATATCAAATGTCTGATTTTGTATAGCAGAGTTTAAAACAATATTTCTGAAGGGATGAGATGATAACAGTGCATCATGAAAAAATCATACTCTGATAGTGTTAACTGAAATATGATCCAAATCAAAAGGGTTTCAATTTTTGTAATATTCATAAAATCCGTCATTTAAATTTTTATTTTTATTTAAAAGTACACATTCAAAGGTGCATGGTTTTATCATGGACAAGTGTTGAATGGAGACTATCAAACAGACTTAAATCAAGCTACTCATTACATATGAAGGTAAATACCCCACTCCAACTTGTCATGGTGAATGTAATAAAGATGGTCAAAATTCACTGCTGTATGCCAGATGTTACTGCATATCTAAAAATTATGCATAGACAATTGATGTGATTCTTTGCATATCTTTTTCAAAATAATGTGTGTATCAATGGTTGCCTAGTAACAGTCTTCTAATTTACTAGAACTCACCGGTCATTCTGCTATTATGTGTGTTTTCTAACACAAATTTGCAGTAACGTGATTGATGAATTGGGGATACTGTTTCTAAAGCTTGGACTTCTAAAACGTGCATTGGCTGTAATGTGATTATATTGCCAACTCTTTAAATACTGTTTCTAAAGCGTGACTTTTCTATATTGCAGAGTTGCACATGAACACAACACATTACATAGGAACTACCTGTTACCTAGCAAATCAGACAATTAATGTATTTGTATAACTGAATACATCTACAGATTTTATGAAACAGCAAAGGCAATTAAAAGAGGAACATCTCAAAAACGCAATAAACATTTTTAGGAAAAACATGAAATAAAACTTGTTGAACACTGTTTTTATACTAATCAAATTAAAGTCATGTTTTTGTTAATAAACATACTGTTAATATAAATCCAAAATTTGCTCCAAGAGGTAGAGTTATTATCAGTTGCCAGTGCTAAGTCACTTCAGATCCTAGCATTTCTAACAGCAGGAATCTAATAATGGGATTCTTATAGGGGGAAGTGTTTATAACAATTTGTGGAGGGATACATTACTGATACGAGCTGATTTAAACATATTTGTGGTCAAACTTTTAATATTTGTCCCTTTCTGCTCTTTTTGTATGAGTGGCTGATGGCAACTCACATGTGACTTGCAGTGGGCTACTAGATCTGTCCTTGAAAGAGTGCAGAATTGTGTCTTGACTCATTGGTTTTCCAATTTTCCTCACCAGAGTGATTGGAAAGAACAGTTTTAATGATGTGGTGAACCATGTATGTTCAAACTGTTGTATCAATGTGTCTGTCTTCCTTGCTTCTTGGCAGTTAAAGAAGGGTTCGATAACTCAAAGGACAAGTAAATTGCAGTAATAATGCTACTTGCAGAAAAATTTTATTGTCAGTTTTAAGAGTGACTGAGCTTAATATAAAGTAAAGTATTTAGTCTAATTCATGCATCCAGCATTATCATTTTAAGAGATTACAACATCAAAATAATAGGAATTAATTGAAAATTGAATGGTCGTTTCATATATTCTAAGAGACCACCAAGCTTGCAATAACTAGGTAACAAGTAGTTTGCTGCTTTGTATTAATGTGTAACTTACATATATTCAAGTTTAATTACAGAAGAATAACAATTTTTTTAAAAACTTATGTGAGAGGATTATGGTTGCAAAGTTCTCACCTCCTATTCCATGTTGCTGCAACCAATTGTGGGTGCAAGTGTACAAGGTCATAATAACCATTTTTAATGGGGGTGGAACACTATTTTCTGTGTTGGGAACTCAAGCTCTGTACACAGATGGCTATGTCTGAGGGTACAACAACAGCAACAGTCTTTATGAGCAGTAGGCTGGGACTTGTTTCCCTGGAGCATAGGCAGTTAAGGGGTGACCTTAAAGAGGTTTATAAAAGCACGAGGGGCATAGGTAAGGTGAATAGCCAAAGCCTTTTCCACAGGGTAAGGAGTCCAAAAACTAGAGGGCACAGGTTTAAGGTGAGAGCAGAAAGATTTTAAAGGGACCTGTGGGACAGTTTTTCCACATAGAAGGTGGTGCATATACAGAAAGAGGTGTAAAAGAATGTGGTAGTGATGAGTACAATTACAACATTACAACAGGTACATGGGCCAAATGCAGGCGAATGGGACTAGATGAGTTTAGGAAACCTGGTCAGCATGGACGAGTTGCGCTAAAGGGTCTGTTTCCATGCTGTGTGACTATGTGACTCAAAGGAATACCAAGGCAAAGGAAGGAGGAAACAGAAGGAAGGCAATATCAACTTCTTGCGGCCATTAATGCAAAATGAAAGCAAGCTAATGAACCTTAATGATTACCACTCATTGTCATAAATCAGCACAGTAAAAGCAATCATCTGTTACACTCTAAAGGATCCCTGCTGTCTGACACATATTGGATATGTTCACCGTTTGAGACAAACTGTCTGACCTAGTTTATTTGAAACCCCCCTCAGAAAAGTAACCAATTGTATATACCATTGCTTTAAAATTCACACTCTGAGAAATATTTTAATATAAACCATACACATTTCATCACACCACACATTGTTGCTGCAACTGGATAGCTTATTGGCTTGTACACTGTATATTCTAGATGAACGGATAAGGAAAATCTATAAATTGGTATAAGATGCAACACTGGGGACATTAGGGATATGGAAAGGTCTCAGGAAATGAGTAAAACTAGGGATCCAAGTAACTTTTATCGAAGGCTGTTCTCAAGATTTCTCAAGGACTACATTTGATATTCGTGAGCTATATTTTTAATATTCAGGATTAATTTATTCTCATTAATTACTTCATTAGGTGAGTTGTAGTCACATAGTAACATTATCTTTTATATTTAGTGTATTGTAATGGATGGAGTAATGTATGGAATATATGGACTCCAAGAAGCAGAATTAAATATCATCAATAATCATCTTCCATTCAACTTAAAGGCATCAACACAGGAAAGCTCAATTTTCTAAATTGGTACAGGACAACAGGTATGTTTGTGTCAAAAGCATAATTTTTCCAATAACTGAAATTTTCATAAAAAGCAGATTTAATTTACAAGGGATTCATTACCTGTGATTTCAGATTTTCCTCACTTCCATACAGCTAAGTATTTTTTCTTTTGGCAGGTTCCCCTTGGCAATCTCCCTCCCTCCCTATATTCCTTTGCAGCCAATGGCCTCTTCCCCACTCTCCTTTTGAACCCTTCATCTTATCCTCTTCTGTAGCCACTAGCTTCTCCCATATCTCCTTTACTTGTATTTCCCCCCTGGGCCCACTCCACTTCTTTGCAGCCACTCACTTCTTGCCTCACGGGCAGATTCTAGTGCTCCAGCCCAATACTCTAGCCTCTTTTGAGTATTCGTTGACTTATACTTAGCTCAGCCTTACTCACTGCCAGTGCTCAACTTCTCCATTACAGGCTTTTGGCCTTCCATATATCAAGTAGCATACTGAAGAGAGGAGCAATCTATGATTGGAGTAGCAATTCCTTTCAGAATTTCTCAGTCCACACAACAAAGTGCTTGGAGAGGAATTTTTTTCTGATTGAATCTGAGGTGATCTGACCGCTTTTTGGGCAAATTCACCGGCTTCCTTCCTATACTTTAAGCATTCAGTAAGACCATTCAACCTTTACTTTTAAAATGCTTGCAAAACCAAACTATGTTTCATGACACCTCTGAGATGCCAAGCATCATGAGTCATGGAGAAGCTGACCCAACTTTATGAAAACTGGAGGGGGCTCGGCAATGCCTATCCCATAAGTGAGCCATCCAGATTGGAAAAGGAGAAAGTGAGGGCTGCAGATGCTGGAGATCAGAGCTGAAAATGTGTTGCTGGAAAAGCGCAGCAGGTCAGGCAGTATCCAAGGAACAGGAGAATCGACGTTTCGGGCATAAGCCCTTCTTCATTCCTGAAGAAGGGCTTATGCCCGAAACGTCGATTCTCCTGTTCCTTGGATGCTGTCTGACCTGCTGCGCTTTTCCAGCAACACATTTTCAGCTCATCCAGACTGGAAACAAAAGGTGTGTGCTCACTACTGTGCCAGTCAAAATTGGGTAAGTTGGGAATGGGGTGGGAATCCCAGAAACACTTCACTCCCATTTTAAATGTTTCCATTAGTTGTTACTATTTGCTAAAAATCAAAGCCAGATTTTCAGGTTAGTGACTTTCAATCACACATAATTCATGATCTCCTAATTGTTACAGCATTTTCTGTCCTTTTACTTAATTTACAATTGAGAAAAAAATGAAAGATAGGTTTCTCAAGTCATCTGCAGAACTGTAAAGCTGAGACCTACTAGAGCAACTATGTTTGATTGGAAAAGGTAATTTCTTATGAGGGTCCAAATCTTGAGGATAGGGCGGGGTACTTAGTGATTGGTGGTCCTGATTGTTGAGTAGGTAGGAGGTTTGATGATGCTCAACTGGGGAGAAGGACAGTCTAATGATGGTCAAGGTTCAGTGATTTCAGGGGTCTAATGCTGATTTTAGAAAGTAATTGATGACCAGAGTAAGGAGTCTGATGGTAGTCAGGGGTTCTAATGGAACAGATGACAAAGGGATTTCAAATGATGGAGACACTGGATGGTCTATTAGGCTGGATGAAACACACCTGCTCCTTTTGGCCCACAAGCAGTGCTGTAAAAGCAAATTACCTTATGATTTCACTCCTTTCACTCTTTACAATCTGCCAAATCCTAAAATTAGCATGATATTAAAATGAAGATCAACAGTCTCATAATATTTAAATGACCAAACACAATGTCAGCTAACCTCCATTTAAACCAGAACTGGGCAGGTTGAAAGCAGATTTAGTATCAGTTCCATATTTTTTACATTTTAACCTCTGACATGACTCCAACTCATCTGTTTGTGGGAGTTAAAATATTCTGATAGTCTCAGCTGACTTTTTTTTTGAGAAAGCAAAAACATTTAAAAAAGGAAATGTTAGACAAAATATTGACAGATTATTTCATTTCTCTACCTTGGGTATTGACAACAGCTGGAGATAGCTGCAGGGTCTTAAACAGGTGAGAAAATAAAGTTGACCAGAATTATGGTGCTTTGCATAGCGAGCTCATGTGCCAGTACTCCGAGCACATCTTTATTTGAATGTTGGCCTGTATTACTGACACCAGACTATATTTTTATGTTTTAACAAACCTCAGCTACAATGGCTGATTTGTTTACTCATGCACGCAACAACATATGTACAAATATTAAAAAATATCAGTTTATCTTCCTCTGCTATAAGTTCCTTTTTTTATGCAAATAATTTAAACAGGATCAACATCAGGTTGTTCAACACCTGTGCAGGAAGTTATGAAAATTAAGCAGTTTCATAATGTGATGGAAAAATGATCAAATGATCAGCAAAAGTTGTACAAAGCAGCATCTTGCTTTGACATTGTGACTGCATGCTTACTGAATGAACCAGAATGTCATTTGCATTCCTGTTTTGGGATAACTATTGCATTTCCACTTCAACAGGTTAAATGGCTGCACTGGTAGATGAATCTAAACTGGTTAATAGTTTGAAATGAACTGAAACATCTCCTGCAGCAATGAGCCAATACATAACACATTAACGTACACACTCGCAACAGTAACCTGATAAAGTGCCTCATTCAAAAGCCTCAGTAAAACAACACCTGACAACTGCAACAAAGTTCATATCAAACCTCAAAAGGTTTGGAAATGCATTGCTTTTATTCATATGTTAGAAGCAAAATAGTGTTCAAACTTATGTCAGTCAGTTTCTTTAATCAAAATTATAAATGCAAACTGGATTGCTTAATTTAAACAATTAAATAACACAATAATTAATTTTGAAAATCAGGCTTGATGAAAGATTGGAAAAGTTAGGACCATTTTCCTTGGAGAGGAGAAGGCCAAGGAGAGATTTTATCTAAGTTTTCAAAATCATGAGGGTTATGGATAGAGTGGATAAAGAGTCATTGAGGCATTCAAGAGGCCTCTTTGCACATTGTAACATTTCAGTAATTCTGCTTGTTATGGCACATAAAGCCTTGTAGAAATTCTTTTCAAAAGCTGCATATTTAGTATTACTGTTTTGCCAACATAAACCAATTGCTGTGATACAAGTTCTTTTAAACAACATTGATCTCCATTTTGGCCAAAGCTAAGTCTCAGCATGTCACTATGCTTGCTACACTGAGTTTTGCTTTCGCCTAAATTACAATTGGATATAGTATTACATAATTCAACAAATTAAATTCAACACAATTTTGCAAATCAGTTATTAGGAAGTATTTTAAATTTGTGATTGTTTTCCTTGGAGAGAAGGCAGCCAAGGGAAGATTTGATGGAAGTTTTCAAAATCATGAGGGTTCTGGACAGAATGGTTAGGGAGAAATTGTTCCTGCTCATAAAAAGAGTCACATTTGGTCTGATTTATGAACAGACAAAAACTTTCCCCATCTTCCCACATAGTTCAACTTCTTTGGTCTCAAACAGGGAATTTAGGATCAATTTAACAAGCAACCTTTTTAACTGAGAGACAATATAAGTCCATCTTAGTCTGGGAGCTGCAAAATGTCAAGTATTCTCTTGCAGATTTACAGCCACATGTTAGATGAGACCCACACTAAACTGTCATCAATTTACAGATTTTTAACCAACAATTCAGGTTCTAACATAATGCTCGAATTAATAGATCTAAACTGCATATTTTAAAATGTGTGACTTGATGAATGATTTTATTGTGGTCCTTGTACAATGTGTTGCAAACTCATCAATGCAATTATATCTGGATCTACATAATTTTCCTAAGATCATTAATATTAAAAGTGGATTTACAGTTGTATTGATTCTTATATGCTAATAAATATACCTTGATTGTACCTGCACAGAGTCTGAGGAATGTTACTCATATGCTGTCTGTCACCTTCCTGTTCAGTTGTTACTTCTTATCTCTTTGCTTTGTACCTAAGATGATGCCATGAGAGGCAACATTGTAAATTTTTCAATGTACTCCTGTACTTGAGTACATATGACAAGAAAGGATAATATAATTAGAAATAAAATATCTAAAGCTTCAATCTATTATTTCTCTCTTCGTTGGAAGGTAGAAAATCTTGGGGCTTGGGAAGAAAATGCGTACTTAAATATTTGGAATTCATACATTCCCTTCCTTCATTCAACACTCATGCTTAAATTGTATTTTCAATAACTTAATTGCCTTACTTTGCAGTTAAACACTTACTGGTCAGGAGACTGACATTCTGAAGGTACCCTACTGATTATATTTGGGGAGCAATGTAAGGCTTTCTACATGTAGAACATTCAATGTCCCATATGTAGCTAAGCATCTGCAACTTGAGTGATTTGGCTAATACCTGAAAACCAAGGTTATTTAAGTAAAGAATGTGATGGAATATTGTGATCATACAAGTACATCAGATCTCTTCAGCAAAACTCCTTAATAGATATCTCAGTGCATGTCAATGTTATGACACAAAACTGGGTGGAAGTGATAGTTGTGAGCAGGATTTAAGGTATTTTAGACAAGTTGAATGAGTGAGCAAACACATGGCATATGCAGTACAATATGGCTAAATGTAAAGCTATATATTTTGATGTGAAAAACAGAAAGGCAGAACATTATTACAAAGGGACTTGGTATACTTGTACATAGGTCAATGACATTAAACAGATAGGTGCAGCAAGCAATTGTCCTACTGCACCATATTCTACGGTCCACTGACCTTAAATGCTACAGCTGCTCAGTTCAAAATGTATAAACATGATACAATATAGATCCTTCAGTCTGGAATATTCAAATTCTACAATATGCAGTGCAGGTAAAAAAAGGCAGAGAGATAATGGCCCACATCATCTGATTGGAAGATTGTCACTTACAGCAGTGTGGACAGAAGTTGCATGTCAGACCATGCAGAAGACCCAATGTGCCTTACTCTGCAGGAGTTGCCTGGGAGCCTGAAACTTCTGATTAGCAATTACTTGCTGTCTGGAATCCTCTGAAACAGTCCATGCTCTAAGTTAGATATGAAAATTTGCGAGGGTTTTAACTGTCATAACATTGACAGGCACTGAGATATTTATAAAGGAGTTTTGCTGAAGAGGTCTGATGTACCTGTATGATCACAATGTTCTATCACTTTCTTTATTTAACTAAATTTGGTTTTCAGGCAATAGCCAAATCACTCAAGTTGCAAATACTTAGCTACATATGGGACATTGAACGTTCTACATGTAGGAAACGTTAAATTACTCCCCAAATCTCTGATGAGCTTACAAACAGTAGCACAATTAAAACCCTTTCCAACTCATCACCAACCATAAAAATGATTTCACCCCAATTCACAGCTATCCCTGTCAACAGCACTCCAGACCCAACACAACCCTCCCCAACATCCTGGATTCAAAATCCCCAACCAAATTCCAAATCCTCTGGATCTGACACCCAAACCATAGAATTAAAACCCTCGACTCTCTCCCAATCCTGCCAACCCATGACTCCTCCACCCTCTCAGACTTGACTTCATCCACAGCACTACAAAGCCCACCAAGCACCCCCCCCCCCTCCACCCAATTCCTCCAGCTGGGGGCCTATACTGTCATGCCACTTAGCCCCTCACCCACCTGGCACAGCCTCCACCGCTTCGTCTGGCAGCTCATTCCACACACGTACCACCAGTTTCACAACATCTTTCCGGTAGGAAGGAGACCAGAATTGCATGCAATATTCCAACAGTGGCCTAACCAATGTCATGTACATCTGCAACATGACCTTCCAATTCCTGCACTCAATACTCTGACCAGGAAAAGAAAGCATACTAAACGCCTTCTTCACTATCCTATTTACCTGCGACTCCACTTTCAAGGAGCTATGAACCTGTACTCCAAGGTCTCTTTGTTCAGCAACACTCCCTAGGACTTTACCATTAAGTTGAGAAGTCCTGCTAAGATTTGCTTTCCCAAAATGCAGCACCTCGCATTTATCTGAATTAAACCCCATCTGCCACTTCTCGGCCCGTTGTAATCTGAGGTAACCTTCTTCGCTGTCCACGACACCTCCAATTTTCATGTCATCTGCAAACTTACTAACTTTACCTCTTATGCCCGCATCCAAATCATTTATGTAAATGACAAAAAGTAGTGGACCCAGCACCGATCCTTGTGGCACTCCACTGGTCACAGGCCTCCAGTCTGAAAAACAAACCTCCACCACCACCCTCTGTCTTCTACCTTTGAGCCAGTTCTGTATCCAAATGCTAGTTCTTCCTTTATTCCGTGAGTTCTAACCTTGCTAAGCAGTCTCCCATGGGGAATCTTGTCAAACGCCTTACTGAAGTCCATATAGATCACATCTACTGCTCTTCCCTCATCAATCCTCTTTGTTACTTCTTCAAAAAACTCAATCAAGTTTGTGAGACATGATTTCCCACGCATAAAGCCTTGTTGACTATCCTTAAATTGTCCTTGCCTTTCCAAATACATGTATATCCTGTCCCTCACGACTCCCTCCAACAACTTGCCCACCACCGATGTCAGGCTCACTGGTCTATAGTTCCCTGGCTTGTCCTTACCACCCTTCTTAAAGAGTGGCAGCACGCTAGCCAACCTCCAGTCTTCCGGCACCTCACCTGTGACTATTGATGATACAAATATCTCAGTAAGAGGCCCAGCAATCACTTCTCTAGCTTCCCACAGAGTTCTAGGGTATACCTGATCAGGTCCTGGGGATTTATTCAGTTTTATGCGTTTCAAGACATCCAGCACTTCCTCCTCTGTAATATGGAAATGGTGTAAGGTGTCACCACCTATTTCACTACTTTCTATATCTTCCATATGCTGTTGCACATGAAATACTGATACAAAATACTCAGTTAAGTATCTTCCCCATTTTCTGCAGCTCCACACAAAGGCCACCTTGCTGATCTTTGAGGGGCCCTATTCTCTCTCGTTATCCTTTTGTCCTTAATGTATTTGTAAAAACCCTTTGGATTCTCTTTAACTCCATTTGCCAAAGCTATCTCATGTCCCCTTTTGGGCCTCCTGATTTCCCTCTTAAGTATACTCCTACTTCCTTTGTACCCTTCTAAGGATTCACGTGATCTATCCTGTCTATACCTGACATATTTTCCTTCTTTTTCTTAACCAAACCCTCAATTTCTTTAGTCATCCAGTATTCCCTATACCTACCAGCCTTCCCTTTCACCCTGACAGGAATATACTTTCTCTGGATTCTCGTTATCTCATTTCTGAAGGCTTCCCATTTTCCAGCCATCTCTTTACCTGTGAGCATCTGCCCCCAGTCAGCTTTCGAAAGTTCTTGCCTAATACCGTCAAAATTGGCCTTTCTCCAATTTAGAACTTCAACTTTTAGATCTGGTCTATCCTTTTCCATCACTATTTTAAATCTATTAGAATTATGGTCGCTGGCCCCAAAGTGCTCTCCCACTCACACCTCAGTCACCTGCCCTGTCTTATTTCACAAGAGTAGGTCATGTTTTGCATCTTCTTTCGTAGGTACATCCACATACTGAATCAGAAAATTTTCTTGTACACATTCCTCACACATTTCTCTCCATCTAACCCCTTAACACTATGGCAGTCCCAATCTATGCTTGGAAAGTTAAAATCCCCTACCATAACCACCCTATTATTCTTATAGATAGCTGAGATCTCTTTACAAGTTTGTTTCTCAATTTCCCTCTGACTATTGGGGGGTCTATAACATAATCCTAATAAGGTGATCATCCCTTTCTTATTTCTCAGTTCCATCCAAATAACGTCCCTGGATGTATTTCCAGGAATATCCTCCCTCAGCACAGCTGTAATGCTATCCCTTATCAAAAACATCACTTCCCCTCCTCTCTTGCCTCCCTTTCTATCTTTCCTGTCGCATTTGTATCCTGAAACATTAAGCTGCCAGTCCTGCCCATCCCTGAGCCATGTTTCTGTAACTGCTATGATATCCCAGTCCCATGTTCCTAACCATGCCCTGAGTTCATCTGCCTTCCAAGTTAGGCCCCTTGCATTGAAATAAATGCAGTTTAATTTATTAGTCCTACCTTGTTCCTGCCTGCCCTGACTGTTTGACTCACTTCTTTTCTCAACGGTACCAGTCTCAGATTGATCTCTTTCCTCACTATATCCCTGGGTCCCACACCCCACCTTACTAGTTTAAATCCTCCTGAGCAGCTCTAGCAAATCTCCCTGCAAGTATATTAGTCCCCTTCCAATTTAGGTGCAATCAGTCCTTCTTGTACAGGTGACTTCTACCCCAAAAGAGATTCCAATGGTCCAAAAATGTGAATCCTTCTCTCATACACCAGCTCCTCAGCCATGCATTAATTTGCTCTATCCTCCTATTCCTGCCCTCACTAGCTCGTAGCACCAGGAGTAATCCAGATATTATACTCTCAAGGACCTCCTTTTTAAATTTCTGCCTAACTCTCTGTAATCGCCCTTCAGAATCTCAACCTTTTCCCTTCCTATGTAGTTGGTTCCAAAGTGGACAATGACCTTTTGCTGGCCCCTCTCCCCCTTGAGAACACTCTGCACCCTCTCTGAGACATCCTTGATCCTGGCACCAGGGAAGCAACACACCATTCAGATTTTTCACTGCTGGCCACAGAAACGTCTGTGTGTACCTCGGACTAGATAGTCCCCTAACACAATTGATCTCTTGGAACCCGACGTACCACTTGTTGCATTAGAGCCAGTCTCAATACCAGAAACTTGGCTGTTCGTGCTACGTTCCCCTGAGAATCCATCACCCCCTATATTTTTCAAAACAGCATACTTGTTTGAAATCGGTATAGCCACTGAAGGCTCCTGCACTAGCTGCCTACCTCTCTTACCTTTCCTGGAGTTAACCCATCTATGTGACTGTATCTAAGACTTTCCCCCCTTTCCTATAACTGCCATCCATCACATACTGTAGCTCATTGCAACATTGCCTCTAACTGTCTCTCCAACTGATCCATTTGATCTGATAAGATTCGCAACCAACAGTAATTATTGCAGATATAATCCGCATTAACCCTTAAACTCTAGCTCCCACATCTGACAAGAAGTGCATATCACTCTACTGAAGGCCATTTTTGAGCCTTCACAATCTACAGACCCAGAAAATAACACCCTCTTATTCTTCTACAAAACACTGCCCCAGGCTAAATTCATAGTTATGGCTTATATTTTAAGTTTAATCAAGCTTAAGTGTTCTTGAACCTTCTCCCACCAGACAAATGGACAGTACTCCTTCATATTCTTGACTTCCGTTTTGTAGCTGGTGGACAGTCACTGGGGATATAGGAGACAAATTACTTGCCAGAAAATTCTTAACTTCTGACCTGCTCTTGTAGCAACAGTATTTACGTGGTTAGCCCAGTTTGGTTCCTGGTCCATGATAACCCCAGGTGATTTACTGACTGCAAACAACCGTCCTGGAGATGCTACTTGCAACAGAGAGGACTTCGCAGCTGAATGGCTGGCAACCTTCCGGTGGTGAAATTTCGGTCCTCCAGGGTCTTTAATTGCATGGAAGGCTTTACACTGGCCAGATAGGTACTTAGTTGAAAAGATGCAGGATTCCCAATTGTTCAACTAGCAGGTGTGTGACAGGAATCCTGTATTGCCAGAATAAAATTATGTAAAGTGTCCCTGTATCCACTTCATCAAAACTTTCTTAATATTAAAGACCTCTGTTAGTTCACCTTTTAATTTTTTTTCAAACATACAAGAGACGAGTCTGTTAATTGTTTACAATGTGATCAACCACACATTTCTGGTGTCATCTTTTTTTTGCAACCTGTTCATTGACTCTATCTTTTTCACAATACAGAAATCATAACTACAGGTAGTTCTGATATAACACACATTTCGCCTGCGCGATTCGGCTATAATGTCACTGAAGAGTTAAGCAAAGACATTTTCTAGAATACTTACCTCTGTTTGCAATAGCAGCACGGTCCAAGTGCTTTGTTCTGCATATGCACTCATGTCAATGCCAAAATCTCTGTGCTGTTCTGCGCAAGCGCCGATGTCCACACTGTTCTGCACATGCACCATCTCCACAGATGCTGCTAGGTGAACTGAGTTTCTCCAGCACTTGATCTTTGTGACAAAAGACCT
Organism: Chiloscyllium plagiosum; assembly: GCF_004010195.1. Lineage (NCBI taxonomy): Eukaryota > Metazoa > Chordata > Chondrichthyes > Orectolobiformes > Hemiscylliidae > Chiloscyllium > Chiloscyllium plagiosum. The sequence continues at coordinate 58,003,979 of NC_057719.1, forward strand.
TGTTATTCTTCCAACAAAAATGTACTACCTCGTGTTTATTTTGTGTTAAACTTCATTTACCAATTAACTTCCCATTCTGCAAGTTTATTAATTTCTTCCTGTAATTTGTTGCAGTCGCCTCAAAAATAACTAGCCTCATCATGGATTTCATTCATATTTGTAATCGTGAACAAAGATAACCGCAGAATCCCCTCTTCCAGTTAATCTGTAATTGTCTATGACTATATATTACAGCACAGTATTGTCTATGAGTAAGTAATCAGGCATCAGTCATGGTTCAGTTGGTAGCACTCTTGTATTTGAGTCAGGAAAGTTATAGGTTCAAGTCTTACATCAAAGATTTGAGTATAAGATCCAGGCAGACAATCCAATACAATATTGATGGAGAGCAGGACTGCTGGATGTGCATTCTTTTGACTGAGACGTTAAACCAAGGTCCCACGTGTCCTTTTAAATGTCAAGAGTTAAATGGCACTATTTCAAAGAATAGCAACAGAGTTCATCGGGCCTAATTTCATTCATAAACTATAAAACCATTAAAATAGATTATTTGGTGATGACTACATACAGTAATTGTTTGTAGATGTTTGCTATGTGTAAATCAGCTGCCATATTTTCTACAAGGTAAAAACAATGACTGCAGATGCTGGAAACCAGATTCTGGATCAGTGGTGCTGGAAGAGCACAGCAGTTCAGGCAGCATCCGAGGAGCAGCAAAATCGACTTTTCAGGCAAAAGCCCTTCATCAGGAATAAAATAACATATTTCCTACAATACAATAGTGACTAAACTTCAGAAATTGTATAATTGCCTGCAAAGTACTTTGGGACACCGTGAAAATGTGAGTGCAATATATAAATGGAGGTTTAAGGCCTAAAAGGATTTAAACTTCAGTGTGAATAGCAGTTTCATACTAAAGTTTGATGACTTTAGACTTTCTACTCAGAAAACTGTTAAGAAATTATACAGATATTTTGCTTTTTTGTTGAAAAATACCAATTTGACTTTAACGTAAATATGGATAGACCAAGTTACAAATGAAGTCAACCAATTTTAATGGTTATAATTTTTAAATAAGGAGACTATTGTTAGTCGTCTTTAAATTGTTCTTTCAGAGACAATCCAGGCCAAATTGATTAAATGACCTCTACTATACTTTAAGTTTCTATGTAAAGCATTTGAATCACAAGCATCTAATGGCATTGTTACTTTCTTCAACAGGCATCTCAGTGTTATGTTTAAGCATTTTTATTTCCTTTGGTCATAGGTAATTGATTCAAATAAATGACAAGTAGAACAAAGATTTCAATTTAAACTATTGTTACTAAACTTAAAAGCTAAACCCAATGACTATTTCACATTTGACCTCAACAAACAGAGTTATAAACATACCCCACTAACACACCTATGTCCTTTTATCAAGTTCTTTACTTAGAGTCATAGAGATGTACAGCACGGAAACAGACCCTTCCATGCTGACCAGATATTCCAACCCATCTAGTCCCACCTGCCAGCACCTGACCCATATCCCTCTAAACCCTTCCTAGTCATATACCCAACCAGATGCCTTTTAAATGCTGTAATTGTACCAGCCTCCACCACTTCCTCTGGCAGTTTATTCCATACACGTACCACCCTCTGTGTGAAAAAGCTGCTCCTTAGGTCCCTTTTATATCTTTCCCCTCTTACCTAAACCTATGCCCTCTAGTTCTGGACTCCCCCACCCCCGGGAATCTATTTACCCTATCCATGCCCCTCATGATTTTATAAATCTCTATAAGGTCCCCCCTCAGACTCCGACGCTCCAGGGAAAACAGCTCCTACCTATTCAACCTCTCCCTAAAGCTCAAATCTTTGAACCCTGGCAACATCCTTGTAAATTTTTTTTGAACCCTTTCAAGTTTCACAACATCCTTCCAAACACTTGTTGGAGCTTGATTTCTGAAGTTAACACACATTGTAAAAACAGAAAATATGATCAACATATTAGAACAAAATCCTTTTCATGGTCACTGTCTTCCTTTTTGGTAAGCTGCTGCATGTCCATACTGTATGTTGCTGTTTTGAAAGATATGGAGATAAAGTTTGTAAAAGGAAAATGACCCACAAGAATGTAAAGTGAACTTATAAATGAGATACTGAATATTAAAGCACTTTTGAGGTTATCAAACTCAAATAAAAACATAAATCAACCAGAAAAGATAAAATTATTTATTTTAACAGCTAGTTAACCCTTCATTTAGATACACGATGAAAAGTGATCAACATTTTTCTTTGCACTTCCAGCTCACTGTAGAAAACAAAACATTCATGAGAACTCAAAATGCAAACATCACAAAGAATGTAAACATGAGATTGGAAAGCAAGTATTTCCTGAATGTATTCTACAGTCATCTTAAGAAACTGTCCAAACCAGAATTTAAGCTGTCCGATCGCTTAAATTAGCTCAGCACTAGAATTTAATAGATTAAAGGCAGAGTAATAAATTTGGTGCAGACATCAAAACTAGCCATATTATCAAACAACTCCATGTATATAATTGCAACAGTGTAAAATCTTTACTTCAGAAAACATTGAACAGATTGCAATGCTTTCTCACAATAAAATGGAAAATTTCATTTGACAAATTTAAATATTACATATTCTATATTCACTATTCTTTTAAAGAATTATTAGTTTCATATGACAAGGACAGACACTTCCTAAGAAAGTTAGATATTCTGTTCAATGGAATACTGACAATACAGCATTAAGTGCTTACAAATTATGAATCTACTGCCACAACTTTAGACCACCTTGATTTCATCCTCAACATAGCAACCAACAGCCACCCATCTATATGGCCAAAGGGATACAGGGTCATTTTAAAGACAAGGACTGCTATTCATTTGATTTAGAAAATATGTACATTTTGATCAAGATACTAGAATAAAAACAGAAATTCAAAGGGTCAAAGAAAGTTAAGGAAAGAGAAAGAAAAAGAATTGGGAACATAAGCAGAGAGATGTACACAGAGACAGAACATGAGACTGAGAAATGCAGGAAAAGTGAAGACAGAGACAGACAGAGAGGTATGCTTCCAGAAACCAATTATAACACATCAAATTCAATCCTTACAGAAAGTTACAAAGCCCACACTTCAGTGCTGCCAAAACACAGGGACCTTAGGAAGTGAATTTGACTTGGGAAACAGTGAGAATGGCACAGCATGAAACAAATGAACTCCAATGATTGTACTGCATTGGAGGTCTTGGTGGAGCAAGTTGGAAAGATGTTATATTGTCACAGAAAGTGAGAAAGCTGTCCAAAAACACATTTAAAATACATGGGGATGAATAGTTATGGAGGTCAATGACAAGAGTCAAGCCCCGAGGACCTGGATGCACTGATACAAGCAGTTAACTGGCTTCACAAGGTAATCAAGGTCAGTGAATGCATTTTTATATGCCATGTCCTATCAACTGCACCATTTGCCTTCTACACTCTACAATTTATTACACCACCATGACTGACCTATCAACCAGCTCTATCAATCAGATTTGTAACTCAGTTGTTTCACCTCACTTTCACATCACTAATTCTGCTACAAGCATCATAACCATATCTCAACTTGCACAAACTGCTAGCTATTCAATTATGAGGCCTACTGCTGCATTGATGCTTAGATTGCAGTCCAGACAAGTTGTACATTTAAGACAGTTACCTGACATAATGATATGTGACATTTTAGTATAAAGGTATCGATCTTGCCTTCTATCACCTTGTGACTGTGCAGTGTTCAATCAGACAGCAACATGTATGTAATGTACAGTAACATTAGTAAGCACAGAATCCAGGTCGAATCTTTCTACCAAAGTATAACGAAGGTCTGTAAAATAATCAGACCCTCTCGGTGCCTCAAAATGAATAAGTAGAAAATGCCTTTTTTTTGCAACTGTTGAGAAGCTCTGAGAAATGTCAATATCCCAATGTTTTGTTTGTTTTATTCCCTCCAAAGGCTGTACAGAACTTATTTAGAACCTTTGTATGTACTTACAGTTTTTTTTATGAATAAAGTATATTTTTGAAATTAAAAAACGCAGGCATAAGGTGCAAGTGCAATATTGTATTGTTGTACATAGTCAATGTTTTATTAAATGGCAAGATATATGACTCAACAAGAACTTGACTCGATGGTTTATGTTATGTGAGGTAACATATAGAAAATCACAAAGTACATCAGCAGCATAAATAAAAAAAGCTTTTGCTATACTCAATGATCCATATCCATTTCTCTTGCATGACAAGATGCAGTAAAATAGGGACAAACCAGCTGGATGACAGTTGATTATTATTGGGACTCCTATGGGATCATGGTCAGCATCAGTGCTGAAAATATTAAAAATGGTGTTTCATCATATCTAAAGCTTATTCTCACATCTCACTCATCCCATATTCCCTTCTGACAATCTTCAGGTGGTGTAGCATTCGCTTCTTACTTTTACTCCTCCCGGGATCAGAACCATTACTTCGTGTCTTTTTTCTATCAGATACCCAAGAGGCGGAAATTTGACTAGAAAGAACAATAGGAAATCAGTGATGATCAATCACTAATATTTGATTTCACACTTACAACTATCAGATCAGATAGAAGTGCAGCATGTATTTAAAAGAGAGGGAATGACTGACTGCAAAGATAGTGAAAATGCCAGTTCATGAAGGGCAATGTTACACATGGCTTCCATTGTAGAGAACTCATTTCAGCATTGAATGAAGCACTCAACAGAAGAATGTGGACACATATCATAAATTAGCCATTGATAGTACTTAACTTACATGTTGTTGAAATGAGAGAAATGTTGCAAAACTTTTCATTTTGCATTCATTAGGACTAATGTGAGAATGACAAATTTAAAATGGTTATAACAACTTATACTGCAGGAGAAGCCATGCTGCATGGTTGACAATTCAACTGATTAGTTTAGGCATTGCCATGGAGAAAGTAATGGGAAGCTATCAGCTCTCCAAGCTTCCAGTTAATTCAAACACAACAGTAAAAGAAAAGTAAGAACTGTGGATGCTGGAATTCTGAAAGAAAAACAGAAATTGCTGGAAAATCTCAGCAATTCTGAAGAAGGGTCACAGAAACATTAACTCTGATTTCTTTCCATAGATGCTGCCAATCCTGCTGAGATTTTCCAGCAATTTCTGTCTTAATTCAAAGCAAGGTTTGAACATACTACTACACTGAAAGTTCACAGTCTTCTACAGTCAAGCCCTATCAAAGTGCAAAAGCCTAGGAAGAGAGGACGAGCAAAGACATATGAAAGAGAACCACAAAGAGAATGCACAAGGATAATTCAATTACCAATGCATGCAATATGACATGATTCCCCTTGCCGTTTTTGTTTGGAATTATTATTATTTAGAGATTTTTATTTTTGTAACTTGGCAATGCAGAAGTTATGATGGTCAGTGCCATTTCAGAAGATAAAATACGGGACTGTTAATGAATGAGGAATTGGAATTATAGTTACTTGTATGACATCAGGATGAGTTTATGATGAAAAGGTCAGGCACAAAGAGGCAGTATCGGTTGTCTCACTTAAGCTCCTCTTTATTCTCTTCTTCCTCTCTCTTACAGTTCTGTTTCTCAACTGTTCACCACATAGCTGATGGCAAGGGCTGTTCCCAAGAGTAAGATTGCAAATCATCTCATAGCCACTAGGAATACCGAACCCAATGTACCAAATACTGCAGGATCTTGCCACTGTGGTCCAGAAAGCATAAATTTTGTTGGAGCATGCCAAATGTCCAATGCATCACATTTCATATGATAGCATAGTTTCTATTATATGCATGTTGCATATGTATGTGGATTGTGTTAGCGAATCAGAGAATCAAGGACTGATTTGTAAGGGATTTGCCACCTTACTTAGAGCACGATAAAACATAATGATAAAGTTCAGTTCTGGGCCAACTTTATGAAGGGAAAGGCAATGAAATTCATTCAACATTTGCAGGAAAGCCTTTCCATTATAAGGCATTAGATCTTTCCCATTCCACTGAGTATGGCAACTTGTAGTTTTGGAAGTACTACAAAGCAGTTATTGGTCTTGACCTCACACTATGCTGGCCAAGGTGGTCATTAGGACCAATACTTGGTCTAACTTCTCAACCATAGACGGGTTGGGAGATTGTTATAACGTGTAAAATTTACACCCTTGTGAGTGAACATTAAGAGGTTGTATTGAACATAACCATTTATAAAGCATGATAAGAGAAGACTTCCTTCTTGGAACTTTATCAATTCAGGCTCCAGTCCCGTGTGATATGACATCAAAATAACATAACTCCTTTTGCATATGCTCAATAGCTGTTCTAAAATGTATAAATAACGCTCTACACTCAATCTCTACCACTCCTCCCCACACAAGTTATTTTACGGTAGATTCACTTAACCCTTAACATGTAAATCTCCATCCCCACGCTACAATTATCCTTGACTTAATGCACTAATCTCAATTTGTTGGAAGACACACAGACTTGTTTGTCATTAGTGGGCACGTGAGCATTATGTTAGGATGGGCTAACAGTTTCTTTTCAAACAAGAATATTCTGGAACTACCTCATCATCAGTGAGAAAACAGCCCTCTGGATCAGGATCAATCATAATTGACAGTGTAGCACATTGATCTGCAGATTGGACAAAAATTTTGGTTACTTCCCCATGTGTTTCTAATAATTTATTAAAAAATAATCTGCTTTTTATCTGCATGCTGCTCCATGATAGTCTCCTGTGAACTTTTCTTCTTTCCTCAGGAACATTTTTCTTAAACATAAGATTATTAATTTTTAATTGCAGACAAACTTGTCCCTGTCCTAATAGCTAACAGCAATCATAGAGATCAGAACGTTCCAACCAGGAAAGACTTTTTCCTCCACCAATTATTGTGTTGGTCCATTGGCTGCCTCTGTCGGGAATTTCTGGAATTCTGTTTAAGATTTTCTCTTTCAGTTTCCAAGGCTTCATTGTGTTGTGTGACTGCTAATAGCATGAAGTTTTTAACAGTGTTCTCCATGTGTGATTATGAAAATAGAATACGCATAATTGGCTTCTGCAACCTTTTTTAGATTAAATTACATTACAGTGTGGAAACAGGCCCTTCGGCCCAACAAGTCCACACCGACCCGCTGAAGCGAAACCCACCCATACCCCTACATTTACCCCTTACCTAACACTACGGGCAATTTAGCATGGCCAATTCACCTAACCCTGCACATCTTTGGACTGTGGGAGGAAACCGGAGCACCTGGAGGAAACCCACGCAGACACGGGGAGAACGTGCAAACTCCACATAGTCAGTCGCCTGAGGTGGGAATTGAACCCAGGTCTCAGGTGCTGTGAGGCAACCGTGCTAACCACTGTGCCATTGTGCTGCCCACCAACCTTGCTTGAAGCTTCAAAGTTTATGAATCTATTTTGGAGTTATGAAACCTCTTTCTTGCACATTTAAAGATCTTAGCCCATGATTATAATATTGTGGACACTTTTGTAGATACAGAATTATTTGAAGGTTCACTTGCTTGGTAGATGAATTTGTGTAAGATTTCATTCCTGCTTCCCTGAAGTGATCCACCCTTCACACAGAGAGGAAGGTCTTCATCTGACCATGGTTGCAGTTCTATTTTTGGATTTCTTTAGTAGATTCCTTGAAATAAGCCCTGAACTGTTATTGTAACCATAACATTTATACAGCTGCTACAGGTCAATGGTAATCCCCAGGATGTCAATAATGGAAGATTCAGTGATGGTAACGTTATGAAATATCACAGGGCAATGGTTAAATTCTTGTTTGTTGGAGATGGTCAATGCTGAGCACTTGTGTGGCACAAATATTACTTCCAACTTGTCAGCCCAAACCTGGGTATTGTCCAGGTCTTGTCGCATTTAGGCATGGATGGCTTCAGTACCTAGGGACACTCAGGTGCAGAAAACTGCAATCATTGGCAAACAATCCCACTTCTGATCTTGTGATGTACAAGTTCTTGTGCTGAAGCAGGTGAAGATGGTTGGGCTGAGGACATTACCCTGAGGACCTTCTGTAGAGATGTCTTACAGCTAGGATGACTGATATCCAACAACCACAATCAGACTCCTTTGTGCCAAGTATGACTCCAACCAGAGAGACATTTCCCCTGATTCCCAATTATGCATAAAGAATGGGAACATAATTTTATGTATTGAAATCTATTTTATTTGGCTGAATGATTCACTTCCTAAAGTTACAAATGCAATCCTTATCTTGTCACCGTACTTTATTCAAAATCCTAAAATGTTTAACTAAAATAGTTTGCTTTTATGAAACATTCAAAAGCAGAACAAAAACAGAAGTTGCTGGAAAAGCTCAGCAGGTCTGGCAGCATATGTGAAGAGAAATCAGAGTTAACGGTTTGGGTCCAATGACACTTCCTCTGAGGAAGGGTCGCCGGACCTGAAACACTAACTCTGATTTTTCTTCACAGATGCTGCTGAGTTTTTGCAGCAACTTCTGTCTTTGTTTCTGATTTACAGCACCCGCAGTTCTTCTGGCTTTTGTTCAAAAACATAATATGGGTAATGTCCCGACAGCTCTAATCAAAGAAAACACATTTACGCTGTTGATAAATACTTATTTTCTTATTGATTTCATCCAACTAGAGAAGTGAAAATTATGTAAACAATCTGGAAACTGAGCAAAGGTTTATTATGTTTTGCCTTTTTGTCAACATCAACTCATCCAGTAAAAGCAGTTGAGTTCTGCATTTGGCCTGGATGTCCTCTGGTCAGAGGCAGAGTGCAGCAGAAGCAGGATGAGGGATTTAAATGGTCATTACTTGACCACTTTAGGTGCTCAGTAGGTCCAATGGAGAACTGATCATGCAATGCTGCCACCACTGCCTAAAAATGGGAGATTGCTCTCAGTCTTCTATACCTTGCTGTGCTGCTAACAGTTCTTCAATATTTTAGTCTTATTATGACACCTGTGTTTTTATATTGATTGATTTAGTCATTGTAATGAATGACAAACAAATGTGAAAAATATCTTAATGATGTTAAAAATATAGTTTATGCTTGTGTTGTTAAGTAATATTTTGAAAAACTGAACTGTACAAATGCTTGCACCAAGTACACCTTCAATGGAATTACGTTTTTAAACAGCAGTTTAGGCTGTTACTATTTTTGGGATTTCTTGCCAGAATCTATAACTGCTATACAAATTTTCAAAATAATGTAATTAAATACAACAGAAATTTTGACAATACACAATGACGGCTGGTATTAAGGATCTGTGTAATGCTTATTGATGTCATACCACTCATTAGTCAAAAAACTAATGTTACTTCTGTTGTTTTAGCTAAACAATTAATTTCTAGTCAAACATATATTGATCTGTACATTTTGCCCTTTATACTTCAGGCATTAGTTTTTATCTTTTCTTTAATTAATTGTTTCAACTTGTTTTAGGCCTACAATGTAAATTGTATTATCTTTCTATGATACAAAAAAGGCAGAAGAGTTGTACTGTCACCTAGTGGGCAAATATATGCAGCCATTAATTGAGCATACCAGACACAAGTGCACTGAGTCATTTGTAATGGACAGAGACCCTTCGATCCAACTAGTCCATGCCAACCATAATCCCAAACTAAACTAGTCTCACCTGCCTGCTCCTGGCCCACATCCTTCCAAATCTTTCCTATTCATGTATCTATCCAAATGTCTTTTAAAAGTTGTAATTCTACCCACTTTCTCAGGAAATGAAGTTCATGTGACACATTGAAAGAAATCTTTGGCACCACAGTGCAATTTACACTTCACAAGTGGCAGAATCATGACCAAGTGGCACAGGCTACAATTTTGGAAGGGCCTGCCGAAAGAGGCTTGGTCAATAGCTATACTTGTCTTGTAACAGTACACTGCACTGGTAGAGAGAGTGAATGCTTCAGGTCAGGGATGAAATAATAATCATGAGGTTGCTTTGAACTAAATGTGACTGAATTTCTTGAGTGGTATTGGATATGTGCTCGTCCAGAGTTTGTTCTTGCCTTATGCCTTGTAGGTGATAGACAACATTCAGGGATTTGGGAGATGAGTTACATCATTGCCTCTAATTTTCTTAATGGCTGTGCTGGCCTTTGAGGCCTGAGCACTGCATTTATTGCCCATCCTCAACTGATTTATAGATATTTACAGCACAGAAAGGAGGCCACATGATCTATCATGTCCATCCTGGTCAAAAAAGATCTGACTACACTAATCTCATTTTGGCCTATAAATCTAGGGGCTATAGCAACACAAGTGAATATCTAAATGCTGCTTAAATCTTTCAAAGGTTTCTGATTCAACCATGCTTTCCTGGCATGAGTTCCAGACTCTTACCATCCTCTGGGTGAAAAAATATTCTCAATTCTCTTTTAGCCTTCTACCCCAACCTTAAAATTACACCCCTGATTCTTGAGACTTCTATCAATGGGGTTAGTTAGCTCAGCTGGTTGGATGGCTGGTTCGCAATGCAAAGTGATACAAACAGCATGGGTTCAATTGCTACACTGGCTGAGGTCACCATGAAGATCCTACCTTCTCAAAATTGCACCTCGCTTGAGGTGTGGTGACACTCAGAGTCACACAACATGGAAACAGACTTGTCAGTCCAACTTGTCCAGGCCAAAGAAGTTTTGCAAAATTAAATGAGTCCCACTTGCGTGCATTTGTCCCACATCCCTCAAAAGCTTGCCTTTCATATACCTATGCAAATGTCTTTTAAATTGTAACTGTAACTTGCACTTCCTCTAACAGTTCATTCTACATATGAACCACCCTCTGCATGAAAATGTTGCCTCTCAGAGAAAGTAGCTCTGTGGCCGTCTGAAATTATGGAGACTTTTACAAACTGAGTGCCATCATATTCATCCTATATACTTCTCATAAACTTATGGACCACTGTCAGGTTTCTTGAGAGTATCGTGTAAACTGCCTTCTTGAATCAGGTGATGTGATCTATAGACACCCACAGTGCTTTTGTTCCACAGTGGCTTGCGAATTCTTAAATGGCCGAGGAAGCTACTAGGCCTCTAGAGTCAATCACTAGATTGGGAGTCACATATTGGGAAGACTGGTTAAAGATGACAGATCTCCTCCCATGAATGACATTAATAATTTGATTTGATTTTACAACAATCCAGCAATTTCATGATCACCATTATGAAGATTAGTGCCCTAATTCTGACTTGCTAATGAAACTTACGTTCCAGCAGCTACCATGATTGGATCTGAACACCTCATTCTGGAACATTAGTTGTGATCTTTGCATTATTAGTCTCTAACGTGACCACTATGCCACATCTCTTCCTCTGTCTTAATATTTCTTTCCACTATTTATTTTTCTTTCTGTCCCTGATTTGATTCCAAAAATTGATTAAGTACACCACAGCATTCGGAATATTCATTTTGTACAACTGCAAATTAACTTAATCCATGAAATAGGATTAATGGCTAACTTGGTCCAAGATGTTGCAAGGCTTTATGAGAGTGTCAGTGAGAAAGGAAAGGGTTTTAATATTAATTTTATGGAGAGCATCAATTTAGAATGATATACTGGAATTCACATAAGAACAATGAGGAATTACTTCAATGATGTTCACATATTGCTAGCTTCTCCTTCTACTTCCTTCCTGTTAACATCCGTTAAGAACATCATAGTTTCAGATTCATAAAGTGGATCAGTAGTTAACAACCAGACTCTTCATTAAAGCAGGAAAAACTTGAAATGACTAGATAATGGAGTTTTAAAATACCTTTGAAGATGCTTTGTCAGATTATATTGGCAAGGATATGGTTTGCTCTCTATTCAATTAATTCTGAATATTTCATTGCAAATCCAGGGAACTTGTTTAAAGTCTAAAGTATGTTGTCAAACATGTTTACATTTAGCATGCTGGACTTTGTAGTCTCAAGGGATAGTTATTCACTCTTATCACTTTGTATTGGACAAGCATGGAATCTGATGTTCAGCCTTAAAAAATTGTTTATGATTTACAATTTATTGCAGTGAGCCCAACAAAGCATGCCAACAAATTATTAAAGGATTAGTATCTGTGTTCACTAGCAACAAAAACAAATTAAGTTTAAGAGAATGAATATATGGACAAGTAGCTTCTACCAGCTTACACAGTTTAAAGCTGGTATTCACATTGTAACTGAACAACTGCAAACATTTTAACCACCTGATAACAGTCAATTATTGGCACAGAAGAGCCATAAAAAGTTTAGTGGACTTGTAAATATTTAATTAGTTGTTTAAACTGTGCTACCTTACATATTTTCACACATTTATGAAAAGTGTACTTTGATAAAGGAAAGATGTACTACTGCACATGGTTTATAGAAGTAGAGGAGCTAAAAAAGAGGCGATAATGAGGTATAAATCCTGCTGACATGCAAATCAAATATTGAATGGCATGAAATAATGAGTATGAGATTTAATAACACGTTGAAGCAAAATAAGAAGTATTTAGCCAAAGGAAAACCTCGACAATTTTAAAATGAGAGGAATATTAAAAAAGTCTCAGACACACAGCTTGTTTTTCATACTACTGTCTGGTAGACATTAAAAACAAGGGGTAACATCCAGAAGTCTTGGATAAATAAACAGTTGCCTTATAGCACAGTTGCATAATTGAGGCAAGTTACATGGTCTGATCTGCTTTAGTTAAGACAAAATATCTGAACCTACAATCCTAGATATGCAGATTTATTCCTTCATAACATATTCTGTAAAATAAGATAGCTCTAGAAGCAATTAATTTAGCTCATGTCTTTGAAAACAAAGGTGTTAAATTGATCATTTTGCTTTTCTGTCAAAATACAGACACCAGAAATAGCATAAAATCTTTGTTATTTAAAAGTTAGATGTCAATGCAAACTAAATTTAAAAATTAGCTGGTTGATGGTGAGTAAACGTCAAAGACATATGTACAATCATGATTCATAAATATATACAAAACAATTAAGCATCAAATGTATTAATCTTGATATTTGCAATAAACATTTAGAGTAAAACTGATGGTCTATCCACAAACCTGAAACACTGCCGCATGTCTCATGTCTCACAAACACTTGTCCATTCATCACTTTATTAATCTTATCCAAATCACTCCAAAACTTTGCCCACTGAGCTCAACCGCTAGTTTCTTCATTCTCAACATATAGTTTTCAACCACCTGAACAGCACCCTAAAAGTCCTTCTGAAAACCTCTCTCATTCTAACTCCTTAAAAAACTTTATCAAAAATTCACAGACATTGAGATGAAGCATAGACTCCTATAGGGCTCTGAGCGATGTGGGCTTTGGCATGATTTGAAGCAGAACCAGATGAGGAGTCTTGTGATGCCAATCTCAGCAGCATGTCTCTCCATCTTTTGACAAGTGGCGTAATGGGTTTTTTGTGAGACAGCAGTGAGTTACCAATAATTGCCTATTAAATGCCTTGTTAACAGCCTAAATCACTTCATTAATGTCCAGCTTCCTAATGTAGCTAACTTGCTAAAGAAACTTGATGCCAAGACATCTTGACATGGAATTTAGAACAGGTGCCTAGTAAATTCAGCTCACTGCTTATTCTGAATGAATACCATGTTGGATACCAGCCACCAAAATCTTAAGGCACTCTCCATGGACACAAGCCACTACACCCCACATTCATCAACATTGGCATCCAATATGTGCCAGCATCAAAGAACCCTCACTGTACATCTTTAATCCACATAAATGAAACTTCTGCACTTCAATGCTGCACCTAGGCCAGACTATTTATAGACTGTCATAGACTCACTCACTTTGAGCCTACATAGATGCTCATAGAATCTCTTTCTTTTCCTGTATTTTTGGCCTTTGCTCCCTTAGCTACAGATATCAGGCTTGTATTATTGCTGTCTTGCCTTGTACAGATACTAAACCAGGTTTTCTGCTGTCCTCCGTAAAGTCAAGAGAGGTAGCCTTCAGTCAGGGGCCCCAGTACATTAGGTCAAAGGCAGCCTCTTATACTAGTCAGGTGTTTAGACACAGTCAGATAACCACACAAGGCAAACAGAGTCAGGATTCTCTCCACCTAAGGGTTGAGGAGCCAAATGTCAGGCATGCCACCACCTGTCTTGACCCTTTCTGCCCTAGTGTGATGTGCATTCCTCCTGGAATGAGAGACAAGGGAGATGAAACCTGTTACTTTGGTACCGGTGGCAAAATATCCCCGGCCGCACAGAGGGCATACAGGATTAGTGCAGTTGGGGATGAGGGTGGGTGAGAGTAATTGAGGAAAGTTGTTGCAGGTATTAGTGAAAGTCACATAACATGAGCCTTGGTGAGAGGTCAGTACAGCATAAAGAATGAATTTAACATCTGCAGGAATAATGGTGAAGTGACCCTTCCTTCTATAGTATAGTGAGTATTTCTTCAGACAGCTGAGAGGGCATTAACAGAGGTGGCAACCTCTGACCCGGTAGGCATGATTCTGGTGTCATTGCCTTGACTGTTAGGCCTGGGGAACGTTGAAATCCTGCTTCTGCACCACCCCATCCAGCAAGACCTCCAGGTTTCTACCCATGAAGTAGGTTGACGATTTCTGCTGGTCTGCCAAGACCAGGGCCAATGTCAGGAACCATGCAGGGCAGCTGTGGCCTGATGGTGCTGTCTGGGTGCACAGTGGGGCTTTCAAAGATGGTGTAACACAAGGAATTCAGTGAATTCCAGAATGTGTGCTGAGTGGGGAGTTGCTCCCAGCAAAGGTCCCTCCAAGAAACACAAAGTAGCTGAGCCAAAAAGTATATGATTCAGCCCATAACATCTGTGCAAAACTTGTTACACAGTTAAAACAGAAAGTGCGCAAACTACTTACTACAAAAACATAACTTGTTAAGTATTCGATGAAATGTTCTTCTTAGCTAAAGAGCTTGAAAAATAGATTGTACTTTTAAAAAAAACATCAAGAATTGAATATAGAGAAACCTTTAGCACATATAGACATAAAGCAGTAATGCAGGACACTGCCGACATGTTAGGAAAATAACTGGTGTGCAGTCAGGGTGTTATTGTTTGGGCACAAGATATGCTATGACAGATGTTCCTTGTGAACTACTGATACAAACTTACTTACCAGGTCCAGATCTCCCGGTCTCACGTGTCTCTCTTCTGATTTAACTATGCCCTTGTTATTTTACCTGATATCATGGGCATCAAATTCCAATAATCAAAATATAAACCCAAGACAGGTCATGAGTCAAATCAAGACGTGCAATTTGGTATAAATATATGTGTAGGTCATAAGTCAACTGAGCAAGTTCAACTTTCAAGTTGATTCTGCATTTATGTAAGAATATACACACATTTGTCCTGACACAAACTTATGAAACGTTGAAGAAAAGAGGATTTAAACAACTGAATATCATCTGGGGGTAGTCCAAGAATCAAATTTTTAAACATACTTTCAATTCTGGAGTTGTAGCAGCTTAATGGTATTGAGGGAGAACATTGAATTTTGACTACCAACATAGCAATTAGTATTGAACTTATTTTGCTTTTGAATCTGCCAACCACAAACTTGCTTAAAATGAATTATAAAGACTCTGCCATTGACACCTATAGCATTTTTGTATAACAGCACTATATTTACAGTTCAAGTAAGAAGATTGGACAAGTCATTGTGAAAAATATTTTAAAATCAGTGTCCTAAATTGCCAAGTCAGGGGTAAATATAAGATAGGCTACTCTTCAGAGGGCCAGTGTGGATTTATTGGACCGAAGGGCCTGTTTCTATCCTGGAGGGAATGTATCCTAATCTATAATGCCTTGTTCCTAAAAAACAAAGTAAATATTTTTGGGGCAGCATGGTGGCTCAGTGGTTAGCACTGCTGCCTCACAGCACCAGGGTCCCAGGTTCAATTCCAGAGACCTAGGTCTTCTGTGAGGAGTTTGCACATTCTCCCCATGTCTGCATGGGTTTTCTCCAGGTGCTCTGGTTTACTCCCACAGTCCAAAGATGTTCAGGTCAGGTGAATTGGCCATGGTAAATTGCCCATAGTGTTAGGTGCATTAGTCAGAGGGAAATGGGTATGGGTGGGTTCCTCTTCGAAGGATCGGTGTGGGACAGATGGGCCTAAGGGCCTGTTTCCACACTATAGGGAATCTAATCTCATCTCATCTAAATCTAAAATACTCAATGTCCATAAAATACATCAAAATCATTTCGTCCTTCACTAGGGCACCCCTTGTGCCCTCAAAAGGATCTCTCTGTGACTCATATCTATTGACACCTATTGTGAATCTATCTGAGGTCTTCTGAAGACTGAAAAACATTACTACAATCTAGCATCAGAACTGCTCTAGTGAGAGCTAAATTTTTAAATTCAGGCTAGTTATGGATTGAAGGGTTTGGGAAGCAGATTTTGGAAAGGTGGGTGGGAGGGTTGGTCTTTCATTTGTGCAGCTGGGCACAACTCTGCCACATATGGGTGGATTGGGCAAGGCAAGGTCCAACACCATCCATGCACTCTTGCAAGTGTCAGCTGCCAACTCTTACATTTACAAGATTCACAAAGAATAATACAGCACAGGAACAAGCCCTTCTGCCCACAAAGCCTGTGTCATCTTTCTGAATTAATAACCTTTTGCCTCTATACAGTCCGTATCCATCTATCCTCTGCCTATTCATGCATCTATCAAGATGCCTCTTAAACACTACTATTGTATCTGCTTCTACTACCTTATCTTGCAGTGAATTCTAAGCACTTACCACCCTCTGAGTAAAAAAACGCGATTCTCAACATCTCCTTTAAACTTTCCCCCTTTCACCTTAAATCTATGTCCCCTAGTCATTGATATTTCTACTCTGGAAAGACTCCAACTATCCATTCTATCCAAGCCTCTCATACATGTGAGACATTCTATCAGGTCGCTTTTCAACCTCTGATGTTCAAGTGAAACTAAACCAATCTCTCCTCATAGCTAATAACCTTCAAATCAGGCAACATTCTGGTAAATCTTTTCAGTACCTTCTCCAAAGCTTCCACATCCTTCTGGTAATGTAGTGACCAGAACTGTAAGTAATATTCCAAATGTGGCCTAACTAAAGTAATTTACAGCTGCAACATGACTTGTCAATCTTTATTAGTATTAGATTTCATTGCACTATACTCAACTATAGGAATAAACAATGAAAAGTGTACTGAGTCACCATTTTCTGGCACCATCTTGGTTACAAAACAAAATGTTATAAAAAAACAACAGCAAAAGGAAGGCCAAAAGGTAAGAAGAATGTCCAGATTTTAAATTCTAAATCTTACTTCTATATAGGTGTTTGGAACCACTGACAAAGCCATGGCCAGAAAGCTTGGTCAGCCTGCGAGTCTTGCATCAATTGAGGGGAGGAGCCCTGTTTTTGCTGCTGCTGATATTGCCACCACTGTTTCTGCCTCTGTCTCCAGTGACGGAGGAGTTTTGCCATTCCTGCCGCTAGCCTTGAACGCTGAGAGGAATTGAATTCTTGCTGTTGCTATCACTGTCATCTCCAATTGCCAGGTGGAGTCACATCTGCCACCGCCAACCACCATGATGCTCCACCGGGAGGAACCAAATCTGCTGCCATTGCCTCCGATCACCAGGAGGAATCATGTCACCTGCCACCACCACCTCAGACCGCCTGGAAGCTGCTGTCAATCCGCACATGGCAAACCCACCATAACCCTACCACTATGTCACTATTCTTTTTTTTATTATGCCCCTACTGATTTTTATTATGCCCTTACTGATGTAGGCAAGCATGCCACATATCTTCGTGATTACCTTATCCACTTGTATTGCCACTATCAGGGCACTGTGGACCTAGACACCTAGATCCCTCTGTACCTTAATGCTGCTAAGGTTCTGCCATTTATTGTATACATCTCTTGTGCATTAGACTTTCCAAAATGCATCACCTCACATTTGTTGGATTAAATTCCATCTTCCATTTCTCCATCCAAGTCTCCAGCCAAGCTATATCCTGCCATATTATCTGACAATCCTCCTCATTAACTGCAGCTCCCGCAATCTTTATGTCATTCACAATCTTACCAATCAGACCATCTACATTCTCCTCTAAATCATTTATGTGTATTGCAAACAGCAGGGGTTCCAGCAGTGATCCCTGCAGAACAATACTGGTCACAAATCTCCAATCTGAAAAGCACCCTTCTCATGCTACTTTCCGTCTTCTATGACCAAGCAGTTCTGTATCCATCTTACAAGCTCAACGTCAATCCCACCTTTTATCTTCACCTTTTATCAGCCTGCCATAATGGACCTTGTCAAAGGCCTGGCTAAAATCCATGTAGAGAGTATCCAGCAACCAGCCCATGTCAGTCATCTCCATCATTTCCTCAAAAAACTCAACCTCGCTTGTGAGACAAAGCCATGCTGCCTATCAGTAATATGACTATATTTTTACAAATATCAGCAAATTTTATCCCTAAGAATCTTCTCCGATAATTTCCCTACCAATGCCTGTAATTTCCAGGATTATCTCAATTGCCCTTCTGAAAAAAAAGGAATAATATTGGCTACCCTCCAGTCTTCGGGAACCTCGCCTGTGATTAAAGAGCATACAGCACAAAGATTTCGTACAGGGCCCCAGTAATTTCTTTCCTTACCTCCTTCCATATTCTAGGATGGATTCCATCAGGCCTGAGCATTTGATAACCTTAATGCTTTTCAAAATATCCGACACCTCCTCCTTTTTTATCTTGACATGTTCTAGTTGAACAACCTACTGCTCTCTAGACTCATCATTCACCATGTCCTTCTCCGCTGCAAATATCGATGCAAAGTATTTGTTAAGGACCAAACCAACTTCTTTTAGCTCCACGCATAAATTCTCTCTTTCATCCATGACTGGACCTAACCTTTTCCTTGCTACCCTCTTGCTCCTTATATATGTATAAAATGTCTTGATATTTTCCTTAATCCTGTTTGAAAAGAACATTTCATGGCCCATTTTAGCCCTCCTAATTACTTGTTTAAGTTCTTTCCTGCTTCCTTTATATTCTTTGAGGGCCCAGTCTAACTTCAGTCTCCTAAATCTTACATGTGCCTCCTTTATATTTTTGACCAAGCTCACAATTTCTCTTGTCATCCAAAGTTCCTGAATCTTGCCATTCTTCTCTTTTATTTTCACAGGAATGTGCTGGCCCTGAACTCTAATCAACTGACCTTTAAAAGACTCCCACATGACAGTTGCGAATTAACCTTCAAACAGCCACCCCCAATCTATATTCTCCAGTTTGTTGTCCACTACATTTTGTCATTTATATAAATGATTTGGATATGAACATAGAAAGTATAGTTAGTGCGTTTGCAGATGACATCAAAATTGGAGATGTAGTGGACAGCGAAGAAGGTTACTTCAGAGTACAATGGGATCTTGATCAGATGGGCCATTGCGCTGATGAGTGGCAGATGGAGTTTAATTTAGACAAATGTGAGGTGCTGCATTTTAGAAAGGCGAATCACCGCCGGACTTATATACTTAATGGTAAGGTCCTGGGGAGTGTTGTTGAAGAAAGAGACCTTGCAGTGTAGGTTCATAGTTCCTTGAAAGTGGAGTCGCAGGTAGACAACACAGTGAAGAAGGCATTTGGTATGCTTTCCTTTATTGGTCAGAGTATTGAGTAGAAGAGTTGGAAGGTCATGTTTTAGCTATACAGGATGTTGGTTAGGCCACTTTTGGAATATTGCGTGCAATTCTGGTCTCCTTCCTATTGGAAAGATGTTGTGAATCTTGAAAGGGTTCAGAAAACATTTATAACAATGTTGCCCGGTTCGGAGGATTTGAGCTGTAGGGAGATTCAGAGAGATGTACAGCAGGGAAACAGACCCTTCGGTCTGATTCATCATGCCAACCTGATATCCCAACACAATCTAGTCCCAAATGCCAGCAACTGGCCCATATCCCTCTAAACCACTCCTATTCATATATTCATCCAGATGACTTTTAAATGTTGTAATTGTACCAGCCGCCACCACATCTTCTGGCAGCTCATTCCATACACATACCACCCTCTGAGTGAAAAGGTTGCCCCTTAGGTCTCTTTTACATGTTTCCTCTCTCACCCTAAACCTATGAGCTCTAGTTCTGGACACCCCACCCCAGGGAAAAGACTTTGTCTATTTTTCTTATCCATGCCTCTCATGATTTTGTAAACCTCTACAAGTTCACCCTTCAGCCTCCGACACTCCAGGGAAAACAGCCTCTCCCTGTAGCTCAGATCCTCCAACCTTGGCAACATCCTTGTAAATCTTTTCTGAAATCTTTCAAATTTCACAACATCTTTCTGATAGGAAGGAGACCAGAATTGCATGCAATATTCCAACAGTGGCCTATCCAATGTCCTGTACAGCCTCAACATGACCTCCCAACTCCTGTACTCAATACTCTGACCAATAAAGGAAAGCATACCAAACGCCGTCTTCACTATCCTATCTACCTGCGACCCCACGTTCAAGGAGCTATAAACCTGCACTCCAAGGTCTCTTTGTTCAGCAACACTCCCTAGGACCTTACCATTAAGTGTGTATGTCCTGCTAAGATTTGCTTTCCCAAAATGCAGCACCTCGCATTTATCTAAATTAAACTCATCTACCACTCCTCAGCCCATTGGCCCAGCTGATCAAGATCTAGTTGTAATCTGAGATAACCTTCTTCACTGTCTACTACACCTCCAATTGTGGTGTCATCAGCAAACTTACTAACTATACCTCTTTTGCTTATATCCAATCATTTATATAAACGATGAAAAGTAGTGGACCCACTATGCACTAACTATACCTTCTATGTTCATATCCAAATCATTTATATAAATGACAAAACGTAGTGGACAACAAACTGGGGAATATAGATTGGGGGTGGCTGTTTGAAAATTAATTCGCATCTGTCATGTGGCACTCCACTGGTCACAGGCCTCCAGTCTGAAAAACAACCCTCTACCACCACCCTCTGTCTTCTACCTTTGAGCCAGTTCTGTATCCAAATGGCTAGTTCTCCCTGTATTCCATGAGATCTAACCTTGCAAACCAGTCTCCCATGAGGTACTTTTCGAATGCCTTTCTGAAGATCACATCCACTATTCTGCCCTCATCAATTCTTTTGTTATTTCTTCAAAAATCTCAATCAAGTTTGTGAGACATGATTTCCCAAGCACAAAGCCATGTTGACTATCCCTAATCAGTCTTTGCCTTTCCAAAAACATGTACATCCTGTTCCTCAGGATTCCCTCCAACAACTTGCCCACCACCGAAGGCAAGCTCACTAGTCTATTGTTCCCTGGCTTGTCCTTACCACCTTTCTTAAACAGTGGCAAAACATTAGCCAACCTCCAGTCTTCTGGCACCTCACCAGTGACTATAGATGATATAAATATCCCAACAAGAGGCCCAGCAATCACTTTCCTAGCTTCCCACAGAGTTCTCGGGTACACATGATCAGGTCCTGTGGATTTATCCACCTTTACCCGTTTCAAGACATCCAGCACTTCTTCCTCTGTAATATGGACATTTTGCAAGATGTCACCATCTACTTCCCTACAGCCTATATCTTCCATATCCTGATGCAAAATACTCATTTAGTATCTCCCCCATTTTCTGCGGCTCCACACAAAGGCCGCCTTGCTAATTGTTGAGGGGCCCTATTCTTTCCCTAGTTATCCTTTTGTCCTTAATATATTTGTAAAATCTCTTTGGATTCTCCTTAATTCTATTTGCCAAAGCTATCTCATGTCCCCTTTTTGTCCTCCTGATTTCCCTCTTAAGTATACTCCTACTTCCTTTATATTCTTCTAAGGATTCACTCAATTTATCCTGTCTATACCTTACATATGCTTCCTTCTTTTTCTTAACAAAACCCTCAATTTCTTTAGTCATCCAGCATTCCCTATCCCTACCAGCTTTCCTTTCACTTTTTCTGGATTCTCGTTATCTCAGTTCTGAAGGCTTCCCATTTTCCAGCTGTCCCTTTACCTGCGAACATCTGCCCCCAATTTGCTTTCATGAGTTCTTGCCTAATACCGTCAAAATTGGCCTTTCTCCAATTTAGGACTTCAACAGTCACCTGTCCTGCCTTATTTCCCAAGAGTAGGTCACATTTTGCACCTTCTCTAGTAGGTACATCCACATATTGAATCAGAAAATGTTCTTGTACACACTTAACAAATTCCTCTCCATCTAAACCCTTAACACTATGTCATTCCCAGTCTATGTTTGGAAAGTTAAAATCCCCTACCAAACCAACCTATTATTCTTACAGATAACTGAGATCTCCGAACAAATTGGTTTCTCAATTACCCTCCGACTACTAGTGGGTGTATAATACAATCCCAATAAGGTGATCATCCCTTTCTTATTTCTCAGTTCCACCCAAATAACTTCCCTGGATGTATTTCCGGGAATATCCTCCCACAGTCCAGCTGTAATGCTATCCCTTATCAAAAACACCACTCCCCTTCCTCTCTTGCCTCCCTTTCTATCCTTCCTGTCGCATTTGTATCCTGGAACATTAAGCTGCCAATCCTGTCCATCCTTGAGCCATGTTTCTGTAATTGCTATGATATCCCAGCCCATGTTCCTAACCATGCCCTGAGTTCATTTGCCTTCCCTTATAGGCCTCTTGCATTGAAATAAATGCAGTTTATCAGTCTTACCTTGTTCTCTGCTTTGTCCCTGCCTGCCCTGACTGTTTGACTCACTTCTTTTCTCAACTGTACCAGTCTCAGATTGAAATCTTTCCTCACTATCTCCCTGGGTCCCAACCACCAATTACTATTTTAAATCCTCTCAAGCAGCTCTAAGAAATCTCCCTGCCAGTATATTAGTCCTCTTCCAATTTAGGTGCAATCCGTCCTTCTTGTACAGGTTACTTCTATCCCAAAACAACTTGCAATGATCCAAAAATGTGAATCCTTCTCCCATACACCAGCTCCTCAGCCATGCATTCATCTGCTCTATCCTCCTATTCCTGCCCTCACTAGCTTGTAGCACTGGGAGTAATCCAGATATTATTACTCTCGAGGACCTCCTTTTTAAATTCCTGCCTAACTCTCTGTAATCCTCCTTCAGAATCTCAACCTTTTCCCTTCCTATGTTGTTGGTTGCAATTTGCACAATGACCTCCTGCTGGCCTCTCTCTCCTTTGAGAACATTTTGCACTCTCTCTGAAACATCCTTGATCCTGGCACCAGGGAAGCAACACACCATTCTGATTTTTTGCTGCTGGCCACAGAAATGTCTGTCTGTACCTCGGACTAGAAAGTCCCCTAACACAATCAATTGCTTCAAACCCAATATACCTCTCATTACATTAGAGCCACTCTCAATAGCAAAAACTTGGATGTTCGTGCTACGTTCACCTGAGAATCCATCACCCCCTACAATTTCCAAAACAGCATACTTGTTTGAAATGGAGATAGCCACAGAAGACTCCTGCACTACCTGCCTAACCTATCGTGGAGTTAACCCATCTATGTGACTGTATCTGAGACATTCCCCCCCTTCCTATAACTGCCATCCATGACATCCCTTTGCTCTTGTAAATGCCTCATTGCCTCTAACTGCTTCTCCAACTGATCCTTTCGATCTGATATGATTCACAACCAATGGCATTTATTGCAGATATAATCCTCAGTAACCCGTAAACTCACCCTAAACTCCCACATCCGACAAAAAGAGCATATCACTCTACTATGGGCTATTTTTGATTCTTTCAATCTACAGACCCAGAAAATAGCACTGTCTTATTCCTCTACAAATCACTGCTGCAGGTTAAATTAATACTTATGGCTTGTATTTTCAGTTTCATCAAGAGACATAGCTTAATAGAACATATAATCAAGAAAGAACCCACTCTACTCATTACTGCAGACTTATTTTTAAAAAACACTTGTCTGTTTCTGTACTGTGACCTCTCCCAACAGATTCCTCCAAGATCAGTTGTAAATTTACTGTTTTTCAATTTTCTCAGACGCACTCCAATGTCCAGCGATCTCCTGCACTGACCTCACCATGTACTTCCTTTGTCTGAATATGCTGGGGATGTTTTTCTCTGGAGCATCGGAGGCTGAGAGGTGACCTTATAGAGGTTTATAAAATCATGAGGGACATAGATAGGATAAATAGACAAAGTCTTTTTCCTGGGGTGGGGAGTCCAGGACTAGAGGACATAAGTTTAGGGTGAGAGGGGAAAGATGTAAAAGGGACCTAAGGGGCAGTTTTTTCATGCAGAGAGTGGTGCATGCATGGAATGAGTTGGCAGAGAAAGTGGTGGAAGCTGGTATAATTACAGCATTAAAAAGGCATCAGAATGGCTATATGAACAGAAATGGTTTAAAGGGATATGGGCTAAGTGCTGGCAAATGGGACTACATTTGGTTAGAATATCTGATCAGCATGGATGTGTTGGAGCGAAGGGTCTGTTTCTGTGTTGTACATCTCTATGATTCTAACTAGCCTTTCCTAAATTTAGTACTTTCATCCAATGACTAGTCTTATCCTGAAAGCACGGTGGCTCAGTGGTTAGCACTGCTGCCTCACAGCGCCAGGGACCTGGGTTCGATGCCAGCCTCAGGAAAAGTTTGCACATTCTCCCTGTGTCTGCATGGGTTTCCTCTGGGTGCTCTGGTTTCCTCCCACAATCCAAAGATGTGCAGGTTATGTGAATTGGCCAAACTAAATTGTCCATAGTATTCAGGGATGCTCAGGTTAGGTGCATTGGTCAGGGGTAAATATAGGATAATAAGGTAGGGAATCTGGGTAGGTTACTCTTTGGAGGGTTGGTGTGGACTTGTTGGGCCAAAGAGCCTGTTTCCACACTGTAGGGATTCTATGATTCTTATTGGTAAGTAACTTAGAGAATTATGATTACTATTCCTAAAAAAGTGTCCCACTGAAACCTTGATCACCTGGCCAGACTCATTCCCCAATACCCAGGTCTATTATAGCCCTTTCACTAGTTGTACTATTTACATCCTTCTGGACACATATAACAAATTCCTCCTCATCCAAGCCCCTGACATGAAGGGAGTTCCAATCAATATAGGGAAAGTTAAAATCACACATTACAACAACCCTGTTGATTTTACATTTTTCCATAATCTGTCCACGTATATGTTCCTCTATCTTCTGCTGACTGTTCAGAGAGCTACAGTAAAATCCCAAAGTGATTGCACCGTTCCTATGCCTGAACAATATTCCTTTGGCCTCGCTGGGTGAAATCTTCAAGGTGTCCTCCCTCAGTACAGCTGTGATATTCTCCCTAATCAGTAACGCTACTCCCCCACCTCTTTTAAATACCTCTCTACCTCGTCTGAAAAAAAATTAAATCCCGGAAGGTTAAACTGCCAGTCTGGTCCCGCTCTCAACCAAATCTCTAATAGTTACAACGTCATAGTTATATGCAGCAATCCAAGCTCTAAGTTCATCTGCCTAACTTGTCGTACTCCTTGCAATAAAATAAATACACTTCACATCACCAGTTCCACTGTGTTCTCACTGTTCATTCTTCTCTTAGCCTTACTGATCTCATTCTCTAATTCCTCCTCAGTCATTTCACATGTTGATCTACTGCTCTGCTTCCCACTCCCTGCCACACTAGTGTTAACCTTCCCAAGTGACACTAGCAAACCTGCCTGCCAGTATATTGGTGCTTGTCCACTTTAGGTGTTACCCATCCTTCCTGTACAGGTCCCACCTTCCCTGGAAGACATCCTAATGTTCGACATATCTAAAACTCTCTCTTCTACACTAGGTCTTTCGCCACATATTTATCTGTACTATACTCCTATTCCTAGCCTGACTGGCATGTGGCACAGAGAGTAATCCTGAGATTACAACCCAAGAGGTCCTGTTTATCAATTTACTACATAATTCCTTGAACTCCCTTTGCTGCTCACCCTCCCTTTGAGAATATCCCACATCCACTCAGACATCCTTGACCCCGGCACAAGGGAGGCAACACACTATCCTGAAGTCTCTTTTCCTACCACAGGAATGCTTAGCAGTACCCTGATAATAGAGTCCCCTATTACTATTGCTCTACTGCACTTTGACCGTCTCTGCTGTACAACAAAGCCAGTGATGGTACCACCACTCTGGCTGCTGCTGTCACAACCTTGATAGGCAATTCCCCCCAACAGTGTCCAAAACGGTATATTTGTTAGATGGGGAAGCCACAGGGGACTCCTGGACTGTCTGCCTGTCCCTTCCAGTGGCCACCCATCTGTTTGCCTGAACCTTGTGACCATGTCTTTAAAACTCCTTCCTACGATGCTTTCTGCCTCCTGTCTGCTCCTGTGTGTCCAACTGTCACTCCAACCAATCCAAGTATTCTGACAGGAGCTGCAATTGGACACACTTACTGCAGATGAACTCGTTAGAGACATTCAAACTGTCAAGATGTGTTGTTTAGGTTTTCGACCGGGTCGTTCTTCTCTGCTCCTGGACTGGGGCCTAAGAAATTTCCAACCAATGGCTTTCTGTAAGCATTTAATGCCACATTCATATTTGCATTAGAACATGCCAGTGACATTGATTCTAACACAATTCAACCTGATATGCTACTATCCGCATAGTATTTCAAGGTTTTTCACAGATTTGTTTTGAAATATTAGAAAAATTAAATTTCTATTAATAACCCTGCTTTAGAATGATAGTCCTTCAGATTTCATACCAGTAATATTACAGATAGATTTTTAAACTGTCCATTTGCCACACTCACTATTTAAATAATGCTTTCAGCTTTCAAATTGTCACGTTTTATGCAGAAGAGAACAGCTATGAATTGAGCTGCATGTTGTGACATCTAATAATGTAATTGTATAGTAATATATTGTAGAAAATACAATCTTACAACCATTTATAAGTTCCAATAATATAACATTTTGGTCAGATTTTTTATCACACATTATGAAAATAATCTTATCCCACAACATGCAGCTCAATTGTGTAAATGAAAACGTTTTAAAGCCATAGCACATTAGATATATTTGTTTTAACTGACCCCACTCCCACACTTCCCAGGACACAAATAGTATATTTACATAACTTGAAACGCCCAAATTAATTATTTATAGGGAGAAAGTTGGAAGAAGTAGCAAAGAAATTATATTTTCAACTGCCTCTTACAAATTCCATCTAACCTCTCCCTCCACACATGAAAGAATGTTTTAAGATC
The DNA here is from genome assembly GCF_004010195.1 of Chiloscyllium plagiosum. Taxonomy (NCBI): domain Eukaryota; kingdom Metazoa; phylum Chordata; class Chondrichthyes; order Orectolobiformes; family Hemiscylliidae; genus Chiloscyllium; species Chiloscyllium plagiosum. The sequence continues at coordinate 58,031,242 of NC_057719.1, forward strand.
AAGACATTTAAAATTATTTCACAAGTAACGTACATAATGACGTACAGTAATTTTGCAGTTTAGGCAGTGTGCCTACCTCAAGATCATGTGATCACAAAGATACGATTGGGTGCTCACAATATTAGGGATGTAATTTGCTATCCAGATTATCTGGGGGAAACAGTGCCTGAGTTATTCCTCTGGAATGTTGAAAATAGGGGTAAGATGATTGCTTAAATGTAGCTTCAGTGAGAGACTGAAAGGGCAGAGTGCATTAACCATTTGTTCCACTCCCGAATTGATTTACCTTTCCAGTGATCTTAAGTGGTAAACACATACTGATACTTAGGATTTCCATGATCATTTTACATTTAACATGAGGTTAAGTCATTGACCCCATTTATAGCAAAACTCAAGATCCCAGGCACTTCTTGGTGTAATTTCAAATATCTCAGCTTGCTTTGATAGGTATGGACATTACATTTCAGATCATGAAAGCTTGGTATATTCATTAGAAAAGACACAATACTGCATAGAAAACTTATCAAAGGCTTTCCCTTTATCTTGTGCTACCATAGTCATTAAATTGAGATAGTAAAATGATAGCAAACAATAAACATAACTCAATATTGCATTACTGTCAAAGCGGTATCTTTGGACCATAGTAATTCAAAGGTTTTAAACAATGTGCTTTCATATATACCAATTTATTAGAGTTGGTGTCTGTAGGCAATGTAAATAAAAATGCCTACATATCAAAATAAGCAGAACATGAAACAAATTTGTTCAGCACATGGTGGTCAGTGTAAACACTAAGTGACAGCATCCAGCCATGAACTATATTTGAGATAGCCTGACAAGTGAACTGTCGTCCTGAAGTCCACAAAAGTGACCAAGATGATAATATAATAATTATTTAATATAATATCATTCAATGCCATAACTTCTGTAGCCTCAAGGAAGGCATTCTGCAATGTTTTCTATTTTGCTCAATGCATGAGCAGGCCATTTAACTAATAAGTTACAACATCACAATATAATGCAACATTTTTCTGCACAATGACATTGCCAGGCAGTGCGGATTAGCATCAACCACTTGTTAATATATAATAACTTCAGCAAAAATATGCCTAATACTTTGGTCTACAGGTGTTCCTATTATAGACAACAAATGTTGACAGACAGTGGGGTGTTGCAGTTCTTTGTAAATATGAAATATGGAGAATATACTTATGGAAAAATATTTAATAACATCATTTGCTCTTCTACCTTCACCAAGATAACTCGGGATGAGCAACAAATGTTATTTGCCAGAAATACTCTCAACACTTAAGCCTTTATCTTGCTCTTTTCCATTAAGAATTTGAATGTTCAATACACATTTTCTCCCACTATTATCCAAAACATTTGACACAACATACTGAACTGTATCTGGCACATATCTTCTATTATAGTCTATATCCTTTTGCAGATTTTCATGATCCTTGTCACCAATTTTCTTTGTGCCTTTCCCCATTCAACAGAGTGTCATTAGAAATTTGCAATATTGTTCTCTCAATTCCCATGTGAAAAGCTCTGAAAAACATTACTTAGGACAATTTTACGGTCTAAGAAACCTCTTGGAAATTATTTTGGAGAACAATTAAAAACAAACAGTATGTGGGTACTGCACTAATAAAATGCGCCTGTTTCCAAGTCTGGATTTGGCCTGCAATTTTGGGCTAGTCACTAGTGATTACATTTAACTGTGCCTGGAGGCACGAAGCAAAGAACTATCAGTTTCACCTCCATGCATAACCTTCCACTGATGGGTGAATGTACACTGGCTGACAGTGGAATTGAAGCAGGAGGACAATTCATATGGTGATAGCCAGCAGTATTGTCACTGGACTTTGACTTCAGAGACCCAGGCAATGTCCTGGGCACCCTGATTTGAATCCCGCCAAGACAGATGGAATTTGAATTCAATAATAATCTGGAATTAAGAATTTAATGGTGAGGATAAAACAGTAACTGATTGTTGCAAAAACCTATCTCATTCACTAATGGCCTTTACAGAAGGAAATCTGCCATTCATACCTGGTTTGAGTTACATGTGACTCCAGACCCACAGCAATATGGTTGACTCATAACTGCCCTCTGGGCAATTAGCAATGGGCAATAAGTGCTGGCCAAGTCATCGATGTCCATGTCCTGTGAAATAATGGACATATTTCAGGATGGATGGACAATCAAAGGTAAGGGTTCTTGGAGGCAGCGCTTAGGGTCCTGATCGAGATGGTACAGATGTGGAAAGCATGTCCTGTATCCATAGCTGAGAAGGAAGCCACAGTAAAAACTAATGTAGTAAATGTGGAAGGAAAATGTGGAGGAGGTCACAACCTGGATCTCTATCCTTAGGGCATGGCTCCAGTGACCAACAAAAAAATTAATGTCTTGAAATGAGTGGTCTCACCCCTCAAACACTTTTCAATAATTCAATATTCTAACTTTACAACCTCAACACATCGAATGCACCATCTGGTTATACAATGACATTCGCTCAATCTACATTACTACATTTTTCACAGTGACAATTACATGGCAGACATTTAGAGTCATAGAATCATAGAATTTTACAGTAAAGAATGGGGCCATTCATAGCATCACACAACATAGTAATAGGCTCCTTGGCCCACCATATCTATGCCAACCAACAAACACCAAACTACTTCAATCTCCTTTACCTTCACTTTGTCTATAGCCTACTGTGCCCTGGCATTTTAGATGCTCATTCAGATGCTTCTTCAATATTGTGAAAGTATTTGCCTTTATCACACTCTCAGGCAACAAGTTCCAAATATTTACCACTCTCTGCGTGAAACTTTGTTTTTGGTGATCTCCTCTAAACTATTTGTTCCTCACCTTAAACGTATGTCCTCTGCATTGGTCAAATAGATGCACAAGGTAGTAGCATAGGAATCATGAAGCACCAGGGTGAACAGTTTAATATTTATAAGTTCAGTTGTTTATTAAACATTTTTCATTGTTTGCTTCTGGAGCACATTGTGATTATGGGGAATTTGCAGTTGCGAATATGAGTTTTTACAATTTTACTCATCAGGAAAGGGTTATATGAATTGATTATAGATGATAGAGCTCTTAATGAATCTCAGCTTTAGGAGGAAAGACATTTGACAAAGGTACAGGATGTTTCTCAAAAGCAGGCTTTAATAATGACAGCCAACAGCCCTCCCATGGTTGCACAGTGGCTCAGTAGTTAACACTGCTCCCTCACAGCTTTAGAGACCTGGGTGAGCCTTGGGTGACTGTCTATGTGGAGTTTGCACATTCTCCCTGCCTCTGCATGAGTTTCTGCTGGGTGCTCTGGTTTCCTCACACAGTCCAAAGCTGTATAAGTTAGGTCAATTGGCCATGCTAAATTGACCATAGTGCTTTTCCAGCACCACATTTTTTGACTATAGTGTGCAGGCTAAGTGGGTTAGCCATGGGGAATGCAGGGGTAGGGGTGGATATGGGTGGGATTCTCTTCAGAAGGTTGGTGTGGATTCAATGAGCCAAATGGCCTACTTCCACACTGGAGGGATTCTATGAAACATGAATCCCTGTCTATATTACAAAGTATATGCATGCAGGGACAATGTCTGATCCTTGCCCAAGTCTTCCTTCTCCTGAAGCTGACTCTCTGGCATAACTGATGATGATAATATTTGGTCCCTCATGATGACTAGCTTGTTGAGCAACTTAACAAGTCAGCATAAAAGTGGAAACACTCCCAGCTGCGTAGTGCAGGGAATTTCTTGACCAGTCAAGGAATGTAATTTCAGCTTAAAGCTTCCATTAAGTTATAATCCTGGTGTCAGAGTGGTTCTCACTATAGGAGTATCCAATAGTTGGTTGGTGTGATCAGCAACGAATGGCCTCCTTCTGCACAGTAACAATTCTGAGAGGCATTCAGCAGCATGATACCTTGCTGGCAGTGCACAAAAGCTGGGCATAGAGGAAAGGAATTCTTTCTGGTGACTGAGCTTAAGTGAGGGTCTTGCATGGTCGTACATGCAGTTTGTGACTTCTGAATCACGGAATTCTGATAAGCCTGTCAAGTTCTAGAGCTCTTTGCTTCTAATCTTTTCTGACAATAAGAAATAATATATTGTCATAACTAAGAGTGACAAAGCCTCAGCAATTTACTTTAGTGCCTAGAGTGTTGTGATATGTGCATATCACCTAGAACATTAGGAAAATTCCAGTAACATAAATGGGAGTGTTACTGTAGCAATGACTGCAGATTTCTGTAACTACCGCCTTATTACTGCAGCCTCTTTTCTTACCATCCATCAGTGAGATAAAGGGAGGTGTAGGTCTTGTTAAAGATTCTGAGTGGAAGGGCGCTCATCCTGCAAGTCCTCCTGTGCCTTCACCTAAAATAATTAGGGCTGCTCTGCCTTGTCTCCTCCTTCAGACCAGGATAGAGAGTGGGTGTCAGGTGATGGTAGGTGGGTAGATGTGTGTTCGGGGAGGGAATGAACTCCAATTAGTTTCCATTACCAACTGTTATTTCTTCTTGAGCTGTGTTGAGTTCATCACGAAGGATGAATTTAGAAAGTTGGATTCTTCTCCAAAAAGAGCAATCAAAACCTGAGGATAGATTCGAAACTCCCAAGCATCCCTTAAATTTGGTTTCAAAGTCGCATGATTAAAAGCATAGGACTAGACCATCTACTGTTAGTGTAGATCTAAGTTTTATGGGACAGCTAGTAAAGATTTTAACAGTCAAAACAGCTGAAATTAAATTACTGCAAAGTAGAATGCTGTCTAATAAAAACACAATTTTAAAATTAGCCTTGTGGCTAATAATGCAATCAGTAATGCATCATCACTTCAATAAAAACAGTGTCTCTTTCAGAGTTATTTCAGATCAATTCTTTTAGTTTAAGTCTATTATTGTGCAAATTGTGGAAGAAATAGATAATCAAGCTCTTTGCAAATTGGGTAATGCTCAAATTACTGGTTTTGACACTTGGCCCATTGAATTCAAACAAATAATAGAAATGAGGTGCACACAGGCCATTATCATGGTGCCAGTCCAAATATTATAGCACAAGCTGAAACTTCTATTAATCTACTTTTAAATGAAAATACTTTTCAAACAAGTCTATATTGCTTCTGTCATGCAATGTGCATAACATAGCATTGACTGACAACATTGTAATTGGCATCACTGCACATTAACTAACTTTTACAGTACAGAAAAGTACTTTTTTTCTTAAATACACACATTTGCTAAGTACAGATGCATGCTACTATGCTTAGTTCAAACAGCACTATGCATGGACTGATTTTATATGGGAACAGTGCAAAGCTATATTTTTTTCCTTTGCAATATGGCATTGTTCAAGTTTACAGGGACAATAACTTTTCTAAAAGGATAAACATAACCTCTCAGTTACCTCAGCTGAGGTTAATTGTTATTATATCTGCTCTTGATCTTCATTGTGCTGCCTCTCTTTTTACTGTGTGAACATGACATATGTATTGTCTTTATTATTATTCTCAGCAGGTTCAGATCAGGATGAACTACAGCATGGGCATAACAGCAACAAAGTGGATCACAACCAATAATTATAAAAGCTGGTTGCTGGAAGGGTTCATTGTATCTACACCTTCATACAATAGGTATGCACACAATTGTCTTTGTGAACAAGGGTTCATAATGGAATCAAGCATTTTCATATAAGATGTTAAACAAATAAATCATTGAAAAATCAAATTTCTTCACGATGAAAGTAACTCATAACTTAAATACTTATAAATAACCTATTTTCAAAACACTGAATTGAGAAATAGCCTCTGGTTTTCATACATTCATAAATTTAGGAATGATTGATCAAACACATCGCATATGATGCCTCAAGTTTACTGAAGATTAATAAGCAAAAAAGGAGCTCTTGCTCTTACAATAATTTCTGAAGAATTATGAAGATGACATGCATCACAGTGACCTAGGTAGGTGGAAAACTGGCCAGATCCCATGTTGAGTAGACCAATATGTCAGATCTGGAGATGAGGACAATTCCATGGGTAGAAAGTCTCAATCACACGGGTCTTGGCCTGGAGTAGCTGCTCATGATCAGTCTCTGGTACAAATGTACAGAACATAATTTGTGGATCGCAGAATTGTTATGGTGCAGGAGGAGGCCATTTGGCCATAATCTAAGCTAGGCCTCATGAATTTGATGTGAAGGAGTTCTACCTATAGGTACAAAGCCAGTAGATGCTCCTTTCTTTTATGCCGATCTTATCCCTTATTTTCAATATTATCTTTTTCATTAAAAAATCACTCTGAAACCCTTCTTCTCCCTACTTTTAAAGAGCCAAAATCTTCATCTAATTTTCTTAGAATGCCTCTCAAATCCTGAAATGACTCTATAAAGGCAGGTATCCTGTTACCAAGTCACCCTTTATTAACAGGTGAATCATACATGATACTGACCCAGCTAGCACAGAGCCAGCTCCTGCAGTGAATAGAACTCCTGACAATCCTGTTTTTTTTTCTTTTTTTACTTTTCTCTTTTTCTTTTTTTTTCTTTTAACCCCCACACTACCACCTAAGTGCGGTAGTGCTTATTTTATC